>NW_020664448.1:14572844-14738300 GCF_002925995.2 Terrapene triunguis
CTCTTCCGATCTGGCTTTTTCGCCTGCGGCGGCGAAAAAGCCAGAGCCGGCCCTGACTGCGCGTGCCACCGTGGCCACACTGCTGCTTTAGCATGCTAGCCGAAGCATAGCTAGCGTGTGTATGTCTACCCGAGTGGGGCGCATATCTCCCAACTACTGTGCAGACATATGAAAAGTGATTGCAGAAAGAGCCCAGTAGCAGCTCTGCTCCATCCTCTCCCTCCCAACTGGGAGCGGTGGAGTTGGGACAGCTCCTGTGCTCTTTCCCCTGCCTGCCTTGCAGCAGCAGGCCTAGGAAGGGACAGAAAGATGTGTAAAGAATCCCAGGAGCTGCCCTTCCCCGCACTGTCCCAAGGTCACATAGGAAGTCTGCGGCTGAGCAGGGAATTGAACCCTTCTCTCACAAATCCTAAGCCACTCCCTAACCACTGGACCATGCTTCATCTCTTGGGAAGCACACACCTGGTCTCTCTGGGTCTGCCTAAGTTCCAGTGCTCTTCCAAGCATTCATTCTCTCATCATTTTGTGGCTAGTCTTGCAATATTTGGTGGTTTTCTTTAAGCCTGGAATTGAAGTTATTTTCTGTCCTCGTGGTTGTGGAGAGAAGCTGGAAAACATGAACCCCAAAGACACCCCGGGAGACACATAAAAAGACCCAACCTCTATTATTTGGGGGGGGAAATCACTGGTTTAAAAACATATCTCGTGATTTTCAGGATGGGGGAAGATCTGACTCACAATTTTCAATGTTTGGTGCTGGCAATACTGTGTCTTGCTGAGGGGGAGGCTTGGCGGCCTGCTGCCCTCTCTGGCGTGAGATCCCAGGGTTATTGTGGGCATTGGGCTGAATTCTTGTTCTCTTTGTGCTGGGAATTGGTTGGTGGGTCCTGCATGCTTCCTCTTGAAGAGGAGACCCACCACCAAAGTGGTAGAGCAGGATGTGCAGCCAGCCCTACTGGAACTCCTGACAGTCGCCAGGGCCGCCCAGAGGATTCAAAGGGCCTGGGGTCTTCGGTGGCGGGCGGCCCCCACTGCCGAATTGCCACCGAAGACCCGGAGCGGAAGAAGCTCCGGGGGCTCGGGCCCCGCGAGAGTTTTCTGGGGCCCCCGGTGTGAGTGAAGGACCCCACTCCCGGGGCCCCGAAAAACGCTCATTGGGGCCCCTGCGGGGCCCGGGGCTTGGGCCAAATTGCCCCACTTGCCCCCCCCCCGGGCGGCCCTGACAGTTGCGGTAAAGGGAAAGAGAGGATGTGGTAGGTTGTAAGCTCCTTGGGGTAGGGACACCTTTTTCCTTTGTTTGTACTGTGTACTTAGCACAATGGGGCCCTAGTTCATGACTGGGGCTCCTAGGTGCTCCCAGAATAGAAATAAACAATAATAATGATAAATGGTGATGAACCAAGTACTTCTACACCCCAAAAACATTTGATTGGCTGCTTCTTACCTTATCTATAGGAATAATAATAAATTCCGTTCTTTAAAGCCTAGATATATATGCCATGTGATACTTGTGAATGTATCTTAATGAGAAAAGGAGAGTATACAGGCCTGTATCTGAAAATAGAACATCTTTGCCAGCAGTGGCACGTTAGAATATAATTTTTATACTGATTTAACATATACTAGCAATTAAACAGCTTTAACCTTTCAACCTCTGTGCTGTTGCAGGTTAATGAAAATGTAAAATGGAGAATATGTCCCTCTGAAGAGGTTACATGAAAAAAGATGTTGTGTGTGACTTATCAGGATTTAATTTACGCAGAAAATACAATTATTGTTTTAACTGTGGCCTTCAAAGAATAGTGTCCAGAAAAAAAAATTGTTCCAGCTGAAAGCTATTTAGTAATTAGGTTTAATAACTGAAGGGAGGCAGAGCCAGAAGTGAACATTGCTTTACTATTTCTCCCTCTTTTTATAATGAATCTAATAAAATAGCAAAAGTGCCATCTCAGTCCAAAATTCTCCACTTAGATCCACATGTTAATGCTCTAATGATATGTTGTTCTCCCCACGTGCACAGCTCCAGGGTGGTGGAAATAGGAGATACAGGTGTGTAGGTAAAGCAGAATATTAGAGTTAAGAGTTAATGCATCTATCTGAGAACTGAGTTTTGCTCTCTGGTTTTAGAATGGAAAAAATATTGCCCATTGGCTTGAAAAGTGACCTGTGGTTATTAATCAAGTGCAAAGGTCCAGAACTCCATGTATTAATGCAGATAAAATTGTTATTTAAAGTGCAGTCATTTTTTAAACTTAATAGTTTTTTTCACTCTTGCTCTCAACTCTAGTAAGTATATATTATCCATGCTTGAAAGTTACATTCACCACTCATGAGTGACAAATGTCAAGCTCTTCTTAACCAGCATGAGGACTTAAACTATCAGTTTAAGCTTTTATTATTTTTTTAAATGTAGCTTTTAAGGGCATTTTAAGCTTCTGAAATGAGGCTGAATGCAAATGGAAATTATGTGGACTTCCGATTTCTGCACATGTTCAGGTGCTTCTGCTGCAGCTGGTAGCATCGATGAGTTAGGAGTAGAGTGAGAGGGCTCTTAAAACTATGCTCAGTTTCACTTCTGCTCTCTAATCCTCTGGATAGCTGTGAAACAATCAAGGATCATATCAGCTTCATGATTCTGCTACATGTAAGCAGCAATACAATCGGTACTGGAGGTTCTTCCTTTCTGAGTGACCCAAATAATGGAGCAGGGCTGCCCGCGGGGGGGGAGGCAAGTGGGGCAATTTGCCCCGGGCCCCGTAGGGGCCCTGCGAGCCCTGGCCCGGCGGCGGTCCGGGTCTTCGGCGGCATTTCGGCGGTGGGGGGGCCCTTCAGTGCTGCCGAAGATGCGGAGCTACTGAAGGGCCCCCCGCCGCCAAACTGCCGCCGAAGACGCGGACCGCCGCTGGGTGAGTACAAGCGCCGCAGCTCCCCTGCTTTGCCCCAGGCCCCCTGAATCCTCTGGGCGGCCCTGTAATGGAGACATAAAGTTAGAGACTCCTTCTTCCCACCCCCAGTCTTTGCAGCAGCCAGGAGGCTAAGAGAGGGGTATCCCAGCAGTGATTTGCTCCTTCCCAGTACAACAGCCAAGAGCCTGAGGAAGGAGTGGAGTAGCAGGGACCTTCCATTCCTTCCAACTAGCAATAGCCGTGAGGCTTTGGAGAAGAGACAGTAAATCTCCTGCACCTTTATGGTAGCTAATTATGGAATGGAGCTTCCCAGCTCTTCTAACCAAAGGCTGATACTGTATAAAAGAAGGACCCTCTGCCCCAGGCTGGGCCCCCAAAAAGTCCCCTGGTAGAAATCCCAGCACATCCTGCTTCTCGGTTGCCTTTAACTTCCCCCTCATCTTTGTCTGTTTTATCTATCTCAAGCTAGCGTCTGGTTTAAAAAAAATATTCAAGCACCGTATATATTTATTGGGCAAATTCTGGTTACCTCCCCAAAACTCCATTGCCACAAATTTAAATAAAGGCAGATCCTGTCACCCACATATGAAATGTATTTCTGAATCTATGAAGTTTAAAATCACATTATGATTATAAATAGCAGCTGGCCAGTGAGCACTGAAATATCAGTATGGGAAACCATGCACAATCTGATTAAACAGGCACATATGTATCCTAACGTTTTCCGACATCACCCAGCAAGTGTGACAGTATTGCACTGATTGGGATCTGGGGGAGGCTCCTGCAGTCTTGTAACAAAACAGAGGTGTCTGTGTAATATCTGTCTGTAGTACTAGGGTGGCCTTGTGCACTCTGAGCTGGGCAGAGCCTCGGAGCAGGCACCGGGTGCGAGAGCCTCATCCCCCACCATAGTGTGGGAAAGGGGAGTTAACAGAGGTGAAACCGCAGAGAAAACCTTAGCTGGAGATAGGGGACAAGTGCTGGAGCCGGGCGGGAGGGGTGAGGAACTGGGAGCTGGGGAATAAGTGCCTGCAGTCAGAGGTAGTTAAAAAGCCAGAAGACAGACCATTTTTTTAAAAACAAAAACTAATGATTTTTATGCCAGTCTCATGATGTTGGGGGTTCTGACTCATGATTTTTGAACTCTCTGTACTGACATTGTTTAGAGATGTGTGATGAATTTCTCCACTATATCTCTGCGTGACAACATCACCCTCTTGCACTGTGTTAAAATCTAAAAGGTGTGCCTAGATCATGAACCCAAATATGAGATCACACTTCTATTTAATCAAATCTAGTCTGTGCTCCTGAAGCACTGATAACATAGCATCTGAGTGCTCCCTGCGGCTTTCCTCGCCTCCCTGGTAGCCTGTCTGTTCGGTTAGAAGCTGGATTGGTGATGAGGAGTTATAGCGCTGCATAGTACTTTAAACAAGGACATGTGAAACACAGTCAAGGTGGTTCTTGCAGCCCTTGGTCATTTGCCCATGCTATCAAGTACGTTACTACAAAGCACATACAGTAAGAGTTTTCCCGAACTGTCCCTAGATATAATTGGGGAAGATGTCTCTGAAGGCAAGTTTAATAAAAAGGCAAACTTCTCATTTTTGCAACATTGAGATTGATCCAACATCCTGAGGTCCTTGAAGAAGAACAAATCTGATTTATGTTTGTGTGACAAGCCGAAGGAGGTTTAGCAGAGGGTGAGACTGCTTGTCATTATGACACTGTATGGACACACACACACACATAAACTGTTAAGAGCATTCTCACCTTGTGAGTTCCAAGTTAAATACACATTTGAGCTTGCATGCTCATAGAATATCTGGAAATTAAAATCCATTAAACTGGTTTTAATTATGCAAAGTACAATGATGGTGGTTTCAGTGTTTCTTTGTTGTGGGAGCTACCATGTATGTAGAGTTCAAACCATTTCCCATCATTTGCACTTTGTAATAGGGGGAGAAGTGAAGTGCTTAATTAATAATATACTGGGATCATAGAAACTAGCGATGGAAGAGACTTTTTGATTGATCATCCACTGTTCTCCCCCACAGAAGATGTCGGATATTAAACATGTGATACAACATTTAATCGAATCGGAAAGGAATAAATCGCTCACAGTTGGATTTTTGTAGGCATATTATATGATAAAAGACTGGGAATAATTGTTTCAAATTAAATTTAACCTGATCATCGGGGCTAGAAGGTCACTGTGGAAGAGCTTTTGGCTTTTGTAATTGTCGTCTTCAAGAAACATCTTTGTGAAATCCAACATTCAGCATCCAGAGTCTCAGAATTTTGTCAGATTAGCCATTTATACGGGGGAAAGGTAGACCTGCTATTTTCCCATTTGATGGCCATGCACATTGTATGTGCTCTCAATCTCTCTTTTTTAAATCCTGATTCTTATATTAAGGTTCTTGGATTTTACTTCTGATAACTTCTAAGAAAGAGCAAGTGAAAGACACAACTTATACTGCAGCTGAAGTGCTGAAGAAGAGACACACGGTTCTTTAATATAAAAGGAATGTGTAAATCTAAGAGACAGGTTTATCTGAAGTTTTCAAAAAATATTCCCCAGGCAACAGAACATGGAAAGTACCAAACGATTTCAAATGAGAAAGTAGATACAATACAAATGTGCACAGTTATTTTAACTCTGGTCTTGTCAAAGATGAGCGAGTATGTATCTGGGGATAAGGTGGAGTAGAGTGAGAGGATAATTTTGTCCTGATATGATTGAAATAGCGGAGCAAATCACCTGGACACTATTGCTATAATTAGCTTAGGTTCTTTAGAAAGTAGTGTGGAGGACGATATGTGAGGAGCTAGTCTCAATTCTGTACAGATAAGATTTCATATGGGGTAATACTGCTCAGGAAACTAGGACATTATGAGCACATAAAAGAGAGATGTATATTCAGTTTCATTACAGATTCTAGTAATGTCTTCAGTAAGAGAGAGGATAGAAAGCGCGTTTAGTATGTTAAGTCACTTATGTCATTCCCAAAAAGTTTCACACATAGGTTAATGCGTCGTTTGTTTTTAAATAAATATGGGGTCACTGAGAGACTGTATCTACTTTGAGATTTCATAATAATGGTGTAGAGGAAAAACAAACAAACCAAACCAAAACCAGTGAAATGGCACTGTGAGGGGATGGAGCACGCTCATTCACTAGGAGCTGAGAGGGCATGCTCGGTGGGGACGAAATCTTCCGATATTTTAGCTGCTGAAATTGAAGTCAAGTGCAAACTGCAGTTTTTCAAAATCTTACATAACTTGGCCAAATCTGTGTGGATTTTCCCAGGGATGGAAAAAAGCCTGACAAGACCTGCCAAATTTCACAGCTTGGGGCTACTAGAGCCTTTCAGATAAAAGGAATCAAGAATTTTTAATGTGGAAAAAACAACATATTTTTGCCTAGCCTCATTCTCAGAAACACCTGAATCAGTTTGACTGAAATACTCCCCCATCCCCTCAAAAAGTTAGCATAAGACAGACACCTGGCATGTAAAATTTCAGCCTAAATTGTTAAAGTTTGGCAAAGGCATAAGCAGCTGAAAGCCGGGTGTTTATACTGGGAAGTTGTGACAGGTTGGATCACAGAAACCCCCTTGGGAGCTGCCACCCAATGTGCAAAGACTACCCCTGCTTCTGTTTTCCCTGCCAGCTCAGGACTCCAGCACCCTGTCTTGCTGAGCCAGACACTCCCGTCTGCTCCAACACTGACCCAGGGTCTGAATCACTTGTCCCAAAGCTGCAAGTTTACCTGAAAACAGCTCCCAGAAGTGTGCTTGTCTTTAGCACTCAGATGCCCAACTCCCAATGGGGTCTAAACCCAAATAAATCCGTTTTACCCTGCATAAAGCTTATGCAGGGCAAACTCATAAATTGTTCGCCCTCTATAACACTGATAGAGAGATATGCACTGTTGTTTGCTCCCCCAGGTATTAATACATACTCTGAGTAAATTACTAAATAAAAAGTGATTTTATTAAATACAGACAGTAGGATTTAAGTGGTTTCAAGTAGTAACAGACAGAACAAAGTAAGTCACCAAGCAAAATAAAATAAAATGCGCAAATCTATGTCTAATCAAACTAAATACAGATAATCTCACCAGTTCCAGAATGCTCCCTTTTACAGGCTAATCTTCTTTTAACCTGGGTCCAGCAATCACTCACAACCCCTGTAGTTACTGTCCTTTGTTCCAGTTTCCTTCAAGTATCCTGGGGGGGGTGGAGAGGCTCCTTCTTTAGCCAGCTGAAGACAAAATGGAGGGGTCTCCCACGGGTTTAAATAGACTCTGTCTTGTGCGTGGAGACCCCCCTCCTCCCTCTTATGCAAAGTCCAGCTCCAAGATGGAGTTCTGGAGTCACCTGGGCAAGTCACATGTCCCTGCATGACTCAGTCTTTACAGGCCGAAGCCATTGTCCACATGGTATCTTGCATGTCTCCAGGATGACTTCTTATGTGGATTGGAGCATTCCAAGATGCATTGTTCCCCAATTGTTTCCTGATCAGGTACTTAACCTGGCGAATTCCTTCCTAAAGAAGCTGACCAAATGCCTCCCAAAGCTTACTTAGAAACCAAGCAAGCATACAGCCCATATTCTTAACCTCAAGTAGAAAATGATATATATGTACAAATAGGATGAATAGATATAGTAGACCATAACCTTTACGGAGATACATTACATGGCACAGGCAGCACAAAACATATTCCAGTTATGTCATACATACATTTATAAGCACACTCTCCCCATAAAGCCTTATGGGGTACACTGTCACAGAAGTGTCAGGCTACCTTAATAATAATAGTCCATACTACCAGCCCCCATATAATTCTCAGCGGAAGTTCTGGTTGATGCTTAGAAGTTCATGGTATGTCAGAAGGTACCTTTGCAATACCTTAGGCAACCTTGGTAGTGCATTCTTTTGGATGTATTATACTTGTTCACTTTTAGTAATAGCCTAGAGGTTTAGCCATGGATTTTATGGGAAGGGGGAGTTTATTAAGAGCCTAAACAATAAAATATACAAGAAGGAGATAATGTAATATGTATTTGATTCCTCCAGGAGCCATAGCAAATTTTAAAGAATTTATAATGCTAGTGCACATGGAATGTATGATCATTTAAAAAAATGATTAAGCTTATTGTGATGCGGTTATAGTCATTTTTAGATACTATTTATATATTTAAATCACCTGTCTTGGTTAGTTAAGAGTATTTTTGCTTGATCCAATTTTTCTTTTTGTATGTGTGTGTGTGTGTGTGTGTGTCTGTCTGTAAAGTATGTCCTGGAAACACAACTTATGGTTGTCGTTCTTGGGAACAGGAGAAGTCTGTCCTATTTTTACCTCTGTAGCATTCACAGTAGGGAATTTAATAAAATCTTCAGATATTATCTCTCCCAATCCTTTTTTCCTGCCTTCACTCACTAATTCTGGAAATTCCGATCACTGGGGCATTTAGAAATAAGTACAGAAACAGCCTCTGAAAGGTACTTCATATCTTTTAAATCCTTGAAATGCTAAAGACGTTAATAAGGTTCTTCTATCAAAGTTGTCCTAGCCCTGTGTTGAAAAGCCACACTGACAGCTAAACCTCACTTCAGAATAACTCTAGGGGCTAACTTCTCAGCAGACAATTTGTTCCAAGGCCTTTTGGAATTGAATGCACAAATCTCCCTCCCATCCAGAATGCCATGGTGTACTCTGGTACTTCCCCAGACTTAGGGATGCACAGTCTAACCACAGAAGCTGTCCAAAAAGCAAATGACTACAATTTTCCAGGCATTCTCTGGGGAAGGTTTTAACTCCAGCCAAAGTGGAGGGCAAAGTCCTTTCTATGGAAAATGGGTTGTTTTATTGTTTCAAGGATCATCGGGATTTTGGCTGGACACACAGGGAGAGTTTTTCAAATACCCTCCCTGCCCCATGCCTTTCAGACTGATATCCTTAGGTTTGCTTTGTATAATTTGGGACAGAGATTTGATTACCAAAATTTGCAGAGAGAAGGTGTAAAATAAATGCTGACTTGTGTACAAAGCAGTGCCTAAGAGCCAAATTCTGTGCTCACTGGCACTCATAACTTCATTGACTCAGTTTAAGTCAGATGTGTTATAAATCAGTACAGAATTTACCTCTTACATTGTTAATGACTGAATATTAAAGGAGAAAAAATGACAAGATCATACTTTGATTCTTATATGTGGAATTTACTTGTTTATAATTTAAGGTGGAAACACAAAATGATAGTAATACAGATTTTGGGAATGACACATACTTGATATAGGTCAGCAGTTTGTATCAGTGTAAACTCTTGAACTGAGATTAGATGCACTCAAATACTGCCAATAAATCTCAAAGGGATTGGAAATGCAATCCTCAGTCATTTGGATAATGCAGGTATTCTACTAAAGATAGGGAATGGGAAGGTGGCTAATTCTGTGGAATTATTTTATTCCTTAGTTAGTTCCTCTAAATTAAATGTTATAACCGTTTTACCTCCATCATCCACTCCGAACCAGCACCTTGAGATCAGGTTTTAAACTGTATGAACTAATCCATCAGGTGAAGTGTGACTTCACTTTTTTTTTTTTTTTTAAAGCAGATGGTGTTTCTAATGGGAAATGGAACAAGCTATTTGATCACATTTTAAGCTGCATTGAATATGTTATCTAATGACATACTTTGTCAATAGTATTAGACTTCTATTTTCTAGCAGAGCACAGTTCCTTTCCCTTGACTTTCACATTTTGGAATAAGTCCAAAAGTTTGTAACGGTAGAGATTTGTCACCCAAATGGTCCCACACGAAGAACGGGATAGCAGGCATAGGAAAGGGTCATTCAGAATTACTGCTGTTGTAAAATCCTTTTTTGATGGGGCTGGGGTGATGAGAAGAGATATATTGTGATCAACAAAATGCTGTATGTTTTCTGAAATGGACTGCATTCCAGCAGGAACTTACTGTGACGGGTTGGATCACAGAAACCCCTTTGGGAGCTGCCACCCAATGTGCCAAGACTACCTCTGCTCCTGTTTTCCCTGCCAGCTCAGGACTCCAGCACCCTGTCTTGCTGAGCCAGACACTCCCGTCTGCTCCAACACAGACCCAGGGTCTGAATTACGTGCCCCAAAGCTGCAGGTTTACCTGAAAACAGCTCACAGAAGTGTGCTTGTCTTTAGCACTCAGATGCCCAACTCCCAATGGGGTCTAAACCCAAATAAATCCGTTATACCCTGCATAAAGCTTATACAGGGTAAACTCATAAATTGTTCGCCCTCTATAACACTGATAGAGAGATATGCACAGTTGTTTGTTCCCCCAGGTATTAATACATACTCTGAGTTAATTAATAAGGAAAAAAGTGATTTTATTAAATACAGAAGGTAGGATTTAAGTCGTTCCAAGTAGTAACAGACAGAACAAAGTAAGTCACCAAGCAAAATAAAATAAAATGCGCAAATCCATGTCTAATCAAACTGAATACAGATAATCTCACCCTCAGAGATGCTTCAGTAAGTTTTTTTTCCTCAGACTGGACACCTTCCAGGCCAGGGCACAAGTCTTTCCCCTGGTACAGCTCTTGTTCCAGCTCAGGTGATAGCTAGGGGATTCTTCATGATGGCTCCTCTCTCTCCTTTTGTTCTGTTCCACCCCTTTATATATCCTTTGCATAAGGCGGGAACCCTTTGTTCCTCTGGGTTTCCCCCCTCCCCCTCCCACTGGAAAAGCACCAGGTTAAAGATGGAATCCAGTTCAGGTGACATGATCACATGTCACTGCAAGACTTCATTACCCACTTGCCAGCACACAGTATACAGGAAGGCTCACTGGTAAAACTCAATATGCATCCGAAGAAGTGGGTTGTAGCCCACGAAAGCTTATGCTCTAATAAATTTGTTAGTCTCTAAGGTGCCACAAGTACTCCTGTTCTTTTTGCGGATACAGACTAACACGGCTGCTACTCTGAAACCTGGTAAAACAGAGCCATCTGCAGACAATGATCCTGGTTAATGGGAGTCATCAAGATTCCAAACCACCATTAATGGCCCACACTTTGCATAATTACAATAGGCCCTCAGAGTTATATTTCATATTTCTAGTTTTAGATACAAGAGTGGTACATTTATACAAATAGGATGATCACACTCAGTAGATTATAAGCTTTGTAATGATACCTTACAAGAGACCTTTTGCATGAAGCATATTCCAGTTACATTATATTCACTTATTATCATGTTTTTATAAAACCATATGGACTGCACAACATCACACTTACTATGAGATGGGTTTTAAAAAGTCAGAGTGTTATCTGTGCCTTCTGACTGCCACTGTTTCAGGACATATGGGAGCAGGCTAATAAGCAGAAAACTACATAAAATATATATTGCAAGTAGATGCTCCACAAGTCTGCTTCACTGAATTTGGTTAGTCTTGACTGTAAGGGTAACTGTACAATGGCATAGATCTGAATTCTCAGCAGGATCTAACTATCTTGGAACATCAGCTCGTTAAATCCCTTTATTATTATTGTTGTGGATTTTTTTTCCTTATGTCATTCGTTTTCTCTGCAATAGCTTAAGATAAGCCATATTTTGTATCTTTTTATTAATGGATTTAGAGCTATGTTGAATCCTTGCCCACTAGCATAATCCACTAAAACCCTAACACAAACATAGAAAATCCATTTAATATTCCCTATATTGAGGGAATGAGTTAAAGAAAAGTAGTATGCTTTTTTTTCATAATGAAGCAGCTAATTCTTTTAGTAGTAGTAATTAGATAACATTTGTTCAGTAGCATATATTAAAAAGAGGACGAAATCTGCATGACAACTTAATCATGTCCCTACCCATGTTTCACTGGTTATATTTGCTGGGTACCCAGAATTGGGGTATAAAATGCTCAGTAGGTTGAACTTATCTTATAAATTTTCAAATTAAACTATTGTGCTTCATTAAGTAACATTGCTAAATCTACATTATTTATTTATTTATTTACTTTAGATACACTTTTGGGCTGATACATTTCAGGACTCGTGTGGGTATGATAAAATTGGAACAACAGGCATTTTTATTTATAGAGGTTATTCATGCTGAAGACCCACTGAAACATAGCAAATGATTTGCTGATACAAAGAGAATCACTTTGAATATATCAGCACCACTGTGTTTCTTCCACAGAACTTTTCAGTGGCCATCTACCAAGGAGAAGGAAGTTGTAGATGATACTGAAGGATATCTGCACTGTTTTTGAGAGTGGACTTGTCTCTGGCCTCTGGTGTCTTATGGTGTGGTGTGCCTGAACTTTATCTGTCTGATTTAGGCTTAGGATAGCCTTGAATGCTTCTTGGGATATGGGTGAGATCTTTTTCTGTCTGTACAGCACCAGCCACACTGAAAGTGCTTAAAAGATTGTGTGTGTATATGTATAATTGTACAATTAAAGGAGCAGTGACTTAGAAGTGACAAATTCCTTTATTTCTGTGATAGTGCCATAAATTCCAGAAATGCAAAATCATATTGTAAACCAAACTCAGTGCACATTTCTTTGCACTGTCTCCTAGAAGAAATGGGAACTGGATACGACTTGTGTTGGAGCTGAACTTTCAAATCCATAATTTTTTAATAGATTTGAAATTATGCAATATGAGTTTATCCATCCTTAAATTGTACACCAAGATTAGAGACCCAATATGTGCCTTATTCTCAGGCTATCAGGGGATGGGAGTGCTGCACAGACACTGCTCTCCTGCTCCAAGAAATGAAAGTGACAAGGTGCCTTCTAACCTTGTGTAGCCATTTTCAGTTGTTCTCCAAGCATTGTTGATGTGCTCCTGAGCTGGAGAAGAGATCACTTGCTCTGACCTTAAGGCAGTAGGAATGATGGGAAATGAGCATAAAACCCAGGGTGTATCGTTAAGACTTGGACATGGATTTCCACTCATTCTAGTTCTACATTGTCATCAGTCTGGCCACCAAAGAACCAATTGCACAATCCTGTCTCAGTGGTTTCAAGACGAAGGTCCTCTTTCTACCCAGATAGGATTTCTGGAAGTGAACAGTTCAAGTTCTGAAGCCTTGTTTACACTTTCTGAATGACAGTACTGCTTCTATTTAAGGCTAGAAATTAGATTTGTGGGTTTTCTTCCCCATCCCAATAACTATTCACTTCCTTTTAAACAAAGTACATGTATGTAACAGCATATACTATTTCTGTTTCATCTGGCCTCTTTGCTCAATTTACACACTGATCTTTTCTGCATCCTGCACACCTTTTCAACTGGTGTACTTCTTATGGGCCAAATTTGGGGGGGATTTGATAGCTGCTTTCAACTACCTGAAAGGGGGTTCCAAAGAGGATGGATCTAAACTGTTCTCAGTGGTACCAGATGACAGAACAAGGAGTAATGGTCTCAAATTGCAATGGGGGAGGTTTAAGTTGGATATTAGGACAAACTTTTTCACTAGTAGGGTAGTGAAGCACTGGAATGGGTTACCTAGGGAGGTGGTGGAATCTCCTTCCTTAGAGGTTTTTAAGGTCAGGCTTGACAAAGCCCTGGCTGGGATGATTTAGTTGGGGATTAGGTCCCACTTTGAGCAGGGGGCTGGACTAGATGACCCCCTGAGGCCCCTTCCAACCCTGATATTCTATGAATTGTTGCTGTTACTCAAACGAAGTAGTACCTCTCACAGCAAATGGTCCCAACAATTTTCACACTGATTACTGCTCAGTGTGAATAAGTGTGGTGGAATCTGGCTTCCTATGATTTGAGATTCTGTTGTTTGTTCAGTTGTGCTAAAGGAGTTCAGTTGCACAAGTGAGTTATCCTTTTACTCAGGGCATAGAGAAGACGCAAGCAATTACAATATATTCCTTAAATTAATGTCCACCATGCAACTGCAGAATATAGACAAGATCATAAAGATTTTTTTTATTTTCTTGTGTATCAATCACTTAACTCCTGGGAGAGCCAGTGTGATAAACTCTTTGACAGACTTTGAAAATATAAGACAATGCATGGATTCTGTCCAGTCAGACATTCAAGGTTGTTTTGTTATTTTGAAAGTACACACTGCACCTAGTAAGTAGAAGTGGGATATGCATAATGCAAAAGGGAACATAAACAAAGTAATAGGTGATGTGTTGTTCTCACTTTATTTTCTTTAAAGAGTTAAGTTTGTCCTGTACAGTCTCATCTAAAATTCACTTTTAGATCAAAAACATTTTCACTCTCCCTGATACAAATTTAGTTCTGCTGACAGGTTCCAGCTTTGACCGTCCTAGAGACTTTTTTACAGAACAGGTGTGGCATACACAATGGTACTAAAAACTTTGCAACCTTTACAGAATGCAGTTGCCTAATTCCTGAAATGGGGAGGGACCCACTTCTAGGGGCAAGAGCAAAATCCTGTCCATTCATGCTTGCTTGTCTCAGAAAGGAATCATTGGCAGTGATTAATTTTGTGACGTAGTGACCGGTTGACTGAGAATTTAACTGAGACCACCAAATAGGTGTCAGATTATAATGCAGGAGTGACCAAATTTACTGACCCTCTGAGCCACATACGTCAGTCTTCAGAAGTTTGAGAGCTGGGGTCCACCTACCAGGACCCGGGGCTTCAGTCCCGCGGGATGCGGCTGTCGGGACCCGGGGCTTCAGTCCCGCGGGATGCGGCTGCCGGGACCCGGGGCTTCAGTCCCACTTCTGCTGAAGCCTTGAGCCCCAGCAAATGCACCCTGCGGGGCTAAAGCCCCAAGACACCCTTCCCCACTGGGCAGAAGCCCCTACCCCACTACCACCTGCAAGACAGAGGTCCCTAGCTCCCCCCTGCAGTCTGGTAGCTGGAGAAGGGGGGCAGGGCGTGGAGGGCTCTGCGAGCCATACTTTAACTGTAAAAAGCCGCATGAGGCTGACGAGCCATGGCTTTGAGTCATTTTATAACTCTTAGGGTATGTCTACACTACGAGGGTAATTCGATTTTACTTAAATCGAATATGTGGAATCGATATTGCAAAGTCGAACGTGTGTGTCCACACTAAGGACACACTAAGGACAGTAATTCGACTTTGTGAGTCCACACTAACGGGGCGAGCGTCGATATTGGAAGCGGTGCACTGTGGGCAGCTATCCCACAGTTCCCGCAGTCCCCGCTGCCCATCGGAATTCTGGGTCGAGCCGCCAATGCCTTCTGGGTAAAAAAAATTTGTCGTCATCCGTCCGTCACTAACGCCCTCCCTCCCTCCATGAAAGCGCCGGCGGGAAATCAGTTCGCGCACTTTTCTGGTCAGTGACAGCGCGGACGCCACAGCACTGCGAGCATGGATCACGCTGCGACCATCGCTGCACTTGTGGCCGTTCTCAACACCTCGCAGCTTATCATACACCTTTCCCTGAGGCAGATGCAGAGAAATCGGGCGAGGAGGCTACGGCACCGCCGTGAGAGCCTGAAGTCGGAGAGTGGCACAGAGCTGTCAGAAACCACGAGCCCCAGCGCCCAGGACATCACGGTGGCAATGGGGCATGTGGATTTTGTTGAACGGCGATTCTGGGCCCGGGAAACAAGCACGGACTGGTGGGACCGTATAGTGCTTCAGGTCTGGGATGAATCCCAGTGGCTGCGAAACTTTCGCATGCGGAAGGGGACTTTCCTCGAACTTTGTGAGTTGCTGTCCCCTGCCCTGAAGCGCAAGGACACCCGCATGCGAGCAGCCCTCACTGTCCAGAAGCGAGTGGCCATAGCCCTCTGGAAGCTTGCAACGCCGGACAGCTACCGGTCAGTCGCGAACCACTTTGGTGTGGGCAAATCTACCGTGGGGGTTGTTGTCATGCAAGTAGCCAAGGCAATCGTGAAGGTACTGCTCCCAAAGGTAGTGACCCTGGGAAACGCGCAGGTCATCATAGATGGCTTTGCCGCGATGGGATTCCCAAACTGCGGTGGGGCTATAGATGGGACTCACATCCCTATCCTGGGACCGGACCACCAGGCCAGCCAGTACATCAATAGAAAGGGCTACTTTTCAATGGTGCTGCAAGCACTGGTGGACCATCGGGGACGGTTTACAAACATCTACGTCGGATGGCCGGGCAAGGTTCATGACGCTCGCGTGTTCAGGAACTCTGGTCTGTTTAGACGGCTGCAGGAAGGTATTTACTTCCCAGACCACAAAATAACTCTTGGGGATGTGGAGATGCCTACAGTCATCCTCGGGGACCCAGCCTACCCGCTAATGCCCTGGCTCATGAAGCCCTATACTGGCACCCTGGACACAGAAAAAGAACTGTTCAACTACCGGCTGAGCAAGTGCAGAATGGTAGTGGAGTGTGCTTTTGGCCGTCTCAAAGGGAGATGGAGAAGCTTACTGACTCGCTGTGATCTCAGTGAAACCAATATCCCCATCGTTATTGCAGCTTGCTGTGTGCTCCACAATCTGTGTGAGAGCAAGGGGGAGACCTTTATGGCGGGGTGGGAGGTTGAGGCAAATAGCTTGGCTGCTGATTACGTCCAGCCAGACAGCCGGGCCATTAGAAGATCCCAGCGGGACGCCCTGTGCATCCGGGAGGCTTTGAAAGCTAGGTTCCTGAGTGAGCAGGGCAACCAGTGACTTTTCAGTTTGTGGACAGAAAAGCTGAACCTGCCCCCGTTTCTTTACCCAGTTCATTTTGACTATCCTCTCCAGTTACATACCCCCTTCACCCCCTTCCCCTTCCCAAAAAATAAAATCATTTCGATTTTGTTAATGAACACCGTTGTCTGTGTTGCTGTTTTCGCGGGAATATTTTAAACCGGGGACGCAGACTGTGGCGGGGGGCGGGTTCAGTGTTCTGATGCAAATGATGCTTCTAAACTCCCGGAATGCCAGGCTCCGCACTGGTGGACTGGTTATTTCAATGGAGAACATGAAAAACACCTCCCAGACTGACCAGGGTAACCAGTGACTGCACTGTGTATGTGTCCTGATGCTGGACCTGACACCGCCTCTGTACCCTGCTAAAGGTCACTGTCCTGCCCAATTACCAAGCCCCTTCCCCCCCTCCAGACAGACTCTCCCTCAAAAGAACCTGACTGAAACAGTAATGGAGAGAAACAAACATTTTATTGCGAACCAGACATGAAACGTGGGGGGTGAAACTTGGACGGGGGCTTGTGTGAGGTGGGTAGGAAAGGACTTATGAAATTTTGGGGAATGTCAGCCTTCTAGTGCTAGAGCAGTCTGCAGGGGTTGACTGAAAGTTTTAACGGCCCTTGCCGCCCCTCCTTCTTTGGAGTTTGGGTGAGGGTGGTGTGGGACTTGGTGGCGGGTGAGGGCGGTTACAGATAGACTGCAGCGGGGCTCTGTCCTCCTGCCTCCGGTCTTGCAGAACATCCACAAGGCGCCGGAGCGTGTCCGTTTGCTCCCTCATTAGTCCAAGCAGCTTTTCAGTAGCCTGTTGGTCCTCCTGACGCCACCTCTCCTCCCGTTCCATGACTGCTCGGTGCATTTGTGACAAGTTCTCCCTCCACTGTGTCTGCTGGGCTGCCTGGGCTCGGGAGCATCCCATTAGTTCTGAGAACATGTCTTCACGCGTCTTCTTCTTCCTCCGCCTAATCTGCGCTAGCCTCTGGGAGTGTGCTGACAGGCTGGGTTGGGAGACAGTCGCAGATGTGTCTGTGTGAATTGTGAAAAGGGAGTGAATTCCTGAGACAGATAAATGAAATTGTATACAAAGAACCTAGTCTTTCTCTGTGAACAAGACCATGCACTGCACCTCTCACATGCGCACTCAGGACAAGGTCGAATTTTCGGCCGTCGCCTTCAGTGCCTGTGGACTTGCGGAGGTCTTGGAGTGTTCAGAGAAGCGTGGCTGGAGACCTGAACTTCTGGAGCGGGCAATAATGGTAAGCCGCAGACTTGTGGCTGCTTAAAACTCCAGCAGTAGCACTGGCCTCCTTTCACATTGAAAGCAATGCCAGTCTCTGCTGCCAGCAATCAGGACAGCATCAACTCTGCCCCTGTCCCACCCCCTCGCGGCTGTCCCAGGGAAAGATCCCTGTATGCTGCCCCTCTCCCTCCACCGCGTGGCTGTAAAGCAGTCCCAATACTAACATTCCCCTCCCTAATTCAAAGCAGGGCGTCATGAGCGACATCACCCTCCTGAGGATCCCGGACACCCAGAGAGAACGCATGCTGCGGGAAAGCATGCAGAAACCGGGGCCGTATGCCGCCATGCTATGTCGGGCCATGATCCCGGAGTACTTGATTGTGGCGTGGAGGGGGCATGTCTGCTACCACGGAGGGCCCACTAAGATCGCCCTACCCCGGAACCTGATCAACAGGCTTGAGCTCTACCTCCACGAGACCTACGAGGAGTTCTCCTACGAGGATTTCTCGTCGATCCCCGGCCACATTGACCGGATTTTCGCGTAGGTGCACTGGGACTATGGAGTGGAGCGTCTTGGGCCTGGGAATCATGGAGTAACGGACATTGTGAAAAATTTTTAAAACACTTGGGACTAAATTGAGAAGAGCCTAAGACAGAGAAATCATGAAAACCCATTTGTTACCTTTGTAAATATTCCTGTTTTGTACCTGATTATTTTTTTACTAGTTTACAGAACTTTTATAAATGTACATTGTTAATAGTATAAATATTACCGTTCTGTTTTAAATAAATGTTTACATGTTTACAGCACTTACTGCTTGATCCTTCCCCTGATTCTGTGTCCGGGGTAAGGGATGGGGACGGTTGGTACGGGATCTCGGTAAGGGTGATGAAGAGCTCCTGGCTGTCGGGGAAATCAGCGGTGCCAGCGCTGTCGACTGCCTCGTCCTCCTCATCTCCTTCTTCATCTTCCCCGTCCGCTGTCATGTCCGACGAGGAACCGGCCGCGGACATGATCCCATCCTCGGAGTCCACGGTCAGGGGTGGGGTAGTGGTGGCGGCCGCTCCCAGGATGGAATGCAGTGCCTCGTAGAAACGGGATGTGTGGGGCTGGGATCCGGAGCGTCCGTTAGCCTCTTTGGTTTTTTGGTAGCCTTGTCTCAGCTCCTTGATTTTCACGCGGCACTGCGTTGCATCCCGGCTGTAGCCTCTCTCTGCCATGGCTTTGGAGATCTTCTCGTAGATCTTAGCATTCCTTCTTTTGGAGCGCAGCTCTGAAAGCACGGACTCATCGCCCCACACTGCGATGAGATCCAAGACTTCCCGATCAGTCCATGCTGGGGCCCTCTTTCTATTAGATTGCACGGCCATCTCTGCTGGAGAGCTCTGCATAGTTGCCACTGCTGCTGAGCTCCCCTCGATGTCCAAAGAGGAACTGAGATTCAAACTGCCCAGACAGGAAAATGAAAATGAATTCAAATTTTCCCGGGGGTGTGGCTGGTCAGAGCATCCGAGCTCGGACTGCTGTCCAGAGCGTCAACAGAGTGGTGCACTGTGGGATAGCTCCCGGAGCTATTACCGTCGATTTCCATCCACACCTAGCCTAATTCGATATGGCCATGTCGAATTTAGCGCTAATCCTCTCGTTGGGGAGGATTACAGAAATCGATTTAAAGAGAGCTTTATGTCGAACTAAATGGCTTCCTGGTGTGGACGGGTGCAGGGTTAATTCGATATAACGGCGCTAAAGTCGACATAAAAGCCTAGTGTAGACCAGGCCTTAGATCTATAACAAACCCGCTGCTAGGCTTTAAAGAATTGTGGTTTTTCAAGAAATCTGATGAGGTTCAACAAAGACAAGTGCAGAGTCCTGCACTTAGGAAGGAAGAATCCCATGCACCGCTACAGACTAGGGACCGATTAACTAAGCTGCAGTTCTGCAGAAAAGGACTTGGGGATTACAGTGGACGAGAAGCTGGATGAGAGTCGACAGTGTGCCCTTGTTGCCAAGAAGGCTAATGGCATATTGGGCTGCATTAGTAGGAGCGTTGCCAGCAGATTGAGGGAAGAGATTATTCCCCTCTATTCGGCACTAGTGAGGCCACATCTGGGGTACTGTGTCCAGTTTTGGGCCCCCCCACTACAAAAAGGATGTGGACAAATTGGAGAGAGTCCAGCGGAGGGCAACAAAAATGATTAGGGGGCTGGAGCCACATGACTTACGAGGAGAGGCTGAGGGAACTGGGCTTATTTAGTCTGCAGAAGAGAAGAGTGATGGGGGATTTGATAGCAGACTTCAACTACCTGAAGGGGGGTTCCAAAGAGGATGGAGCTAGGCTGTTCTCAGTGGTGGCAGATGACAGAACAAGGAGCAATGGTCTCAAGTTGCAGGGGGGAGGTTTAGGTTTGATATTAGGAAACACTATTTCACTAGGAGGGTGGTGAAGCACTGGAATGGGTTACCTAGGGAATCTCCATCCTTAGAGGTTTTTAAGGCCTGGCTTGACAAAGCCCTGGCTGGGATGATTTAGTTGATGTTGGCCCTGCTTTGAGCAGGGGGCTGGACTAGATGACCTCCTGAGGTCTCTTCCAACCCTAATCTTCTATGATTCTATGAAAGGAACAAGGATGTCTGAGTTAATGCCTTTATATCAATGAGTATGGCCAAGTTACTGAAAGATTCATAGGTATACACTTGACCACAGGAAAATCTTTCCTTAGAGATTTTGTCAAGGCTCATCTTGACAAAGTACAGGCTGGGATGATTTAGAAGGGATTAGCCCTGCTTTGAGGAGGGGGTTGGACTAGATGACCTCCTGAGATCTCTTCCAACCCTGATATTCTAGGATTCTATGATATTCAGCCAATTGTAAGTTGTGCTATTGGGGCTCTCTAACTTTGTGACAGGATGTGCTGTGGACCCACTAGAGCCAACAGTACCCGAGCCTCGGAGGGTCTGGATCCTCCTGTGGAAGAGGTAGCAGGTGTCATGTCTCCATAGCTGCGGCTAAATGCCCTTGTTTCAACAGCCAGCCCAGCCCCCACTTCCTAGTCAAACAGGATCTAGTGAAAAGATGGCTCCGTGGGTAGGGTGCTAGCTTGGGAGACCTGGGGTCAGTTCTCTGTTCTGGCAGAGGCTTCCTGGGTGACCTTCAGCAAGTCACATAGTCTCTCCTTTCCTCACTTCCCCACTGGGGGTAATAAAGGGGCACTACCCTACCACACAAGAGTGTTATGAGGAAAAATACATTTAAGAATTGTGACTCACTCGGGTACTACGGTAATGGGGGCCTTATACAGACCTGACATAAATAGATACGGTCTAGTCCCTGTGACCAAAAAGGGGGGCCATATAGGTGAAATAACGTTAAAAAATAACTTTTAAAAATAAGGCAGAGTTTAAAAGAGGTTGTTATTGCTCAAGTGGGTTCTTGATTTAAGGAAGCGGATCCACACTTTAAGCAGGCTTTTACTGTAGAGTGTCTGAAGAAGTTTAGTATCAGAGGGGTAGCCGTGTTAGTCTGAATCTGTAAAAAGCAACAGAGGGTCCTGTGGCACCTTTAAGACTAACAGAAGTATTGGGAGCATAAGCTTTCATGGGTAAGAACCTCACTTCTTCAGATGCTTGCATCTTACCCACGAAAGCTTATGCTCCCAATACTTCTGTTAGTCTTAAAGGTGCCACAGGACCCTCTGTTGAAGAAGTTTAGTCATCCTTTGTCTAGCTTAAACAATTCCTTCACACCTCAGTAATAAAGAGGAGACATTGGTTAGCATATTTTAACAGGGGCCATTCACATTACTATCAGCTTCTGTATTGAGAACAATTTGTCATGCAAGGATGTATAAATAAAGGAAATCAATCTTGCACAAGCAGCCAGCCCAGTGGGTTTAAGCAGTTAACATGTGTACAGCATTCTCCACTCTTACTCCAAAGCAGGTTTCCTGATGCCCTGCTGCTGCTTAGGTCAAGACTGAGTCACAGAGAATTTAAATGTAGGCAAAATAAGGAGAAGATCTTTCAATTTCTGCTTCCTGCTCTTAGTGGAGGGATAACTCAGAGAGAGCATCTCAGTGTTTTCAAAGCATGAAATTGTCCCAACAGAGTTACAGTAGGATGTAATGGGCAGTTTCCTCCATACAGTCTCTCAAGGCAGGTAAATATCACTGTTTTCTATGGAGGGAGGGCCTTTCGCCTACTTACATTTTAGGAAGGAGAACTAGACTTGTTAGTGGCAGAGTGAGAATGACCCAGCAACTGAGGACCACTCCTGTAGCGTCCTGCCTGCTCAGCTGCAGGCCCTCCGGTGGTGGATCATTTATTCTTCAAATTAATTAATCAATCAATCACAGGCTGTATGAATTGGTTAAATC
Source organism: Terrapene triunguis (assembly GCF_002925995.2). Lineage (NCBI taxonomy): Eukaryota > Metazoa > Chordata > Testudines > Emydidae > Terrapene > Terrapene triunguis. The sequence goes on from NW_020664448.1 coordinate 14,595,007, forward strand.
TGCAGATCTGTTTCTGACCTATGTAATATCAGGCTGCTTTGCCAGTTGGAGTCCTCTACCCGGATATAACGCTGTCCTCGGGAGCCAAAAAATCTTACCACATTATAGGTGAAACCGCGTTATATCGAACTTGCTTTGATCTGCTCCCCCTCCCCCCGAGCACTGCTTTACCACGTTATATCCGAATTCGTGTTATATCGGGTCGCGTTATATCGGGGTAGAGATGTAACTCCTTCCTCTGTATTAGTGAGTTGCAGCCACCACTGGAGCACCCCCCAGAGCCATGTTGAGGTGCTAGCTCGGTAAAAAAGCTTCTCGTCCCATAGTGGAGTAATTGGATGGGAACCTCTGGCAAAAGCAGCCAAGACCACCCACACAGACTATTGCTGGCCAGGGATCACGCAGGACTCAGGCAAGGAGAGCCAGCTGGCCTCAGCACGGAAGTGTTGGCAAGGGCCTCCATCCTCTGCACACGGAGAGCTGGAAAACGCAAACGAGGATCTAAAATGTATCTCCATTGCCACCATGAAGTTACAAAGGACCAGTGTGTGTCGCAGAATGACAGCCAGGCACCCCGAAGTGGTCACAGACTTATCAAAATATTAAACTACCTACAAACTGCAAATGCTTTTTTATAGTCAGTATCAGATCCCTATTGTACAAACACACAGGTGTAGACATGGTCCCTGACCAGAAGAACAAGGTGGGAAAAATGTATTTCTAAAGAGCAGGTTTCTGTTATTTCTTTCTTGCACATTTTAATCAGATTCAATTGTGGCTTGTACTTCGTTGACCGAATTGTTAACTCAGAGTCCAATCTTGCTACCGCTGAACTCGGTGATAAAAGTCCCATTGACTTCCATGGCAGCGGGATCTGGCTTTAAATTCCATTTGCAGAACCAAACTCTGGTCTTTTTTACACTCATCTAACTTGGTTTTGGGAGGCCGATTCTTCCCTCATGTAGAGCTCTGTAGTCCCATTCAAGAAAACAGGATTGCACAAGTATATTTTGAGGAAAAAACTTGGCCCATATGATCTTCATTATTGGTGCCATCAGGGCCGGCTCTGGCTTTTTTGCCACCCCAAGCCAAAAAAAAGGGCAGCCAAAAACGGCCAAGGAGGGAAAAAAAAAAAAAAAAAAAAAAACCTGCGGCGCGGCCGGAGCCAGGGTGCAGGAGGACTCCCTGCGCTGGTGCCCCGGCTAGCGGGGGGAGAAAGAGAAGGGGGCAGGCAGGGCTTCAGCGGGGCGCCGCCACGCGGCCCCAACCGCCGCGCCGCCTGCCGGGAGGGCTCTGCGCCGCGGTCGGCTGGGAGGGAAGGACGCAGGCTGTCCTGCCGGGCTTGCTGCAAGGCACTCCCCTCCTCCGCACCGCCACCCCCTACAGGGCGGCTGGAGCGGAACAACAACAACAAAAAAGCGGCCGTGCCGCCCTAGGATTGGGCCGAACGCCGCCTCCTACAATCTGCTGCCCCAAGCACCAGCTTGCTCGGCTGGTGCCTGGAGCCGGCCCTAGGTGCCATTGCATGACCCAGGTAGAATTTATAGGGCTGGCAGTTAGAAAATTCCTTTTTTTATTTGTAAACTGAGCAAATGTGATAGAGTCATTGGAGTCACAACCCCACTGTGTTACTTTTTACAGTCACTTTACAGAACAGAGCTAGCCTTTCTCTGTCTGACCTTAATGAGAGTGGCAGAGCATTGGCTCCGGTTTACAATAGCACTACTTACTCTTCACTACTTTAAGGTGTAGCCTCACCAATTGAAGGGAAGGGCCTACGTTGCCGGAACTTCCTATGGATCAAGAAGTCAAATTCAGAAGTTCTGGTAGAGTAAGAGACACCTATTTCTTAAAACAACAACAAAAGACACATATATTAATAAGAATTGCACAGATGCTGTTACACTTGGTGGGATAAAAGTTGTAAGGGATATCTGTCTTTATCCTTTGAGGGGGAAATGATCACCTGCTGGGGTCAAAAAGAAACTTTTCCTCCATGATGCCTAGAATTGCACAGATAGGGACATAATAGAGGTTTTACAACTCCTTAGGAAGCATCCAGCACTGACCGCTGTTGGAGACATAATACTGGATTACTGTAAATGGACTATTGGTTTATTTCAATAAGACTATTCTTATCCTCTTAACAATGACACAGGGGAGATATTCTCCATCTAAGAAGGGCAACTCAGAAGAAATAAATGAATGAATAAAAAATATACATACTTTGAAATGCAAGATTTATTTATAATCTATAAATTCATAATTTATTCTAGAGTTCACTGTTTGTCACACATTTGCATTGTTTTTCTCTCTGGTTTAGCAATATTTGTGGAAAGCACCAGACAGAGAGGTCACAAAAGCCATAGTTTGTGAAATAACAAGCAATTCCATCAAAGAGATTATATTTTTTTAATCCTTTTAGATGTGAGAAGACCTAACCTTGGAACGTGGATTTTTTTTTTTGTGACCACAATCCCTTTCCTGATAGCTTTATCAGAGAAGCTGTCGTCTTCCTGGGGTAGTAACTCATAGTGAAACATGTAAGACGTGTTGACAGGGATTTGGTAAAGCTCACCCTGATCTTTTATCTAAGGATGTCTCTTTTTTTCCCCCTCCCGTAGTCTCAGTGTCTGTCTCCATTCTGACTTTTACCTGTAGCACTAGCAAGACAAAGATGGTTATTAGACTCCAAAAGCCAGATCTGGATTCACTTATCCATTTGTGGTGTAAATTCAGGACTGGCCATTTCCAGCAAAATGAATATAAAATTTATTTTAGTATAAATATTTATACAACACATACACAATAAATGGTCGCCATGGACAGAACTGGAATAATTGTGCATATACTTAATGGGAAGAAGGAAGGTGAATGACAAAAATAAAGTGGCTACCTCCTGTATTGCCCATAAAACATCAGTTGTGTCTGCCCGTTCCTGCTCTGTTTTATAGAATTGCTGTGTGCTGTTAATCCTTCATACTTCAAAGCAGTAGTGGCTGCACTTCAGGAGTAGGTACCATGATTTGTGTACTTCAAATGCTTTGCAGTACTTCAGGATGACACATGAATAGCCAGGGGATATCAATTAGTGGTCTAAGCATTAGGTTAAAAATACCTTGATTCTCTGGAACTAGAGGCTTGATCTTGGCAGAATCAACTCAATCCTTTTTCCTTTGCTGGCAAATGAATTGCAGACCATGCAGCTTATTGTGTTTTCCTATTTTGGATGAGACCTTAAAAACGAAGACTCTGAGTGATCTTTGTGGACATTAGTCTGTTGCATTTTTGGTACTAATTGGAATTTGCTAAGCCACTTTTCACAATATTGCACCTTGCGCAAAATCTGCTGTTTACCGCCTCAACCCTGTCCTGGAGTCTTCAAATACTAACTGTTCTTCAGGGTAATACCTCTCCTGCTATATAAATTCCATTGAATGACACTGAGTTCCTGAGAAGAAGAAAAATTAATGAAATCTGACAAAACACTTCTTCCTGCAGAACAGATGGAATTCGAAGGCTTCAGGGCTGCATATAATTTTGAAGCAATTTGGATTCCCTCAGGATGAAGACTACATAATTTTAACTTATTATTATTTATTATTTATTTTAGTATTGTATCCTAGATATTTTTAAGGATGATCTGAAAATAATATTCTAAAAGTTCAGTGATTTTACAAAATTAGATGTTAAATTTACCTACCTGATTCCCCTGCCCCTCCACCAATTTTGCTGGCCCAGACTTATTCCAGCTGCAAGTCACAGTTTGCTACATACTATTTTATTAAAAACATCAACAAAAAGATTGCATCCTTCTATGACCTTGTAGTGATGTCTAGTTTGCAGCAAGGTTCCAGGGAAGGTGTGATATCTTGAGCCTTCAAAATGAGAAAGGAAAAACATAGCTGTGTGTACATTTCATGGGCTGACTTTCGTCTTAGCCTTGCTACTCAGGATGTTGATCGTACGATTCTGAAGCTGTTGGATTTTCCTGTAAGCTTGTGCAGGTCACTTTTAACAAGACAGGTTCCTAATAGTTTGTTTCAAAGGGCAGAAATAGCAATTGTTGTGTTTGTTCATTGGATAGGATCAGACAAAGTAAAGAACAAATTTATTTTCAGCATTTGTATGAAAACATTGTTCATTAGGGTGACCAGACAGGAAATGTGAAAAATCAGGACAGGGGGTGGGGGGTAATAGGAGTCTATATAAGAAAAAGACCCTAAAATCAGGACATCTGTTCACCCTGTTGTTCATACTAGCCCCCAACAGTGAAGTTCCTGACTCCTTTAAAATATTAGTTGTAGGTACAAATTCTGTGAGCCATCCACACAGAATCTGATCTGATTGGCTAAAGTGGGGCTTGACTTTGGTCCATTCCTCTGATCTGTCTGTGCCAACTGGACAATTATTTCCTGCTTTGTGTTTAATGTGGATAGTTAGCAAATCATAAATTAGGGGGGATGCTGCCAGTTGTCTGTAAAACACTGAATCTTTTCAGAACACACACATCTGAGACAAAGCATTTGAAGCAAGACCAGTCAGAAAAAAAGAATGAATCAGGGACTCACAAATTTGGTGACTTAAAACAGTGTGTAACACAGGGCTGAAGCATTCCCAAGATGCTTAATTCCAGCTGCAAACCTGTGCAATTCCCCTTGCTCATGTGTTTAAGAGGAGAGGTGTCAGAGGGGTTGCTGAAGAGGCAGAAAGGGGATAAATCCCTACTTGACACTAAGGGCTGGGTTGATGCCCAGATGAGGAACTCTTTTTGCTTATGTTACCTTGTTCATTTGAGGTTTCCCTCCTGCTGAGCAGGTCTTTCTCTTGTAGTTGCGTTTTTTGTTTTTGCTCAATCATCCCACCGATTTACACAGCCTTTTTAAAAGTGTGTTAGCTGTTTAAATGAACAAATTAAGCAAACTACAATTAAAACGAACTTGGCCTCTTCCCCGGGTTCATGAACCTGGGTGTGGCAACTCCTCTTTGAGCAGAGCAGGGAACCATATTAGTCCTAATGTGCCCTGTTACAATTGATCATGTCAGTGATTAGTTCCTTCCTAATGTGGTTCTTTCTAGAGTTATCAAAGTAATATTGGCATACTGTAGATGGAGAAGCAGTTCAGTTCGTTATGATAATGATCATGGTTAGGGCTTTGGAGACCTGGTTTCAAGTCCTTGTGCTGTCCAGACTTCCTGTTTGACCTTGGGCATGTCACCTAGCCAGTCAGTTCTCTGTGAGACTATATGCATTAAAAAAGATTGTAAATCTCTCCATTGAGGACCATATAAGTATCTGAGACAGATAGACAGAGCTGCCTGAGGGAAGAGTTGTTCTATTTAAAGGAGTCAGGGACAGTAGTGACTTGCTACAGATAAGATTTCCAATCTGAGCCTTCATCTCATTAGTGGCACTCTCCCCATTCCTATTCCAGCGATTCCCCCTATTCCCCACTCCTCATAGTTCCTCCCACACCTTTAGAAGCTGGCCACTCACCAAGATGTTCGACACTTGGTGCCCAAATCAGCAGTTTCAGTGCAGACAAAATTCCTGTTGAAATCACTGGGTGTTTACCTGTCCTGAGACTGAAAGATTGGGCCCCTAAGATATAACCAGTATTTCTGTAACTCCTGTTTTATCCTACACAATGTAAGTGACACCTGTTGTCATATCTGAAATGTTGCATAGCAATAACTGAGCTTCAAGCAAGCACTCTACAGTAGAGGGTAAAAAAAAACATCTTTCATCACACCTGTGACTTGATGAAATTTTAAAGTAAAGTACAACCTTCACTCAGTACTGGAAGCTAGACAGAATGGGGTTCTATTTATTTATTTGTACCAAAAATTTCCTGTTTTTATGTTTGATGCTGCAGCATTTGCGTGACTTTTTCTGCCTAATTTATTTTGGAAAAAATGTCCAGATGACCCCTGGTCAGGTATTCCCATTTCTGCCCCGATTGACCTGAAGAACACTGTGACTTTGACCCAAGTTCAGCAAGGTACATAAGAACATGCCTGATTTTAAGCACAAGTAGTTCTATTAACTTCAGTGAGATTACCTGCATGCCAAAGTACCTTACTGAATCAGGACCTTACATAGCACACCACAACTATCATTTATTCATCACATCATTCATATGGGGATATCCGTACCCACATTTTTATAGCTGGAGAAACTGAGGCTCCATGGAGTTAAGTGACTTGTTCATAGTCACTCATGAAGTCAGTGTCAGAGCTAGGATTGGATCTTCTGAATTTAGACCGTAAGCCAAATCCACTACAGGTGAAAACAAATGGCAGAAGATTGCACCCATATACAGTTTTCACCTGTTTTTCTCATTACATCCAGGGCCGCCCAGAGGATTCAGGGGGCCTGGGGCAAAGCAATTTCAGGGGGCCCTTCCATTTAAAAAAAAGTTGCAATACTATAGAACACTATATTCTCGTGGGGGCGCCTGTGGGGCCTGGGGCAAATTGCCCCACTTGCCCCCCCACACCCCGATTACATCTGGAAACATGAAGCAGAAAACTGTGCCCCCTAATTTACATAGTCTTTGGTGGACTCTCATGGGGACTTTGAGATATATGTTTATTCATAAGATGCTTTTGATTTGATCCCATTTAAAAAAAATAGATTTGAGTTTTTGCATACCTCTAGCACATTTGAAAGGATAATTACTGTTTTGCTGGGCAATCTTAAAACAAATTAATCAAGAAGAAGAGTGTTTAAAACAATTATTTGACTGTAAAATAAGCTGAACTCAGATTCTGATACCAAATTTACAGGGACACCAAAGTGAAGGCAGTGGGACCTGTGGACACGCTCATCATTTCTGAAAATCAGACCATTTATTTAGGGGCCTATGTCTGGATTTAGATGCCAAACTGTGGGTAAGCCAGTTTAAAAACACTGCTGAGTGCATGTGTGAAGGGAAACACTCAGTGAATAAGCATGTACATAGATAGCCACACACATCCTGACCACCCTTTAAGGACTCCAGATTGTGTCATCATGTGATGACACCTTGTGTAAGCCTGGTGATTTAATTGCACCTTTTTGTTGTCTTTGTAAAATTGAAATACACGTATTTATGGTTCTAATGATAAATCCCATAATAAAATCTTAATTGCAACCAAAGAAATCCAATTTATTGGAAGAACAATTAGCAAAGAAACAGCTGCTTCATTAACATGCAGATGCAGGATAATGGCGTCTGACTCGAAAGGGACATTGAAAACACTCAAATGCAAAGATTCTTCCGCAAATTGTTCCCCCATGTTGGCCATGTTGTCTGATGGGCATGAGCTTTACAGAACACTGATCAAACCTATATATCTATTTTAGGGTTTTGACACCCTAATACTGACACCCATCACCATAGTATCTGAGCACCTTCCCCGTAAAGTCAGTAGCAATAGTGAAGTGCCCTAATGGTCTTCATGGAGAGTCTGACACTTCTCTCTTTATGGGGTCAAAAATTCTGCTTGGGGTAGGATCTTGGGGTTTTAATTTTTTTTAAATTAATTTCCTCTTTTTGTTGGGCATGGGTGGTGTATGCCTATGTGTAAGGCTCCCTAAATCTGCCTGTGGTACCTGAGTAAGATGTAAGTACTCCGACACCACAGTGATGAGCATGGTATTAAAGCTATGCCATTTTGAAGAATATTTACCATAATGTGGTATCATCGGTAGCTGATAGCTTTTTAATAGGGACCATTGTGCTCTCTCGCCAACTAGTCAAGATATCAGCTTAAAAATGAGAATCTTCTCCCATTTAACTATGCGACCAGTATTGTGCCTTATTAAAGAGATGTAGGGTAAAATTTTCAAAAGTGCTTAAGGGACAGATTTTCAAAGGCATTAAGGTGCCTAAAGATGCAAGTAGGCACTTATTGAGATTTTCAAAAGTGCCTAAGCAGGTTAGGCACCTAACTCCCATTGATTTCAACATGGAAATTTGGCCCTAAGTGACTTACACACCAAGGAGCCTGAGGCTGTGTCTACACTGAAACTGCTGCAGCTGTGCTGCTGGTGTGCTTCAGTGTAGACACTCACTACAGCGATGGGAGGGTTTAATCCACCTCCCAGAGAGGTGAATTCTTCTGTTCACCTAGTGCTGTCTACACTAGAATCATAGAATATCAGGGTTGGAAGGGACCTCAGGAGATCTAGTCCAACCCCCTGCTCAAAGCAGGACCAATCCCCAGACAGATTTTTACCCCAGTTCCCTAAATGGCCCCCTCAAGGATTAAACTCACAACCCTGGGTTTAGCAGGCCAATGATCAAACCACTGAGCTGTCCCCCACTAGAGTTAGGTTAGCTTAGCTTAAAGGGGTCGCTCAGGGATATGGAATTTTCACACCCCTGGGTGACATAGCTGGGTCGACCTAATATTTTAGTGTAGACATGGCCTAAATCTGTGAGGTTTAGGCTCCTAAATAACTTAGGCACTTTTCAAAATGTTACATGTAGTCTGCTTATGATTCATATTTATGTCTGCAGCGTTACTACTTGGTATTGTTTCAAGTAACACCTGAGATTACTACACTGAAAGAGATCAGAAGAAAAATAAATTTATACTAATCTTAGGCTTTACTTGAATTTACTATACTCTATTCAGACAAAGGTGTGATTTCATTTTAAAGCTGACTGTGTCCCTTTAAGCCTGTGTTTTTTATAACCACAAGGGACCAACAGGACCAGAATGCTGCCATGAACTCCATATGTCCCAAATATGTAAACATGTAAATTCTGATTTGCACTGACTCCAGTGCACATACACCAGTGCAAAGTGAGCATAAAACACTAGTAAATCAGAATGGTGAAGATTTATCCCAATTGGCACTTGTGTAAGTGATTGTGCAAGGAACAGGGCAACAGAAAACCTGGGCCATAATGTTTTTACTTATCCTTTTCAGCAACATTTTCTGAATGTTTGTTTTCTGCTACTATCACTTTTCGGAGACCTAGATAATTTTGTTTCAGTTGCAGTTGTGAATTACAAGTAGTTTTCACTGCAGTATTGTGTTTGCCTTTGGAACTCCTACCTGAACTGACAAAGAATTTGCATCCTCAGGAGGTAGTTGCTTAAATACAATGTGCAATTTCAGAAGTTGTTTCTAAACACACCAAAATCTCAGCACAATCAATACAGTAGCAATGACTGCCGGTGGCAGCGCATTCTTAATATCTGAATCAGGTGTTTCAGGTTTGTCGAAAATAGCTTGACAGGGAAGCTTGGATTCTCTTTTCGTGTATGCTGTTGTAAATCAGGTGCAATTGCACTGAAATCCTTGGATTTATACCATTGTAAGGGCTAGTCCACACTGGGTTTTTAGCCACTAGTGTGGTTATACCCGAGTAGCTGCTCCAGTGCAAACACCAATTGTAGGAGTGCAGCATTGGTGCAAGTCATGGAGTACACTGATGTAATGCTTCTGCATTAGGAGTGAAATATTGGTCCCATTGACGTCTATGCCAAATCTCCCATTGACTCCGTAGGATCAGGATTTCACTCTAGAAGTTTGCATAGCTGTAGCTATACTAGTGGCTAAAAACCCTACTGCTGGCAAGGCCTTAGTGAGAAGGGAATTTAAAACCAGATCATGCCAAATACAAGTAAATGGGTATCAGACAGCATGTCCCATAGTGTTTTGAGGAGCTAACTGTTGTTTTTTTAGTAGAAAGCAAGCATGTCCGTCTGTAACGATCACTGCATCATTTGTTCCCCATAATGGTAGGTCACTCATGTCATTTGTAATTGTCTGAAACCTTGGATAATTATCACTGAACCACTTACAATCAGCAGAGCCAAGCTGCCTTTTACAGCTCTCAATAGGAAAGGCAAAAAAAGTTCAAGATTCCACCTTGTATTAGACATGGAAATCTGATCAGTCTTCCTAGCTACTTTTAAAACTCTGCTATGCTCTCAATTATGAGTCCAAAGTAATGACGTCCATGAGGCATCCTGCTTCTCTATTTTATTTGCATGCAACACACCAGCTTTAATAAAAAGTACAAATCTCAGGCACATGGTAACACTGACGTTTCTGTTCAGCCTTGTGGCTCTGAAGAAAAATTAAGTGTTTTAAAATAAATATTTATCTTAAAAATAACCCTGTCATATTAGACGCTAACGGAAGTTTTTAGTGCTCAGTACATAGTGCTTTTCCTGTCCGATCTTGAAAGGTTGCAGAATGTGAACTTTTGATAAATTCAGTTACTGAATAATATGAAGAGTATTTAAAGATTATAGTTAAATCTTCATGCTGGGAATTGGCCTTTGAAGTATGTTCACGCTTATGTAAAGAGTGGGGAAGCGACTTCAATGGGAAATGCTTAAACATTTGCGTAAGTGCTTTGCTGAATTAGGATCACAGTAAAAGGAGGGGAAAGACTTGGCATTTAGACAGAAGCCCTGAGTAGGAGTGGTGCAGAACCACACTGTATCAGCAAGAACACCAAGGAGACCCACACTTTGTCTTCGCTGATATGGAGGTGTGTTGCGAGATAACTATCAGATGACAGTTATCTCACTGTAACATCCTAAGTTTGCAGTGTTTATCCCGAGGTAGTAGGTGAGTTCAGCACTATTTCCCCTTCTCTCCCACCCCCCACCCTCCAATGGTTTGCCTCTCAGTAAAACCCAAGTGCCATGTCTCTCTGCTACGTTTTTACGGTGGGATAGCTAACACGCATTCGCTGTCGTGTAGTAAACGCACCTTTTTGTCAGGGAAGATATTGTCCCTTTCCAGGCAAGCGGGAGGTATGCATTGTGTACTCCTGCAGGAATTCTGCGCCAAAAAAAAATAAAAATTCTGCACACAATATTTTAAAATTCTACAAAATTCTGCCTATTTTATTTGTCAAAATAATGCAGTATAATCACGCTGGTTTCAATTATTTTGGTAATTTATTTAAACTACAATACAATGGATGGAGAATGGGAGTGGGGAGCATTGGAGAAAATCCCTAAACCCTCTTGCCTTAATAGTAATGTAGCTAGGTTTGACCCTTTATTTCTAGTTATTAGTCAACAAATATATGCAGCCATATATTCAGTGTTACATTATAGGTAACTGAAGAGCAAGTGAGGGCTGGGGAATCAAACTCACAATTTATATTAGCTACTGACCATCTCCAGAAAGGTCAGTTGCAAACAGTTCAGGGAGCACATTTTGATAGGAAATTTTTTCAGTCCAAAAATTTAGACCAGTTCTAATCACTAAAGCACCATAAACATTTATAAGGCCATACTGTACTTTACACCACTCTGGCAATGTAAAGGAGCCTTAAAACTTTTACATCTGTTTTATACTCCTGGGGGAATTCACTAAGACAATGGGAACAATTCACTAAGCAAGCAGGCTGCTACATTCTGCTCTGCCTGAGGGGACAAAGCCTGCCCTACTCCTACCGCCTCAGAAACATCCCGAAGCCCTGCCTCTCCACGCAGAGCGTGCTGCAATAGCGAGTGAGAGGGATAGTCTCTCTCTCTCACACGCAAGACTGCTCACCCTCCACCCCTTCGGGAGTGATTTATGTCTTTACTGGCTGCTCCAGGCACCCAAACCGACCTGCCTGCGCTGCTGGAGAGGGGCAAATGTCCGCTCTTGTGACTTCTCTTTGCTTCCCTGTCAGAAGTCATTTTTCTGTGGGGAAAGCAAAGAAATCTGCGGGGGACATGAATTCTATACATCCGCAGTGACGCAGAATTCCCCCAGGAGTAATTGTGCCCAGCCATTAGTCTGACACAGAACGCTTCCCCCAGGACAGTGGCTTGCTCCGTGTCCCAGTGTGGGAACAGGTCACGATCCCACCTCCCTGCCCCTTGTTGAGTGTCCTATTCCCTGGGGATGTGATGGGGGTGGGGAGAACAAGAGTGAGCAGTTTGCGTGCTCCCTAGGGAATGCAGTGAATACTACTGTGAATGTCCTATGTGCTCCTCTGGGGAGGAGACGAGGGGAAGCATCTTGCTCAGCCATCTGCCTCTGCACAGTCTCACAGGGGCTGCTCACCATCTGGGCCTAAATACAGATCTTGGTCCTTCTCTCTTGATCTGCCCCAGTGATCCCCTTTCCGTCACCATGTTCCGAGCCAACGTGGAGTTCCCCTCTGCAGTGCACAGAACAGATAGAGATTGCCTGTGTAGCTGCTCCTCCCATCCCTATGCAGACCCACTGCTTCAGTGGTGCAGGTAGGTTTGAAAGGCTCTCTTTTCCTAGGTGAATTTCAATCCAAGAACATAAGGATCAGATGCTGCCCTAGCATATGCAACATACAACCCCTTTGAAGTCTGTGGGTTATAAACAAAGGTGGAATGGAGCTCAGTATGTCTTCTTTAGAGAATATAGAATCAGTGGCCATTACATAGACCTGTATGATTTTTCTCTTATTCTGTGTTGCATCATAGTTTCAGCCTCTGTTATTGGCGCATCATGTTGTCAGCACTTACGGAGAGGTGGCTGTCTGGAGCCATCCTGGCCTATTCGTACGCTTTGTCTGCCAGCACTTGCTCTCTGTTAGCAACACACAGTAAGTCGGTGATGTTGACATTTGTGTCTTAACCTTCCCCCCACACCGTGCAAGACAGCTGGTGTCATCACCACGAATGACACCTGAGGCTAGTGAAGTCAGTATCTTGAAACTTGCCACCATCACGTTGTCAACTTGAGCCCTCAAAAGACTCAAACTGAGAGCACTGAGAGCAGAGCTGTTACTGTCAAATTTAGCAGAGAAATGCACTTAGATACCAGACTCGCTCTTATTTTTCTTTTAATGTAACTATTGGCAATGATCACATCTCCCTCTGGAGAATACCTGCTGCTGCCTCGCACTCCCCCCTGCAGATTGTTTTTTTTTAAAAATCTGTCATTGATTCCCAATTTTTTTCATAAGGTGCAACACATCTTAATAGAGTGACGGCCTGTGGACACCTCCCCCTTCCATTCACAGTCACACAACATCCCTGTAGCTACTTCAGCAGTTGCTTACATGGAAAAGTGACATTAGGAAGATGTTTAATGTATTTTTTAGCTGTCGTAATGCAAGTTAATAGCTGAAAATAGGAAGCCAGCACCAGCTGACCACCCAGCTCAACAACGACCATGAGCGAATGCCCCATTCTTATTTTCTTGGAAGCCAGTCTTTTTATGAATTGTTTGAATGTCAGGCTTTCAGCTTCTCCTAGTTCTTGTGCCCCCTGAAATGATTGCCAGATCCATCATAATGAACACTCTCGGGCACCCTGGTTCATATTAAAAGGCATTCTATTTCCATCTACAGGAAAGTTGTTCATAGTACTGCCTTTTGGTTGAGGCAAGTTAGGAATATTTAAAATGGCTTGTTTGACAGTCGGCCTATAGCACGAGTCCTGTGATTTTAAGAGGTTTGGGTTCTATTGTTCAAACAAACGGTTAATAGATAAAGTACAGAACATATGGGACTGCTATTGTTAGGACTGTCAGGGTAGATTTATTCTGCTCTATTGCCTTTCTCAGCTATTAAGCTCGGTTCTTTTTTGCTTCTCATGAACTCATTGTGCTGACTCCTGTATGAACCTCTCATTATTACTGCATCTCATCTCTGCAAATGTAATTCCTCTCTCCTCCTCCTTGTAGCTGAGACAGCGGGCCATTTATAATTTCTTCCAGCAGATGGAGACAGAAAAACACAGATTTTGCTAATGCCACTTCCCCTTTGCGAAGGGTATGCTGCCTGCCAGGCTCTCATTCTTTCTGTTAGCTCTGCTGTGCTTTCGTCGTCTTATCTTTTCCTTTCACTTCATTTTTAGATTTTGTTTTGACTAGTCGTTACATTAAAAGGCTTCAGGAGAGCTACTTACCTGTGGACCCTACTTGATACTTGTCCACCCAAATATGGTCAGGAGGCAACAATAAGTACATTTTCTGATAAACCTCATATTACAAAAACAACGAGGAGTCCTTGTGGCACTTTAGAGACTAACAAATTTATTTGGGCATAAGCTTTCGTGGGCTATAACCCACTTCATCAGAGGCATGGAGATAGACACTAACACGGTTACCCCCTGAAACCTCCCATATTACAGTTGATGAATGTGTTGTTATGAACATACTGCATGCTCCAACTATGAAGCTCAGTGGAAGAAAGCATGGAACAATAGAAACAGCAATGTAAATCAGATTAATTTAGAAGGCACTGACAGGATCCCACTAGTGAAATGTTTACTGAAGCCGTGTATATAAGATATATGCATTAACTGTATATGTGTGAAGCTCTGCATATCTGTCAGCATTTGGCCTAAACTTGCATTAAGGATCGTTATTAGCAACTAGTGTATTCAGGATGTTAACGTTTGACTGGGCTGCATTATTGATGTCCGGTTTGGTTCCATGTTTCCCAAATTTACAGAAATGTTTCTAATGGTTTGTGGTAAAGCTTTTCAACAGTACGTTGCACTTACAAATGTTTGCTATTTAACATTTTAAATATGTTGAGTATTCACATAATGAGTGTTGTGTTACTTCTAAAGACCCACTGACATCTCATGGAAAAAGTACCTAGTTGGAAACATTGAATGTACAGTATAACTATTTATTTTTCAATCATCCGACCTGTATTCTCAGAACAGCAGCTTCACTATCTTTCTGTTCTTTTCACAATCCTTGTTTTTATAAAACCCTTCATGCACTTACTCCAGTCTACCTCCAGGACCTCATGCCTCTTGATCTCCCATCCTGCCTTTTTCTGCTTATCTTAGGACCTACCTTTGCTCTACCTCTTCACATAATTTTACTATTGCCTGAGTGAGAGTGTTCTCCTCTGCAGCTCCTGCAATCTGCATACATTCTCTGCATCTTTCTGCTTCATTTATTCTTATTTTCAGTCTGAACTAAAACCCATTGATACTACTTTTGTATTTTCACTTAGGACTGTACTGTTTAATTCTGTGCAGCTGTGGTGTGTGTGTGTGTGTGTGTGAGAAAGATGCCCTACAAAATAAAATTATGGTGTATTTCCTTCTCTTGTTTATTCCTTTGTTCCTATAGGAACATGTATATGAAAAATGATCACTGTTGCTTTTGAACTCATCGGCTCCTGTTCTGTTTATTCCTAACTGGAAGTCGATAATCTTCTGTTTCTAACATCATAATACAGTAGAACATCGATTTTACGAGCATCAATCTTACGAATAACCAGTTATATGAACCATTTTTCCCTAGGAAACCCCCCACATCATGAAAGTGATGTTGATGAAGAACCACATCAACATCTCTTCCATTCCAATGCCATCGGTGTCCTGGAAATATGTTTGCAGTTGTTTGAAGGACAGGAAGAAAGTGATGCTGTGCCCCATACTGCAACTTATGCAGCATTCCTATTGTAATTTTGAAATGTTCACTTTTATGAACTCCTCAATCCCCAATTATTGTGCAAAATAGGGCTTCTCTGTAAATTGTTGTGGAGGCAATTATGAAGTCACAAGCACATGCTCATGGCTGCAGGTGAGGACTAAGCAACAGAGGCAGATGACTTTCTATGCAACAACAATCGATTTTTCACGCTAACTTCCTTAGTAATGAAAACAGAGGAAGGGAAAAAAAGACCCAGAAAATATACTGTATCAGCAGAATTTGTTAGTATGTTTTCCACAGTTTTCTCAAAGGAGTCAGGGATTTTAAAAGTGAACTGCAAAGAACCTGTGGTATTAAATATTTCATCACAGTTAGTTACAATCTGTTTGTCAGTTCAGAAAGTGAGCTCATCATTTTTGTTTTGAAATAGCGTATTTTCAATGCAAATCAACTCCATTGGGTCTGCTGCAAGGTTTTAAATTGCTGCTCTGTTCAGGGGTGGGGCAGGGAAGGAGAGGAACTAAAGCTGCTAATGTTTTAAATGTTGAAATATGTTCCATGAACTGTAGGGCTAGAAGTTTTATCCACATACATATTTAATAGAGATTTTGGGAACATGGAAACACATGTAGGGGGAAATAGTTGCTCCGTGTAGTCTTTATTCCATCATCAGTTCTGATCTTATGAAAGGTGCTAAGTATCACCTACTAGGTGCTGTGGGGACCTTTCTTTCCACAGAAGCTGATGAAGTTCAGCACATCACTGGAGGTGCTCAGAGTCTCACAAGATCAAATTACAAAGTGATTTATTATTATTTTATCAAGCAATAAACTATGGGAATTAAAAACAACACTAAATAAATAATCTGTACAACTCACTGCCACAAGGTATTGAACTTAGTAGTATTAAAAAAGGATTAGACAGTTGTGTTGTTAATGAGATTAAAGCTCTAGTAAATATCTTACCCCCTCTAATGCAACTGTAGTTAAACTCTCATGCTTCAGGGCATAAGCCAACGACTAATGGGTGGAGGTTATGAAAAAACTTCTACTGTGGATGATCTTTGTGATTGCTTGCAACTCCTTCAGAAACAACTGGCACTAGTCACCGTTAGAGACCATATGGATGGACTAGATGCACACTGATTCTGATCCCATAGGGCAATTCCTGTAATAGTATGCAGGTCCTAAACGTAAATCCTCTTCAAAATTGCCATCGACTGGGTAATGCGGTGTACAACAGAAGACATGCCAAGAGGCATTAAATGGACTTTCTTCTTATCCCTTGAAGACCTGGACTTCGCAGATGATGTTGCTCTCCTATCACATACGCAACACCATATACAAGAAAAAACAACTCGACTCAATGCATTCAGCCAGCAAATTGGACCATCACCAGTATCAATAAAGGATTATGTTCTCACTAATGTAGAAACATTCACATACTTGGGCAGCACCATCAGCCAGCATGGTGGAACAAGCCAGGACATCCGGAACAAAATCAATAAAGCCAGGAACACCTTCAGGAGCATAAATACAGTCTGGAAATCATCAAAATACAACACCAAAACCAAACTCAAGATTTATCAGAGCTGCGTACTTTTAACACTACTTTATAGTGCAGAATGCTGGGGAATGAGAAAGTATGACATGTCCAAACTGTCTTCATTCCATACAACCTGCCTCAGAAAAATCCTCCGTATCTTTTGGCTCAGAACAATCTCAAACCACAATCTATTGACACAGTGCAGCTAAGAGGATCTGAGCACCATCATTACCAGGAGGCGTTGGAGATGGATCGGTCATGTGCTTCGGATGGAAACTGATTCCATCACCAGAGTAGCAATAAGATGGACACCTGAAGGCAAGCGAAAACGAGGCCGCCCGAAAACAACATGACGAAGAGCTGAGGAAGCTGAGCTGAAAAACCTGGGCACAGCTGGGGAACCATTGAAAGACTTGCCAGAAACAGACAGGAGTGGAGGAGCTTCAGCACTGCCCTAAATGCCAGAGGTGTAATAGGAACATGATGATGAAATGTAAAGAGATTCTGATCACACGCTGTTTGGCAGCAACATTGTGCTACTTTTTTGTGTCTGTGTGGATGGGGGTGGGGTGGGGGTTAAAAATCATTCATTCCTGGAATAATTCCCTATCTTAAAAAATAGAAGGGGGGGGGGGATTATGATGGGAGGTAGGAAGTGAGAAGTGTACCAGGAAACAGGTGAAATAGTGACCAGAGAATGTATAAATGGGCCTTAGCCAAAGCACAAAGCAAAAAAGCATAATAAAGCAAAACATACCATATTGTAAAATGATTTGCAGTGCTGTAGGATTCTAGCACTCCATTATGTCTATATATAGCATGACTTCAGCATTGCTTCATGGTTGTCTGTATGCAGCCTGAAAGAAATTTGAAGTTCCAAGCTAGGCTGAATTTATTTTAAAGGATTTTTTTGACCCTGAAGCATTTTGAAGCAATTGGGTCCAATACTTGAAATCCAGGAGTGCCTGCTGCTTTTTGTCTAACCTGTGACATGGTTAACTTTGTGGAAGCAGAGCGGCCATTTAACTCAGCCACTACTGTGCTGCTTGCTGCTACTGTCTTTTCTAAAGCAAATTGCAAGCTGATGCTTATTGTTCACTTTTGATGTCTCTGGACTGAATTAATAATAGCAATATGTGTATTAAGTGATGATTACAGCTTTTGTAACGTTTACCCTTTTACAACCCCAAACAAATCTTTCAGGGGGAAGTGTCTGTTATTTTCAGTGTGAGTAAATTATGCACAGGGGCAAATAGCAGGTAAGAACAAAACTCCAGAGGATTATTCTGTTGCTACATTGCCCTCTGTACAATATGAAATGTTGGGGAAAATGAAAGACTTAATATTACATTGTGACAGTCAATTGTGAAGAGGGCTAATGGTTGCCTCCCCCCCCCCCCCAGTTCTTTGTTCAAAAAGTAATAATGAATGTGATTCTTAACCCCCTTCTCAAATAAAATTTAACTCAGACTTGCAAAGGCTTTTGTTTACCACCAGTTTTTTATGAGATTGTCTGCAGCTAACAAAGTGATGATAAAAAGAAAAAGGGTTTATTAGATGTAGAAACTGAACACATTTTATTTTGGCTGTTCTACTTCAGTTGTTCTGAACTGCCTCTTATGAACATTCGTCAAGAATTATCATCAAGCAAAGACAATCACAATTACAGTGAAAACAAAATCAATGCAGCATTAAAAATGACAACATCAATAAGATCAACATTGGTAACCTTTGTGGGATTTTCCATGGAACCAGCATAGTATGTTAATTTCTACAGTATCACTAGTAAGCAAAGACAGTATTTTGGGGGGGGAGGTAAGGTGTTTTTTAGGGTGGGATGGATGATTGTGAGCTTGTGTTGTTATAGGAGGCAGCGGTGAACCAGATGATTATGCCCCTCTTTGCTATAAAAGCTGCAGTTGCCTTTTTACTTGGCGTGAATCGTTCCAAGGAAAGATAAGTGGTCTTGGCTGCACAAATTATAGCTAAATGTTTTTAAGTAATGGGGGAAGATAATTGTGAATTATCCCTTCAAAAGAGTATGTTGTCACCGGAGCGGAGGAGCCAGCTTTCATGAATATCCCATGCATTTTTGTTGCTTCTGTTCTTGGCAGTGGACAGTTCTTCTAACACTGGATTCAGTTTGGTTTATTTTGAGTGAGTATGTAACACTTGTAATAGGTGCCAGATTGGCATTCCTGGGAAATGAAGCCTTCTGTAAATCCATAGAAAATGTACAACACAGGCAGCAACAGAGCGAGTTTTCCCACATTGCCTTGCCAATGGGCCTCAGCCCTGTCCAGGAGAGAAACAACCTCTAATAGGAAGGCACACGTAGATTGAAGAGGAAGAATGAACCAGTTTTTAGGCCACAAGCCTAATCTTGGGAGACCTGGATTCCATTCCATGCTTTGCCAGACTTCCTGAGTGAACCCTGGGCAAGTCACTTGACCTCTCCATGCCCAGTTCTCCATCTGTAATATGGGAATAGTAGTACTTCTGTGGATAAATACATTAAAAAGATTGTGAGGATCTCAGATACTACAGCAATGGGTGACATATAAGTACCATAGATAGATAGATATCCATAAACATTCAATCCTTGTCATTTCTAACATCATCCATATTCTGAATTCAGATACCTAGGTGGGATTTGTTCAGCTGGCAACTACTAAACCCTTTAAATGTTAAGGCTGTTGTTTCAGATGGGACTTAGCTGTTTAGCTGCATTTAAAAGAGGTCTCTGATACAGTTTACACAATATACAAACATTGGTATAACTCTTGATGCTTAGTGAAGAAAATCCTCCTCAGAAGAGCATTAGCTTTGTGACAAAATGCACTAAGTGTAAGTGCTATAATTAATGCTGTTCTTGGATAGCAGTGTTCATTCTATCAGACTGTAAGCTCCTTGGGTCAGGACTGGTCTGCTCCCTGTTCTCTAGAGTACAGTTCATATTTTCATAATTATATCTGTCTCTAATCCTTGTAACTGTGAGGCTCCATTGCCTTACACTTGTTGAGAACTAATTAAAAAATACTGTTAAACACAAGCATACACTCTCACATGTGAACAAATGAACTCTCAAGTTGTCATTGTCATAATATGATGAAACCACTAAGAACCTGCATTCCCTGGCACGTTCTTATGACACCGTAGACATGAAACACTTTCAAGAAAAGTGGAAGTCTTCCAGAATTCCAAGGGTGAATATCTGATCATCTTAATTCTTTCATGTTTGAAGCTCTAGTGCCCTGAGCCTGACTGAATGCTGTCAGTTGCCAAATATTCAGTTGCCATATATTCAAACTCAGAAAGTATTAGTGAATGAAACCAAGTTTTTTGTAGCAGATACTGTGTGTGTTTAAAGAATGCACTATATCTTAGCCCAGTTTTTGTGGCTCCCTGATCACTTTGCAGTTGTCTGAAGTTTGCCACCTACAATTTGTTAAGAAGCAACTGTGCTACAAATAAGCAGACAACTGATATCAGCTGTTTAAGGTTATCAGTATACTTCCTGCCTATCAAGCTGTTTGGAATCTTATTGATCCCACCAAAACTCAGCTGAACTTACATCTCAACAACTTCATTAAGGCAAACTGGCATGTCCAGAAGTAGTGAGGAATACTGTCAGTCCTGTCAGGGCAGCCACCTTTCATCGTCACAAACTCCATCAGTCCCTGTAATTGTATCATTACTGTGGAACATAAGACAAAGTTTTTCCTAAAGAGTTACAGTATCCGTATATAAGAACGTAAGAACAGCCATACAGGGTCAGACCAAAAGTCCACCTAGCCGAGTGTCCTGTCTTCTGACAGTGGCCAATGCCAGATGCCCCAGAGGGAATGGACAGAACAGGTAATCATCAAGTGATCTATCCCCTGTTGCCCATTCCCAGTTTCTAGCAAACACAGGCTAGGGAAACCATCCCTGCCCATCCTGGCTAATAGCCACTGATGGAGCTATCCTCCATGAATTTCTCTACCCTATTATAGTTTTGGCCTTCACAACATCATCTGGCAAAGAGTTCCACAGGTTGACTGTGAATTGTGTGAAGAAATACTTCCTTTTGTTTGTTTTAAACCTGCTGCCTTTTAATTTCATTTGGTGACCCCTAGTTCTTGTGTTATGAGAAGGAGTAAATCACACTTCCTTATTTAGTCCATGCATTGATTCTGCTCCTTGTCGTAACAGTCAGTCAGCACTGTCCAGCCAATGGAAAATATTAACATCTGGTAATGTTTCACACAATGAGGTCCTAGGTACTATGGTAACATAAATAATTATAATTAAGGGAACGAGGGAATAGGATCCATCAGATTCCATCCCCATTTCTCCAGTTTAGATTAAACTTCTACTTAAGGTCCTGCTCACACATGATCATTAAAGATCCTGTGTTATGTTTTGCAGGAGAAGGGTGGCTGAAGTGTCTTTTGTATCTTGTGAGTAATTACGTGTTGCCTTCCCAAAATTCCCTATTTATTTATTTTTTATTATTTACAGTATTCCTCATTACTTCTAAATTGGTAGATGGTATTGTTGATAATACATACATGTATTAATAATTACAATAATGATCTAGGGTTATTAAGGATAAACTACATAGCTACTTTTATTTGGAAGGATTCCTAGGTTTTTCTCCCAGTTGTGCCGGTCATAAGTTCTCTAGGTGCATTACAAAAGCAGTAATCAAAGCCATGTTAAAAAAAGACGGGGAAGCTCTTAAAAAAGAAATGAGGAAAAAAGAAATTAGAGAAACAGGCAAGACTTACAGCATTACCTGAATGTCACCAAATCCAGGTTCCGATAGACTAAGGGGAAGAAGGGGATGTGAATTTCTTGGTTGCAGACTCCTTATCCAAGAACACATGGCCAGCAAGCCCTCCACTGGTCTGAATGAGGAGCAAGTAGGGGTCTAGCTTGGGCATCTCAACTGATCACAGTTGCTTCAGATGATTGTAATTGAAATACCATACAGGGAGAGAAGTGGTGTCTCAAGCAACTTGGGTCTAACCCATATATGGCTTTAGAAGATCAAGCACGACTTCTTAAGTTTTATCCAGGAACCTGCTGATATCCTACATAGCATATGTAACGTGCTCTTTGTGTGATCACCCCTTAATAAGAGAACTGCCACAATCAGTAATACACCGCTACCTCGGTATAACGCGACCCGATATAACACGAATTCGGATATAACGCGGTAAAGCATTGCTCCGGGGGGACTGGGCTGCGCACTTCGGTGGATCAAAGCAAGTTCAATATAACGCGGTTTCACCTATAACACGGTAAGATTTTTTGGCTCCCGAGGACAGCGTTATATCGAGGTAGAGGTGTAGCTACTCCTATTTGCATCTATCTGTCGGTCTAAGCCACACTTCAGAAAGCGCTTTGGGGAAACACGTAAAGTTAAGTATGTGCTTTGCTGACTATGGATGGACTTTAGCATGTGTGCTGTTTTCCAGATTCAAGGCCTAAACACACTTTTGGACCCTTCAAGGTGAAAAGTACCATTTAAATGTAATCTTTATTATTAAGTTGAATGAAGCCATATGAGAGGTGTGTACTTTTAATCTCCAGTTCTGGATATCTATTTATCCAAAGTTTAGCACCAGCGGGAGTTTGAATGGAGAGTTAAGGCAGGGACTTAGATTACTGAATCTATGCAACTGGTAATGCTCTGGTCTTTGAAGCAGGAGCACCTGTCATTCCTTGTTCTGACTCTTGTCTTTTTGACCCATTTTTTCCTCTTGTGCTGTATTATTTTCTGAAGCACAACTTCCTGAATCCATGACCAAGGCAATCTCTTGCTGCAGCTGTGGCCCTCATTATTGATGGTGTGATCACAAATCCGCTTGTCATACAAAAAAACAGGCAAGCTGGCAGAATGCTGCAGCATCAGCATTAATAGTTGAACCAATTTGATATTTCAACCCCCAGTTAAAAAATGGACTGTCAAGTCAAGTATTGTTCCGGACACAGCACAAGTGTACTGCCGTCTGCAAGCCATGCCACTATCAGGACAATTGAATTTGATGTTACGAACAAGAGTTTCAGCTAGAAACTTCCAATAACCAGAAATCCTTTTCATGTAGAATAAAATTCCCTCACCCACCAAAAACATCAAGCAAGCAACACAATGCACATGTAGACAGGAGCCATTACAGGGCTGGATTTTGATGTGGTGTATTTAATTGAGGATCAGCAAATTAGCTACTATATATAACACACACACGTATTTGTCTCTGAATGGCTGAAAAGACTTCTTGATGCATATAAGGAGTTTCTGTTGCTGCTCTGCAAATGCGGGACGTTGCTTGCTGAGGTCAGAAATTCTGGTTCCTTGGGTCATTGTAATTATTGCTATTTATTTTTAGCCTTATTTTATTGCTTTATTATATCTGATACAGATTTTTTTTTTCTGCTAAGAAGTTTCACACTTAAAATGCTCATCTGTGCTGACAAAGATAAGTTCAGGGCCTCATTAACATCCTTACTGTGAAAAGAACAACAAGCTAAAACACATTGATAAGCAAATAGTCTGGGCTATGGTTGTATCAACGCTCCATCCAAAATGGAATTCTCACATGCCAAGAAAGCTGAAATGCTTTGACCAGGCTGTACTCCTTCCTCAGGGTTGTAGTTTGAGGTCAAAAGTACTTGTACCCCTAAGTCATCAAGGTGCTTTCAAAAATCTCATCCTTAGGTGCCTTAAACATGGATTTAGGGACTCTTCTATTTGAAAAAATATGGCTTGTGTGCATTAAAACAAAAAAAGAAAGAAAAAGAAAAAAAATCCCAATAACTTTGTTATAGTACTGAAAGTCTAATTAACTTTTCCTTGTTAACACTAAAGCAATTTTGTTTGGCAGTACCAAACATTTTATTCCACCAAGGGAAAGCTTCAATACAAATACAGTTGTATCCACGGATTATACATAAGCACATAGAAATCATAGAATTGTAGGGCTGGAAAGGACCTCAAAAAGTCATTAAGTCCAGACCAATGCACAGATGGAGGACCAAGTAAACCAGGACCATCCCTGACTGGTGTTTCTTCAACCGGTTCTGCCAAACCGCCAATGATGGGGATCCCACAGCCTCCCTTGGTGGCCTACTCCAGAGTTTAACTACCCTTAAGCATGAGTTGAAGTCAATGGGGTTATTCATGTAAATAAAGTTATGTACCTGCTTTGAGTGTTTGCATGATCAGGGACTTAATTTTCAGTATTTTGTTTTTTTGCCTGTGGCAGTTGTGTTAAATTCAAATAAGATACCCTACTCTAATAGTGACATTTGAAAAAAAAAACCAAAAAAAACCACCGCATTTATAATTTAGTTCAGTATATATTTTAATATAATGTGGCAATAGCACAAATGATCAAAGATTTTTTTTTAAAAGTGATTTAAATCAGCACTTAACAGATAATAAATAATACTTAAAAGAAGTCTCCCCCGCATCAGCAAAGTAAAAACAAATTCCTAGCATATGCCCTCAAAATAGCAGTGGAGGTGGTGGGGCGGGGTCAGAGGAGAACACACACAAGAACACAGCTAGGGAAACCAGTACAACAGTGGTTAATGTTACAAGAAAGGCCACGATAAAATGAACCATATGGTATCACTTTAGCTCAGTGTTCCGGTTGATTTCAGTGTTCAGATGGCAAACGGTCTTTACAGAAGCAGAGGTGTAAATTATATACATTTCAGCAGCAAAAACAGAATGCTTTGGTTCCCTGAAAATGTCTGGTCACCTTAGTGGCCGGAACAACTGTTTCTGATGATTACCACTTGCTGTTTTTTTTGCCTTGCAAAAGGAAGGATTCTGACCCCTCAGTAACCTATAATAATTTATGTAGGTCAGGGGAGTGTGATTAACTTGTAACATTGTCATCTTATCTACTATCTATTTTTGGGCAGATTTTGATTAATTCTCCATTAAATGAGTTCACTGGTTCACATTATTACAATGTCAAGCTTTTCTGTAGTATGATACTTTTGTCATGTGATTAGCTGTCCTGAGGGCAAGAAACCAATAAAAATGACATTCTTTGCTTATTATTTGCACCTCTACTCTTTCATAGCCCATCATCAACCTGTGTGTTGCCTATTGGGGCAGAGACAAAAGTTAATTACAATCACTGCCACTTCATACCTTGTAAAAGATTATCGCATTGTGTATATGAGTAGTTATATGGCTCTCCATATAAATTCTTCAGCTTCTTTCCCTTATGGAGCTTAAAAACTGAACTTTAATTACGACTTGATTCTGGATTTTACCAATAGGAATAAAGTACCACTCAACATGAGTAATGATGGCAAAATCAGGTGTACCCACCACTAAAGCCTCACTTATTTGGAAAGCACTTACAGTCATATAGCCAATCTTCCCTTATACAGAAGGGATCCTTTTTTAAAATTGTATTTTAAGTTTTTGCACTTTATTTACATCAGTCACTGAAAGTAATTTTGTGAAAAGAACAATTCTTAAAATCTGTAGATATGAATTGTAAGATAAAAAACTTAATTGCAGTTTAGACTTCAGATTTATTTGAAAAGGGGATAATGATAGTAATTACCCAGTTTGAGTTTTGTAGGAGATTAATTAGATCCCAAAAGCATTTGTATGCACAAGGCAAACCATAAATACAAAAGACCATCTGGTCCTTATCAGCTTACAACACTAACACTGTCTGTAATTATTTTTTCGATATTGTTTTGATGTTGACATTTTATGGTGCAATCCATCCAGTCCTGGTTAGGGAATAACCTGTAGTGCTGAAAAGCTCTGTTGGATGTTTTGTCCTAATTTTTCAAGGTGTTGGCTGGCTCTAGGTGTGTTGTGGAAGAGTCTGTATTTTGTTAGAACTACAAATATGTTGTAATATTTTAATCTGTAGACCAGTTGTTATTTTTTAACTGAACTCAACTGTCTGTGTTACCTGAGTTCTAGCTGGGGCTTTGCAATACTCTAATGTTAATAAAATCATTTATAAATATGGGGGGCAGGGTTTGTCAGGCCTTAAAACAGTTTTACACTCTTTGAGATGTTTCTTAGAATCCTAGGGACTAGCTCTGAGGTCCATATTCAGGAATGAAGCACGACTCCCTGATCTGTGTGTGGATTTACTCCTGCATATGTGGCACTCATCCCGGCTCCTAGAGAGAGCCACACATAAATTGGGGGAGTGGCAGGTGTGCTACATATGTCATCCCTCCTACCAATCCTGCTGAGAATCTACTGAAAACTAATGAAGCAGCATTTCAGCTGAAGCTTTTCAGCAGAATTCTTCCAAACTATGATGTGGCGCTAACCAGGGATACCAGGGTAATGTGAGGCACCTTGCTACCACCTGCCCTTAGTATGCGGCAGCCTTGTTTGTGCCTGCTATGGCTCAGCTCTTGACTCCACCAGCCTCTGGCAACAGAAGCACCACCTTCCAGGCCTTGCTCTCTGTAGAGGTTAGCGATACATACATACCAACCTCCAAGTTCTCAAAGTGACCCTATGGAGTGCCCAGCCCCTGTTCCACTGAGCACTTACAGAACTCTGATTCTCTACTTCCAAAGGAAAATTACACACCAGTGTACTAGTTTCACCTCTGGATCATCACTCCTCTCCACACACACCACTTACAGTCGTTTATAGTGAAAACAAGAATAAGTTTATTCTTCTTCGAGTGCTTGCTCATATCGATTCCAATTAGGTGTGCACGCGCTGCGTGCACAGCCGCCAGAGAATTTTTACCCTAGCAACGCCTGGTGGGTCGGCTGTGGAGCCCCCTGGAGTAGCGCCTTCATGGCGCTCGATATATACCCCAGCCGACCCAGCGCCTTCTCAGTTCCTTCTTACCGCCCGTGACGGTCGTTGGAACTGTGGAGTCCTGCTTCGCTGTTCTCCACTCTCCCTAGCATATACCTAATAGTTAATAGTTGATCATTATAGTTAGTTAGTTTGGTTTACTTAGTGTTAGGGGGGTGGAGGGTGGTCTTTCCCCTCCTCCCAGATTCTTCTCTTGGGCTCATGCCCAAGGCTTTGGAATTCAAGCCCTGCGGTTCCTGCTCAAAGGCCATGCCAACGGGCAACCCCCATGACTCTTGCCTGAAGTGTCTGGGGGAGTCTCATCAAGCAGAGAAGTGCAGGATCTGCAAAGGGTTTCGTCCCCAGACTAAGAAGGAGCGGGACATTCATTTAAAGTAGCTCCTCATAGAGGTGGCTCTTAGCCCTCAGCCTCCTGTGGCGCACCTAGATCCTGCACCAAGCGCCTCGGTGTGCAGCGCCCCGGCGGCAGCAGTAGGAGCGGCACTGCGGTTTGACTTTGATCAAGACCCACGGCACCGACGCTCCTCGGCACTGCTCTCATTCTCCCAGCCAGAAGTGGCACCGGAAGCCAGAAAAGGGTGGCCCACCTCCACAGAGACCAGCATCCCTGGAACCGCCCATGGAGACGCGTCCTGCAGGGAAGCATCTAGTGGCACAGCCTATGACTTCGGCACCGTTGACTCCGGCCCCAAGGGGAGAGCCGTTGAGTCCGGTACCCCTGGAATCCCTGACGCGCAGCGTGGTTGAGGTCCAGTTGCCATCTACCCCAGATACTTTTGCAGCTGAAGTAAATGGTGTTGCCACAGGCTAGTGCTGAAGCTAGAGAAGAGTATTTATACTGTGTGATGAAGTCTCCTTCTCTTCTCCCCTCCCCCCTTCCACTTTGGCTGCTACTTTCTGTCCAGGGCCTCAGTACTCCCAAGTCCTGCTCCACTCTCCAACCTGCACTCCCTCGATGTCCGTAGGGCCCTTGCCTTCTACACTGAGCGTACAAAGCCATCCAGGAAAACGACCCAGCTCTTCGTTGTGGTGGTGGACTGGATGAAAGGCCTCCCTGTCTCCTCTCAGCGGATCTCTTCATGGATGACGTCCTGCATCTGTGCTTGCTATGATCTGGCCAGTGTACCGCCCCCGCCCCTCACTGCTCACTCCAGAAGGGCCCAGGCCTCGTCGTCGGCTTTTCTGGCCCAGGTGCCGATCCGGGAGATCTGCAGAGCCGCAACTTGGTCCTTGGTACACACTTTTGCTTCGCACTATGCCATCTTCTGGCATGCCAGAGACGATGCAGCATTTGGTAGAGCAGTCCTACAATCCACGTTGCTTCACTTCGACCCCACTGCCTAGGTAAGGCTTAGGAGTCACCTAATTGGAATTAATATGAGCAAGCACTCGAAGAAGAAAAAACAGTTACTCACCTTTGTAACTGTTGTTCTTTGAGCTGTGTTGCTCGTATCCATTCCAAACCCGCCCTCCTTTCCCTCTGTCGGAGTAGCCGGCAAGAAGGAACTGAGGGGGCGCTGGGTCGGCTGGGGTATATATCAAGCGCCATGAAGGCGCCACTCCAGGGGGCTCCAAAGCTGACCCACCTGGTGTTGCTACGGTAAAAATTCTCTGATCGCCGTGCACGCGCGCACCTAATTGGAATGGATAAGAGCAACACATCTCAAAGAACAACAGTTACAAAGGTGAGTAACCTGTTTTTTATCAAAGAACAGAGATTCAAGTGATAGTAAGTAAGAATATTGGAAACAAATGGTTACATATAAAACAATCATTCCACACTTTCTAGAGCCTAAATTTACCTCACTTACCTCCTTGTATCTTATAGGATGGCTTACCCTCTGTCCTTTTCCAGCATTGTCAAGCAGATTGGCCAAGATCCCACTTTCATAAGACCAAGCTTGCTAGAAGCTTGTCTGCACAGATGGAAGGATGACAAAGATGTATCTCTGGACACCCAAATATACCAGAACTGACCTTTGATGCCCACCTGAAAATAGGGTTCCTCCTCCTTCCTCATTGTTTACCTCTTCCTGTTAAAGTTCTTCTGAAGTCTCTGCCAGCAATTCATTAGCATTTTACTTAGTATGCTAATAGACTTCTGTTATATGACACACAATACAAAATGGTCGCTAGAGAGAGAAGTGTCTCCCACCCCTGTCTAGAGAAGTTTGTTTCAAGACACTCTCTAACTTTGTGACCTTTTCACTACAGACCTAGAGAACATAATTTTTAATATATACACATAACTCCTCACATATTTTTTGTACATATATCTCACAGTGATTATGATGAAAAGTGAGACACAGACTTTCAGTAGAGACCTTACATGACCCCTTGTGCTGAACTCATGGGATCCTTGCACGCCTATATAGCCCTCTGCCAGTTGGCATCAAGAGGTCCTTGGGTCACATATGGAATTACCCTTAGGGGCAGAGAAGATCCAGGAGCAATTGTGGGTAGGATAATAAACAGGAGCGTGCAGCTGGAGATCCTGGAATCATTGTGGAGACAGATATCTCTTGAAGCTTTTGGCAGGTTCTGGAGTCAAAGCCTATAGCTGATTTATTGGAGAGGAGGGGGGAAGATTCTACCATCCCCAGTGCAAAGGTCTGAAGAAAATTCCGCGAGGGAAATCTCATGGAGTTTCCTCCCTTCTTGTGATGCTTTCCATTAGAGGCAAGATCTTGCCCTTAGTCAGACCTTTTATCAGGGAGATTCTCATTGACTCACTGCCTTCAATGTGAGTTTTCCTGAGTAATGACCGAATAGGGTCTAAATCTCAAATCCTGCACTCAGATCCCTGGGAACCCTACAGAAGTCAATGGGGCTCTATGCAGGAACAAGGATTAACCTGTGGATGCAGTTGCAGGACAGGGTCCTCAATAAGGGCTTCAGGATTTGCCCCTCTACAATTGGAGATGAAAAAGTTATATTAGATCATTTAACACATCCCCTGGAACAAGAGCAGGATTGTTCCCTCCCATTTATTCAATGTTCTGTTCAGTCCAGTTCTCAGTGACTCAGTCATTTCAAGGGCCTGATCAACTTCACCCTTAGGAAATTTCCCCTGATTTAGGCAAAATGCTCCTTTTCCTTAACTTCATCCTATTACTCCTCATTATACTTTGACTACCTTAAACATCTCCTTGGTGTTCACATCCTTCAAATTCTTGTCATATTAAAGAGGGGTTTCATGTTTATTGTAAAGCTGCTTAAGAGGTAGGTTTTAGAAACAGTATTTCAGTGCCAAATACTGATGCTTTTCCCTGATTGAGAAAAAGGAGAGCCTTTCAGTTTCACAAATTGCTCTCTAGTTTTAAAGGCTGGAATTTAACATCTCCTGTACCTGGAAGTGCTGTTTCATCATGGTTTTTTATTGCAGTAGGGAACAGTGGGATGGATCAGGATGGCTCTGCTACCTGTCTGTCCAAAAGCGTACTGAGAGACGGCTTCTACTTTATTAGCCTTCCAGTCTAAAAAGACAAAAATAGGGAGGTAAACTGGGTTACAACACCCAAGCTAAGTGACCTGGATAATTATAGGCATGTAGTTGGTTAATTCCGTTTTATATCTTTATCCAAAAACAACCATCATACAAAGCGTGGGGGAAACAATCACAGAGCCATGCTATCCTTGTCCCAGAGGTCTTTTTTGTGTAAGTTTTTCATGCGGGGGAAGCAGGGAGAGTTGTTTTTTTAAATAAGAAAATGTGTCTGGAAAATCACATTTGGCAGGAGGGTTTAGGTAGGTGTAGTACTTTGAACTACTACTCTTCAGGACTTCAAGATCTGCTGATGAAAAAAACTATGTGGTGTTATTGTTGTAATTCATGCTTTCAAAAAGACTAGATTTGAAGCTGATGTTGTCCTTGAATGACCATCATTAAATCTCATAACATTTTCCTATGGGATGTGGATTCCCTGGGGCCAATTACATTATGAAGCTCCAGCTGCTTTGTGCCATTCTGGTCATGCATAACCGTCATAAACCCCGTTTAGCTGGTCAGTTAAATTGGGTTTGCAGCAGCTTTGCAGCACGGCAAAGCCGCCAGGGTGTACTGGTGAACCTGTCCCTTTAAAGTCTCCCTGAAAGCACAGCAATACAATATATACAGTGAAGCTGCATTTGTATGGCTTATGAGAATCTGGTGATCTTATCACATCTACAAAATAAATTGCCTTCAGCCCTAGCAAGGAGAGTGTGGCATCCAAAAGGTTAAGATATACAAGAAGAGCCAACAATAAAATGTGTGAATTTAATCCCTAATATAAGACCGCCAGAAAATAACACTATGTTATTACTAAAATTGTTTTTGGGACTTATGTGGAATCATTTTTTTGGTTCTCTTTGGGGGGGTTTATAGCTGTTTGTAGAAAATCACTGGAGATTAGTCTTAAAAGTGCTGTTGTGTGTGAAAGAGACAAATAGACCTGCTGTTTTCCAGGGTGATTGAAGTAAATGGTGTTGCCACAGGCTAGTGCTGAAGCTAGAGAAGAGCATTTATACTGTGTGATGAAGTCTCTCTTCTTCTCTTCTCCCCTCCCCCCTTCCACATTGGCTGCTCCTTTCTGTCCAGGGCCTCAGTACTCCCAAGTCCTGCTCCACTCTCCAACCTCCTTTCCTAAGGACTTGTCTTTTATCACCATGGCATCCCCCAGCCCACTAGTCCTCTGGAAGGAACACACAAATCTTGGGGCAATAGAAGTGGAAGATGGGAGTTAAATCCCAAGCCTTCCTGCAAGATGGCCACCAAGTTTTTTCTTTTAATTATTTCCAACCATTACAACATGCAAAGAGAGAGGACAGTGTTCCTGGTGTGTCCTCAGACCCCACCCTTAGTACACTTTTCTTTCACTTGCCAATAGAGCTGAAAAAATATGTCCAATAAAACTTGCTTATTCTATGCAAAATAGACTTTTTAAAAAGCAAAATTTGTCAATGCATTTGAATTTTTTTTTGCCTTAATTCTCTCCCTCCCACCCCGATATTGGCTTTTGAAAGCGCAAAAAAAAGTTACAAACATTTGAAAAATTTTTATTAACTTTTTGTGTTCTTGAATTTTTTAATGGAAAATACCATGTTTCCATCTGCTTTATTTCCCAACATGGAGTTGCAAAAAGGGCTAAGATTATGGGTGTAGTAACAGGTGTTGTGTATGTAGGACACAGGAGGTAATTCTTCCGCCCTACTTTGCACTGGTGGAGTACTGTGTCCAGTTTTGGGCGCCACATTTTAAGAAAGATGTGGACAAATTGGAGAGAGTCCAGAGGAGAGCAACAAAAATGATAAAAGGGTTAGGAAATCTGACCTTTGAGGAAAAGTTAAAAAAACTGGGCATGTTTAGTCTTGAGAAAAGAAGACTTAGGGGAGAACCTGAAGACAGTTTTCAAATATGCTAATGGCTGTTATAAAGAGGATCAATTATTCTACGTGTTGACTAAAGGTAACAGCAAGGGAGATTTAGGCTAGATATTCAGAAAAACTTTCTAACTATAAAGATGTAGTACTAGAATTAGGTTACCAAGGAAGCTTTTGGAATTGCCATCATTGGAGGTTTCTAAGAACAGGTAAGACAAACAAGTCAGGGATGGTCTAGGTATAATTGATCCTATCTAGGTGGAGAGGGATGGACTAGATGATCTTTATTGTTTTGGCCAACAGATCACAGAATCATAATTAGCTGCTGATACAGTAGAATTGGGTGTGAGTTTAAAACTATAAGTGGAGAAATATAATTAGAAAGACCAAAAAAGAATTTGAAGAACAGCCGCCACTTCCCGCAGCCCCCATTGGCCTGGGATGGCGAACCGCAGTCAGTGGGAGCCGCGATCGGCTGAACCTGCAGACACGGCAGGTAAACAAATCGGCCCGGCCCGGCCCGCCAGGGTGCTTACCCTGGCGGGCCGCGTGCCAAAGGTTGCCGATTCCTGAGCTAGCCAAAGGCACCAAAAGCAATAGCAATTTTTTTTTTAAATACATCAGAAGCAGGAAGCCTGCTAAACAACCAGTGGGGCCACTGGATAATCGAGATGCTAAAGGAGCAGTCAAAGACGATGAGGCCAAACTAAATGAATTCTTTCATAGAATCATAGAATATCAGGGTTGGAAGGGACCTCAGGAGGTCATCTAGCCCAACCCCCCTGCTCAAAGCAGGACCAATCCCCAACTAAATCAACCAATCCCCAACTAAATCCATCGGTCTTCACTGTTGAGGATGTGAGGGAGATTCCCAAACCTGAGCCATTCTTTTTGGGTGACAGATCTGAGAAACTGTCCCAAATTGAGGTGTCATTAGCAGAGGTTTTGGAACAAGTTGATAAACTAAACAGTAATATGTCTCCAGGACCTGATGGTATTCACCCAAGAGTTCTGAAGGAACTCAAAGGTGAAATTGCAGGACTACTAACTGTCATCTGTAACCTATCATTTAAATCAGCTTCTGTACCAAATGACTGGAGGATAGCTAATGTGACGCCAATTTTTAAAAAGGGCTCCAGAGGTGACCCTGGCAACTACGGACCAGTAAGCCTCACTTTAGTAACGGGCAAATTGGTTGAAACTATCGTAAAGAACAAAATTGTCAGACATGTAGATGAACATAATTTGTTGGGAAATAGTCAACATGGTTTTTGAAAAGGGAAATCATGCCTCACCAATCTACTAGAATTCTTTGAGGGGGTCAACAAGCATGTGGACAAAGGAGATCCAGTGGATATAGTGTATTTAGCCTTTGACAAGGTCCCTCACCAAAGGCTCTAAAGCAAAATAAGCAGTCATGGGATAAGAGGGAAGGTTCTCTCATGGATTGGTAACTGGTTAAAAGATAGGAAACAAAGGGTAGGAATAAATGGTCAGTTTTCAGAATGGAGAGAGGTAAATAGTGGTGTCCCCCAGGGATCTGTACTGGGCCCAGTCCTATTTAACGTTTTCATAAATGATCTGAAAAAAGGGGTAAACAGTGAGATGGCAAAATTTGCAGATGATAGAAAACTACTCAAGATAGTTAAGTCCCAGGCACACTGCGAAGAGCTACAAAAGGATCTCACAAAACTGGGTGACTGGGCAACAAAATGGCAGATGAAATTGATAAATTGATTAATGTTGATAAATGCAAAGTAATGCACATTGGAAAACATAATCCTAACTATACATATACAATGATGGGGTCTAAATTAGCTGTTACCACTCAAGAAA
Organism: Terrapene triunguis; assembly: GCF_002925995.2. Taxonomy (NCBI): domain Eukaryota; kingdom Metazoa; phylum Chordata; order Testudines; family Emydidae; genus Terrapene; species Terrapene triunguis. Next base: position 14,628,912 of record NW_020664448.1, read on the forward strand.
GAGATCTTGGAGTCATTGTGGATAGTTCTCTGAAATCATCCACTCAATGTGCAGTGGCAGTCAAAAAAGCAAACAGAATGTTGGGAATCATCAAGAAAGGGATAGATAATAAGACAGAAAATATCATATTGCCTCTATATAAATCCATGGTACGCCCACACCTTGAATACTGCGTGCAGATGTGGTCGCCCCATCTCAAAAAAGATGTATTGGAATTGGAAGAGGTTCAGAAAAGGGCAACAAAAATGATTAGGGGTATAGAACAGCTTCCATATGAGGAGAGATGAATAAGACTGGGACTTTTCAGCTTGGAAAAGAGGCGACTAAGGGGGGATATGATAGAGGTCTATAAAATCATGAGTGGTATAGAGAAAGTAAATAAGGAAGTGTTATTTACTCCTTCTCAAAATATAAGAACAAGGGGCCACCAAATGAAATTAATAGGTAGCAGGTTTAAAACAAACACAAGAAAGTATTTTTTCACAAACGCACTGTCAACCTCTGGAACGGGGTTCAAAAGGGAGCTAGATAGATTCATGGGAGATAGGTCCATCAATGGCTATTAGCCAGGATGGGCAGGAATGATGTCCCTAGCCTCTGTTTGCCAGAAGCTGGGATTGGGTGACAGGGCATGGGTCACTTGGTGATAACCTGTCTGTTCATTCCCTTTGGGGCACCTGCCATTGGCCACTGTCAGAGGACAGGATACTGGGCTTGATGGACCTTTGGTCTGACCCAGTATGGCCATTCTTATGCTCTTATGAGTATCTCTTCCAGGACACCAAGAGCCTGGGAATAAAGGAATGTTGGAAACCTGATCTCGCATACGTGCATTTATTATCTACATAAGTGATATAACCTGTGAAGCACATTTTCTGAAGTCAGATGGCAAAATTGGTACATCTGCTTCTAAAATGTTTAAGGCCACGATGTTTCATTCTGTTGACATTGAGATATCCTGTATGGTTTTTACAAATATGTTTTGAGCTGAATTTCACTCTTTCTGCTTCAGGGACAGCTCTGGAGAGCAAATTCATCTGTCCACACAATAGGGACAGGATAGCTTGTAGTAGTGTATGATTCCCACCAAAATTCTGCCCCCACAATGGGCCTCAGTCCTGTCTTGAAAAGACCACATCTCTGTTGGGAGATGGTCATTCTTTATGCCTGTATAGTCCTTGACCTATGCAATTATCCTCAAATCTAATAGTTTGTATCACTTTTGGTGGGGTTTTATGTGATGTGGACATGGGTTGATTTGTCACTAGGAGAGATATCCAGTTCCTACTATGGGGGCCACCAACACCCATCACGTGATACTGACCTTTCACTAATAAACTAGGCCTGACTTGAAGTGAAATCTCCATATGTTATTAATTCCCTAAATTAGTCAGTCCTGCCAGGTTTTGGAAATTGCATGCTGTCCTACTCGTATAACACTTGGGAAGTCATGAAAAAGAGAGAGTATGTGGGTTTTATACCTCAGTCTTGAATTTTGATTTATATAGCCAGCATTTTTTTTCCTGGTTAGCACAGTACATCGCTGGTTTTGGTAACTCATTGACAGTTTTGACATAGAAGACCAATTCATCAACTAGTATGACTCAGTGGAGCTCCATTGGCTTGAATGGAGCTTTGCCACTTTACATCAGCTGAGGAGCTGGCCCTGAATTCTGTCTGATAGAAGCTCCAAATTCTCTCATAGTGTAGCTTTCAGTGCTGGTTTCTGGGAAGGATCTCTCTCTGTGTCTTTACTTCTATGGCTTGAGAAGACTTAAGTGATGTTCAGGCTTCAAGAGAACCAATTATATCACTTTTAGGGATCCTTCCAGCCGTACTTAGGATTTCTTGACTGAATTTGTCCTTGGCCATATAGCTTTTCAGTGTCTCTTCCATTTTGCAGTTGGGTATAATCTCTGGCATCACTTTATTTTAACTTCTGTACCATATCCTATCCCCATAGTGTCTACACTGTGAAATTTACCTATCGCTGACCACAGGTTTCAATAACAACTGCAGCTGAACTGATGCTGTGTGTGGTTTAGCTGCAAGTACAGCCAAAGACAAACATGTTTCACACTGTTTCAGAAATCCTGGTTAGAACCTGTTCAGGTTCAGCTGCCCTGTTGTTGACACACATTGTAGATTCATATTGTAGACAAATCCTGTCTGTATGTCTCCCTCTGTCATTGAGTACTTTGGTAGCTTGGAGATCCGTTGTGTTTTGGAGTGTAATATGTTTGAGCATATTTTGTTAATTATAAATGTTTGGTAAATTTCTGTGGTAGTGATAGACTAGGGCTGTTTCAGTTGTTTTGAAACAGAATTGAGAAGATCTCTCTCCTTCTCAGCATGTGAGCAGTCACAACTGGCTACTGTGTCCTTGCTTCCACTTACTACCATTTTTTAAATGTTGTCAAGGTACCATGTGCAAAATCAGCTCTAGTCCTTTTGTGTGTATGGATTATGGTGCCAGGTTTGATTCTTCTCCCAGTTACACTGGTGTAAATCTGGAATGGAGCATGAAGCAGATTATCTTCAGTTACATGATGACAAAGTTAATGTCATACTAGCGTTTTTCCCTACAAGCTTAGAAACCTGTGTAACAACTTAACATGTTTTATTCACTTGTTTTGATTGATGGATTTTGTTGTTCAGTGAATCTTTAATGGCTCATGGCTTAGAGGTGCCTTGGTGCTTTTGAAAATCCACCTAGACACCTACATATCTTTTAAAAAGCTGGCCCTTAGAGGAAAATCCTGAGGGATGCTGAGCACCTGCAACTCCTCTTGAAGTCACATCTCATGATCTGGTCCGAAATCAGCAAAGATGTACTGCATTATTTGAGAAATGGTATATCTTCATGTAACTAAAAAGCATAGGTCAGAACCTAGCCTCTAGTTCTATCTCCCCAACACGACTGAGCTCCCCTAACATGACTGCTGGAGGATTTCCCTAATGTAGAGGAGCCCCAGGATAGGGTAAAGCCATCAGAGCCAGGTCTGTGCCACCTGTTCCACCCCCTACGCAGAAGTAGCGAGCATTCCGTGGACATGGAAGGAGGCGTGGCCAGAGTATCTCCAGCCAGCAGCGCAGTCCCTAGGGGAGCACTCTAGCTGCCATGGCTTTTATCAGCACTTGTACTCTCTATGACCACATACCTGGTACAACCTAGGAGTCGAAAAGGTGGCCAGACCTGAGGATTCAGCCCACTATCATAATGACACATTCAAGAGGACAGAAGTGCAAACCTTCTATATTAATGTTAATATTTTACTGATTAACCATGTACAAAAAGTACTAGGTGGTTTACATATAATCTAAATGTAGGCATAACACAATGGGTGAGAGTCACTAACCATATGGAGAATGGGGTGAAGACACAAAACAATAAGATGCCTAAGTCCAGTTTTCAAAAGTGCCAGAGTCACTTACAGACTCTAAGTCCCACTGAAAGACAAAGGAACTTAAGTGCTTTTGAAACATGGTTACTCAGTCATGATGTGCCCACTTCTTAATGGTTCTTTCAAAATAGTCATTTTCTCAATGTAAAACGTAGCTATCTTCTTGAAGCTGACACAGAAAAGAGGTTTTCAGTTGGAGATTGAATGAGAAGAAAGTTGTAGACTCTTAATATGAATTGTATTTACACCATGTGTGTACGCATGCTTGCACTCTTGTGTGTAAATTTTCAAAAGCAACTAATGGTTTGGGGTACTCCATTTGAAACAATTTAAAGGGCCTGAGGTTCGGAAGTGAAGGCAGGCCCTTTTAAAGGGTCTCCGTTATGGGACTCAGAAACGGAGTCATCCAGAATCATTGTTGAAAACGTAGGCTGGGGGGAGGGGAGGTATTCCATGCAAAAACTAATCTTCATGCAACATTAAGGTTGAGAAATGAGGCACTCAAAATATCATGGATGGAAATACAGAATTTAGGTTGCGTGATGAACCTTTTCTATGTCCACCTTATGTGTACTGTATACGTTATGTAGCAAAGCTCCTCCTCCATCTCACCTGACTTAGCTTTTCCCCTCTGGTGATGGCGGGCCTGGGGTAATCAACCCCACTCGGGGCAGGGTTTGCCTTCCCCCTTCTGTTCTCCCTGGGTTGTATTTTCAGGGTAGGCCTGAGGGTCGACCTAAGAGGTGATCCTCCACCAAACAAAAAGGAAACAGTCTCATGAACAAAAAAACCCTGGAGGGGTACCTCGCTGGTGCAGGGTGTCGCCCTTTTGAATGCCCTGGGATGTCAGTCCTTCCCTCAACAGGCACTGAGGTTTGGCTGTTTCCTCTATGGAAAGGAGCACAGACTCTCTCCCTGGAGCAGCTTATTTCCCTACTGCCACTAGCCTGGCAGCAGCTTGTCTCTCTCTTCCCCTCTTTTCTGCCCAGAGGAGGGAATTAAAGGCCTCAGGCAGCCCTTAATTGGGATAAGGTGTCCCTAATTGACATTGAGGTAACCTCTTCTCAGCTTGTAGGGAAAAGGGCCGTTAACATTCTAGACCTAACATATCAGCCTTCCAAGACCCTCTTGTAGCTGTCCGGCCTGACTTTGTCACAGCTAAAATATTGTCTCTTTATTTTATTATGTATTTGATAAGTAAAATTATTTACCTATATGCAAAATACAATTCATAATATCTCTTAATGTACATTTATACACCTCAGGCTGTTCTGCTCGGTAATGCAAATTGCATCTCAGCTGAAAACTGAGAACTTTATTTTTAAAGACAGCAAATATTGGGAGTGGTTAATCAAGACCAGGGAGCAGTCCTTTGATCAAGTTTCTGCTCCGATTGGCCTTTTCTAGAAGCAGAGCGCTGATCAGTGGGACCCAACTCTATTGGAGTTGTGTGCTAACATTACTAGGTAGGGGGTCCACTCAAAGCACCCCCCCCTTTTGATTTGCTGTTGGTCGTGTGTGTGTGTGTGTAGAGCCGTTCAGCCAGTGAGCGTATATTTATGTTGTGGAATTGCTTTGTAGCCTTTTCTTACTTTTTGGCTTGAGAAAGAGGAGTTCAGCATCCTTACAGGAACAACCAGGTTGCTGTAAAATCCCTTTTTGGCGAGAGAGAGCAAATTGGCTCATTCAGTGCTTGCAGCTTAACATCAGCTTTGTTAAATGAGCCGGAAGTGTGCTAGAGATGCGGAGAACATGAAGAATGCTCAAAAGTGTCATAAGAGCAGATGGGCAAGCAGTAATGCGAGCCTCTGGTAAACTTGTCAAAAGAAGAATGCGACTGATACTTGGGCTTCCTTGGTACAGAAGCAGGAACTGAAAGGGATGACTGTGTAGCTACTGACTAAAGATGCTCGTTATCACCAAATTTTAATGATGGCTGCTGGATGACAGAGACTTTGATTCATCTCTGGAGCTAGCCAAGCGAAAGAGAAGCCGATACAGTTGTCAGTCTGATCACTGAGTCTGGACGCGTCACGTTCTGACAGCTCTATCTGGTGTGTATATTATAAAATCTTCTTAACTGACACTCGAGGGGAGAGCCCGGAAGGTCTAGCTAATTTATCATCTACCTGTGGTATGGATAATGCACCTGTCACCAAGGAACCTAGGTGCTTTCTTCCCTTTGCTGTTCAGTAGGAGTCCACTGCCTGTCCAGCAAGGCCAAATGAAGGTTACAGCCTCTAAGCTGCCTTTGGAAGATACAGTATTTACCGTACCAATTACCTGTTATGTTCATATTTATCTTGGCTAGATTCCCCTCTTTGCTGCCCAAAGAGGAGCAGCAGCCCAGGACTACGCTAACCCACCCCTATTTTACCACCTCCTAGGCTGCCTAAAGAGCAGAGGCAGCCAGGGCCTCTCCCTGCCTGGCCACCTGTAAAGCAAGCATCGGGGTGGACAGACTGGGGCAGTTTTCTTCCTCTGTCATTCAAGGCATAGCAGCAGTGGGTTGGAGCCCCAAGACTGCGTGGAGAACTATAAGCAGGCCTATTTACCCACTTACTTCATCCTTCCAGCAAGTGGACAGGGTATGAATAGAACCGTGGCTCTGCCCCTTCCACTCACTGATCATAATAGCCAAGGTAGCGCTGGGGGTGGGGGAGAGATTTGTAGTAATTTACTACTGGCATAAACCAACAATAACTTATTGTCTCCGGAAGCAAGGAAGAGGCAGGGGTGTAGTTATGACTCAGATGTATTTGTGAGTCACAATGCATTCTGGGTTATCCTTGTGGTGGTATAGATTAGGCATGAGCCTTTGCTCTAGAATTTAAAGAGCAATTAAAGACATAGGCCCAGATTTTTAAAGGTATCTAGGTCCCATTTAAATCAGTGGAGGTTAAGTACTGTGGCTCCATGTTAAGAATCTTTGCAAATACATTCTTATAATCAGATGGTGTCCATCTCCTAACCACAATTCCTGCACTTGTTTGGGAAAAAACATACAAACTTAGACTTTTGGGGGAGGGGGGTTGCACTAGAAGTTCAATAATTTGTCCCCAACTAACAACATTATTACCCCCCATCTCTATCTGTGTTGGTACTTAGACTCCAAATATCTGACAGCTGGCGAATATTGTGGTATGAGATGAGAATACTCCATGCCAGGAGCTATTACTGAAAGCAAGCGCAAGTGTGATGACAGGCTTGAGAAGCAGCAAGCACAATGTGAGAAGTGACATAGCAAGGAATTTCCCAGTTATTTCTGTTTCGTTGCTTTTTGGGCAGCAGGAAGGTCATGGAGAAGTAGTGCTGTCTGGAAAGGTCCAGTGCACATTTTCCAGACGTGTTTCAAAATAATAATTAGAGGCTGCTATTTTTTTTTTGAAAGAGAGAAAGAGACATTAAACTGTTGACAGCTGAGGTTGCAATCTGAATTTAGCCATAATCAGAACCACAGATGCCTGTGTTTTCACACCAGTGGTAATGATCATTGTCTGACTGTATAAACAGTAAAACTTCAAGACCAAATTGCCAAAAGAAAACAAGACTTTTGAATACCAGTGTGCTGCCACACATGGCTTTTTTAACTGGGGGGAGAGGAGTGAGGGGGAAGTGAGGGATGAAGAATAGGACCCAAGTGAGTGCTGGTCCGTGCGGTTTTGTATATTTTACTGTGCCGGAGGGGTGGTGGCTTGCAAGGGCTCTCTTCTAAAGTTTCTTGCCAAGGCCATTTTTCCATCTAGCAAAAAAAGCTATGTGCTATATAGCTATGCTTGGAAGGATTAGATGTTTATCGGTAAAAGTTGGTATATGTTGATTTCACTCTTCACACACAAACCAACAAAAGAATATTTCCCTCGATAGTAATTGAAATTTATGGATAGGCAAAATGAGAAAAACGCTACTTGAAAACTTATTAGAGTTTGTTTTAAGAATATTTTCCTTATATATTTAATAGTGCAAAGTGCTAAGTCATACATTTAGGGACTAATAACAAGAATGTTTGCTATACGTTGGAAACGTATCAGTTGGAAGTGACAGAGGAGGAGAAAGACCTGGGTGTATTGGTTGATCACAGGATGACTGAGTCACCAGTGTGATGCGGCTGTGAAAAAGGCTAATGCAGTTTTAGGGTGCATCAGGCGAGGTATTTCCAGTAGAGACTGAGAAGTGTTAGTACCATTATACAAGGCACTGGTGAGACCTCATCTGGAATGCTGTGTGCAGTTCTGGCCTGCCATCTTTAAGAAAGATGAACTCAAACTGGAACAGGTGCAGAGAAGGGCTACTAGGATGATGAAGGAATGGAAAACCTATCTTATGAGAGGAGACTCAAAGAGCTGGGCATATTCAGCATAACCAAAAGAAGACTGAGGGGAGATATGATTGCTCTCTATAAATACATCGAAGGGGATGAATACCAGGGAGGGAGAGGAGTTATTTGAGTTAAGCACCAATGTGGCCACAAGAACAAATAGATATAAACTGGCCATCAGCAGGTTTAGGCTTGAAATTAGATGAAGGTTTCTAACCATCAGAGGAGGGAAGTTCTCAAACAGCCTTCCAAGGGGAGCAGTGGGGGGGGGGGAGGCCTAACTGGCTTCTGAGCTTGTTAAGTTTATGGGGGGAACAGTATGATGGGACTGTCTACAACAGCATGTAGCTGATCTGCAACTTCTAGCAGCAAATATCTCCAGTGGCTGGTGATGGACACCAGATGGGGAGGAATACCACACACACCACTGAGTACCCATTCAAGGGCTGGTTGCAGTCTGACTCTGACACCAGAACGGTCAGAATTGGGCTGCCTGATCACCTTGTTGAGAGATTTGTGAATTAGTGAAAGTGTAGCTGAAAAAAATTCAAGGCTATATCTTCATAGCAAGAGCTAAGTCTGCCCCATTCCCTTACTCTAGCACATGCTCCCTAAGCCAGGGTGGAGGAGTGAGGTTGGTATAAGGGCCAGCTCCGTGTCAGCTGAGAAGTCCCCTCTGCCAGGCGAATTTTGAACTGGCCACGCCCAGCCAAATTATGTCCTTGTTGCACCACTCCAGCAACACAGAGGGGACGGCACTAAGACTGAGAATCTGGCCCCATGTATTTTTTTTTTTTTTTTTAATTTTCACTGAAAAATTGAAAACTGAAATATTTTGTTTTGGGAATGCTGCTGTGTGGTGCTCCATGGGAGTTGCTGTTCAGGTGCCTTATGTTCCCTTTCCTTTCGATAGGCTGGGCCACCTGCTCAGAGTACAGCTCCCATGATAAACCACAGTATCCTCTCATGGGTAAGGAAAGGTGGTTGCATCATGGGAGTCCCTGGCTGTGGGGCATCATAAGTGATGTTGTCCATCTGGGGAGAGCAGCCCATAGAGGCTAATGGGGACATGAGAAACCAAACTACAGCTCCCATGAAGTTCCATACTGGGATATTCAAATCTAAATATTTCAGTTTTTGACTGAAATAATTTGGATGGAAACTGAAAACTCTTTGGGTTTTGGGTGTTTGGTTTGTCAAGGAAAAAAACTGCATTTCCCTTGGAAAGCAGAGGTTTTTCACCAAAAAGTACATTTAATCGAAACCCCAATTATCCATTGAAAAAGAGAATTGATGCACAATTTTCAACCAGCCATACTCACGACAGCTTTTTGTGTGTGTGTGTCTGTGTCTGTGTGTGTGTGCTATCAAATCTCTACTGAGATGTGGAAGATAGGCTGCCATTTTTGGAGGGCAAAGTAGTAAAGTGTGAATAAGCACATTTCTACTAGTTCTAGAGGACAATCCATACCAGACTGTAAGTAGCTTATGGCAAATCAAACTTTGGGTCTAAACTAGGGCTGTCAAGCGATTAAAAAATGGAATCGCAATTAATCATGTGATTAAAAAATTAATTGCGCTGTTAATAATAGAATACCATTTATTTCAATATTTTTGGCTATTTTCTACATTTTCAAATATATTTATTTCAATTACAGCACACAATACGAAGTGTACAGTGCTCACTTTGTTTATTTTTATTACAAATATTTGCACTGTAAAAACAAAAGAAATAATATTTTTCAATTCACCTGATACAAGAACTGTAGTGCAATCTCTTTATCATAAAAGTTGAACTTACAAATGTAGAATCATGTGCAAAAAAGCTGGATTCAAAATTAAAGCAACGTAAAACTTCAGAGCATACAAGTCTACTCAGTCCTACTTCTTGTTCAGCCAATCGTTCAGGAAAACAAGTTTGTTTACATTTGCAGGAGATAAAGCTGCCCGCTTCTTATTTACAATGTCACCTGAAAGTGAGAACAGGTGTTCGCATAGCACTGTTGTAGTCGGTATCGCAAGATATTTACATGCCAGATGCACTAAAGATTCGTATGTCCCTTCATGCTTCAACCACCATTCCGGAACACATGCATTCATGCTGATGACAGGTTCTGCTCGATAATGCTCCAAAGCAGTGCGGACCGAAGCATCATCTGAGTCAGATGCCACCAGCAGAAGGTTGATTTTCTTTTTTTGGTGATTCGGGTTCTGTAGTTTCCACACTGGAGTCTTGCTCTTTTAAGACTTCTGAAAGCATGCTCCACACGCTGTCCTGATCAGATTTTGGAAGGCACTTCCGATTCTTAAATCTTGGGTCAAGTGCTGTAGCTATCTTTAGAAATCTCACATTGGTACCTTCTTTGCATTTTGTTAAATCTGCAGTTAAAGTGTTCCTTCCTCCGAGACTGCTATAACATGAAATATATGGTAGAATGCGGGTAAAACAGAGCAGGATACATACAATTCTCCCCCAGGGAGTTCAGTCACAAATTTAATTAATACACTGTTTTTTTTAACAAGTGCCATCAGCGTGGAAGCACATCTTCTGGCATGGTGGCCGAAGCATGAAGAAGCATACAAATGTTTACCATAAATACCGTGCGATGCTGGCTACAAAAGTGCCACGTGAATGTCTGTTCTCCTTTTCAGGTGACATTGTAAATAAGAATTGGGCAGCATGATATCCTGTAAATGAAAACAAACTTGTTTCTTAGCTGAACAAGAAGTAGGACTGAGTGGACTTGTAGACTCTAAAGTTTTACACTGTTTTGTTTTTGAGTGCAGTTATGTAGCAAAAAAATCTACATTTGTAAGTTGCACTTTCACAATAAAGAGATTGCAATACAGTACTTGTATGAGGTGAATTGAAATATACTATTTCTTTTGTTTATCATTTTACGGTACAAATATTTGTAATAAAAATAATATAAAGTGAGCACCGTACACTTTGTGTTCTGTGTTGCAAGTGAAATCAATATATTTGAAAATGTAGAAAAACATCCAACAATTTAATAAATTTCAATTGGTATTCTATTGTTTAACAGTGCAATTAAAACTGCAATTAATCACAATTAATTTTTTAAGTTAATCTCGTGAGTTAACTGCAATTAATTGACAGCCATAGTCTAAACTATTTTTCAATGAGGGATCTCCAATTCCAATCTCCATGGCAGGTTTTGTAATGAAAGTGCCACTTGCACCAGTCCAATTAAATATGGAAATTCCTTAAATATATAGCTGTTGATTCATGTTTGGAGCTACTGGATTTCTTGGTTATATTCTGTCTCCTGTGAACACTGGTTGGCTAGCTTTTTTGGTAGCTATCTCCTCAAGCTAACAAGCTTGCTTTTTTATGCCTCCTTTTGACACTGACAGTTGCACAGCTGTGTAAGAACTGAAGCAGATTTGAGGAATTGTTGAAGTAACATTTCATGTCTGGAATTGTTCGGTGAATACCCTACCACCAATATTCTCAACATTCTTAAACTTTTTATAACTAAATAGGGCAAAAATATACTTGTGCTTTTCATCCCGAAAACATCCACTTTGGAGATTCTGCATATGCCATGAACCAAAGTGTTCGTCAGCAGCTTTTCATTACATATGATTATTTTCTTTCTTATTTTTTCCATAGTTTTCAAACAATTATTGTTATCCTTATAAGAAAACCTTCCTTCTCTTCCTTTTATCCTATGTAATCAAACTGTTCACAGGCGAAGGAGGATGGTACAGGTAGGACCATCTGTACAATAAGGATAACAGTACTTCTCTAATGACAGGTTTCAGAGTAGCAGCCGTGTTAGTCTGTATCCGCAAAAAGAACAGGAGTACTTGTGGCACCTTAGAGACTAACAAATTTATTAGAGCATAAGCTTCCGAAGAAGTAGGTTGTAGCCCACGAAAGCTTATGCTCTAATAAATTTGTTAGTCTCTAAGGCTTGGTCTACACTTACCCCCCAAGTCGAAGTAAGGTACGCAAATTCAGCTACGTGAATAACGTAGCTGAATTCGACATACCTTACTTCGAACTTACCGTGGTTCAGACGCGGTCCACACGCGGCAGGCAGGCTCCCCGTCGACTCCGCGGTACTCCTCTCGTTGAGCTGGAGTACTGCAGTCGACGGCGAGCACTTCCTGGTTCGATTTATCGCGTCCAGACCAGACGCGATAAATCGAACCAGGAAGTTCGATTTCCAGCCGCCGAACTAGCGGCTAAGTATAGACCAGCCCTAAGGTGCCACAAGTACTCCTGTTCTTTTTGCAGTACTTCTCTACCTCACAGGAATATTGGGAGGTTAACAATTATCAGGCACTCAGATAATGAACTAATGTGAACTGTGGAAGACCTTCAGATATCTAGAACCATTTTCTTCTTTGGGATGGATTAAAACACATTTAAATTCAGAGAGTCTGAGTAAGGCCTGAATTTTTCTCCCTTTCTGTTTTCCTGTTCTGAGTGCCATTCCCAGGTTGGTGATAATCTTGTCTGTAATGAAACCATGTCATCCTCCCTGCATTGCTCTGCCCGCTCCCTTTTCCTGATATACGAAGCCAAACTCAACTCCCTTGCAGTCAGCCCAGAAAACAGGGCAGAATTTGACCCACTGTCAAATCAATTATGTATTTGCTGCTTTTTCCTCTGATACTGTTTTTGCCCTACAGTAAATTCCTCTTTCCCAGCTGATTCAGAAAAATCTGCTGAATGTTGCTTTCCTGCTGCGTGTATGATTCTGGCAGCTTCACTGTTTCCACCTCTCCTGTGGCAATGTTACTCCTATTTCCTTGAGTCCTGGGACTCTAGGCATTGGCCGCACAGAAATGAAAAGAGGCCCCCCCCAAAAAAAAAGCTGAGCAGCAAGACTACCACTACGGCTGGAACCACAAAGATTGCGGGAGACAGGAGGAATTTGTTTTGTCTTTGGCTGAATTTTTTTCCCCCCATACTTTTTCAATGTTACTGTTTGTTTGTTTATTTATTTTTATCCAGCCCCAAATACAGAGTTATAATGGACCAGATCCATAAAGCATCATTTCATAATATCCCTTAGAGACTGTCCTTATTATTACTGTTTGTTAGTTTGTCTAGTGTTGATAGTGTGCATGACGTAAAAATCCTTGTCCTACTTTCAAGTCCCTGCTGCGCCACAGGCTTCTTGTGTGACTTTTGGCAAGTCACTTCGCCTCCTTGGCCTCAGCTCGCATCTGTAAAGTGGAGACAAAAGTACTTTGTGAGAAATAAATACATTAGTTTGTGAGAGACTCCAATACTATGGTAATTGGGGCACTGTGCTCTAAGTACAATGTTAGATAGAAAGAATTTACAATATTTGTACATATTTGCCTAGCACAATGGGCCCCTAGTCAATGACTGTGACTCTGAGGTGTTACCACAATACTTAATAGTAATGTGAAAGATCGCCACATGGGAGATCGGGCTCACTGGGAATTCCAGAGGTAAGGGTTATTCTCCTCCTTTTACCAAATTATGATAAATTCACTTTTTAAATGACAGAGTTCCCTAATGAATTAGTGCAGGGGTTCTCAAACTGTGGGTCATGACCCCATTTTAATGCGGTCGCCAAGGCTGGTGTTAGACTTGTTGAGGCCTAGGGCTGAGGCTGAAGCCAAAGCCCAAGCCCCACTGCCCAGGGCTGAAGCCGAAGTCCAAGCCCCACTGCCCAGGGCTTCAGCCCTGGGAAGGGGGGACTAAAGTTACATGCTCCCTGCCTGCTTCAGCTCTTCCTCTCTCCCGACCCCCCTCCCCCCCCTGGCAGCAGGGTTGGGGTGGGCTCAGGCTTCGTTCCCCCTTCCTGGGATCATATAGTAATTTTTGTTGTCAGAAGCAGGGGAGGGAAGAGGACTGTGCAATCACGGTGCAATGAAGTTTGAGAACTGCTGAATTAGTGGAGTCTCTACTTTCTTATTAGAGCTGGAGTTTTCTGTACAAGAACTTTGTTGTGGTTCCCATATAGATTTCCTTATAGCTTGCAGAGAAAGATTCGTAGGTGCAAATCATTTCACTGTGCACCAAGGACTGTTCTTGATCACAGAAGGAAAGCAGTATCTGGTTTGGTATGTTTGGGGATTGTTTTAACCCTGGATTACTTTATTCTTCAAATTACATACCGTAAAATGCAGTATTTCTACCAGTACTGGTTGACGAGTACACTGTCCAAGGTAATCTTGATATGGGTCCAAGCCTCTTTAAAAATGAGGCCAAGCATTTTGGCAGGTCCCTTTTGAACAGCAGAGCTCAAGTGCTGACAGTTTAGGCCTGGCTGAATGGGGCAGCCTCAGGACGCTACTTATTAATGATGCAGACACAATCCTGAAAAGAAATGGTTGAGCTAAAGAGGGTGATGTCACCGCTAGCAACAGATGGCAGACCTCCTCCTCTCTCTCTGGGTGTTGCTTAAGTGTTCAGTGTTTGTGAATCAAGAACAATAAGGCTACCACAGGGTTAACTGCCACTTTTATCAGTGCCTTTGTGTTGTCTTAGCCCTTTCATTAGAAATGTCATTGGCTGAATTGATTATTTTTTTGTTTTGCTGTCCAAAGGCAGTGTTCTAATAGAAAAGTGGTCACAAGCAACTTTTAGTTCTTGAGGTCTCATGCTAAAAGATACATAAGAGCATGTAAACTGTTTTTCCTGCAAATGTGGCAAAACCAATTGAAAGTAGAGTTGTTTTACAGCGGTGTCTGATAGTACTGCAAATCGTTATGGGTCAGTGGCTATTTCCATTGTAAGCCTCAGCGGCTCATGGTAGTTGAAAATGTCAGTGTTAATTACCATTAAGCTAAAATCCTGTCTGTACACACAAGTGGTACCACTTTAATGACACTAGTATACTTAAAGCAGTACAACCCCCCCTAGTGTGAATGCAGTTATACCAGTATGAATGTGCTTATACTTGGATAGCTTATTCCCATAAACTATACCCGTAAAGGGCACCTTTATACCAATAGAACTGCTTCCATTAGGGGTTGGTATAACTTTTTTTTTTTTTTTAAATCACACACCTTACTGACATACTGTAGTTATACTGGTATAAAATCTGTGTGTAGACTAGGCCTAAAATGTGGCATGGAAACTTTCAGACTGAATGCTCACCTTTTTTTCTTTTTATCAGGCTTGTGTATGTGTAAATGGAATTGTGTAAATAACTTACACTGTTTTGATTGAAGATATAGGGACCACTTCTGCCCTCTTCCCCCTCAACTCTAGCCCTATATGCTGCTCCAGTAGCATAAAAAAAGTCACAAGGGACCAGGGATTGCACCGGGCCACTGAAAGGGCTTGGCATGTGGCGGATGCCGGAGGAGGGACAAGGTGGGGTGGCGATGGGAGTGGGGGGATGTGTAACCTACTACAGGAGAATCTGGGCTGCTCTGCGGCGCATAGGCAGATCCTGGGGCTGATCTGATTTACGCCAGAAGTCAGACTGACTGTAACAGCCCATAATCTAGAGGGATCTCAGGTTGCATACAGCCACCTTGGTGTCTCCTTCCTTCTCCTAGCTCCTAGGAGTCACAGCCAGGTCTCCTAGGGTTCAGTTCTTCCCTCTGTTGATCCCATGATACCCATTGGCTTGCACTGGTGTGACTTCAGGGAAAATTTACTCCATTTACTGATACACCTCTACCTCGATATAACGCTGTCCTTGGGAGCCAAAAAATCTTACCGCGTTATAGGTGAAACCGTGTTATATCGAACTTGCTTTAATCCACCGGAGTGCGCAGCCCGCCTCCCTGGAGCACTGCTTTACCGCGTTATATCCAAATTTGTGTTATATCAGGTTGCATTATATCAGGGTAGAGGTGTATTACATAAGGTTTGTAGGTTCAAACTGTTTCCCTTTTAAAAAATAAATCCATTTGATTTTTATTTGCCTTACTTGCTTTGACTGACAAAAATAATGGTTTGAGTTTTAAAATGTAATAATCGTTCAGACATAGAGTGGACTGGTGAACATTAATTGCTGTGCTAACTGTTCCACTGTTACCTTGCCTGTCTGTCTTTCACCCGTGATTTGGTACCTTCGTCCTGCTAGTGGAACGGAGTTCTTTGCAAGATACACATCTGCAGCACCCCTCAATGCCTCCTCACTAATGAAACACAACAAAGGCTGTTCAGTGCAAAGTTGCTGGAATCACTGGCTGCGTGAGGAAGTACTTGAATATTGAGCTTTAACTGCCTTCTGCAAAGGGCTGATGAACATTGACATATCAAATATCATAATGTATTAAAATACCTTTTAGCTGTAGCTTTACAGTTCTGTTTTATGACCAGCTTTGTTTGATACTAAATGCACTGGTCCATGGATAGTTTGAAATAGAAGTGCAGTGCAGGCATGGCATATTCAATATGAGCCTTCACAAAAGGAAGTGTGTCTTCACACAATGCACCGTCAGCCTGTGGAACTTGTTGCCAGGGGATGTTGTGAAGGCCAGAACTATAACTGGGTTCAAAAAAGAATTAGATAAGTTCATGGAGGATGGGTCCATCAATGGCTATTAATCAAGATGGTCAGTGATGCAACCCCATGCTCCAGGTGTCCCTAAACCTCTGACTGCCCGATGCTGGGACTGGATGACAGGGGACAGCTCTCTCGATAATTGCCCTGTTCTGTTCATTCCCTCTGAAGCATCTGACATTGGCCACTGTTGAAAGACAAGATACTGGGCTGGATGAACCATTAGTGTGATCCAGTATGGCCATTATGTTCTGAAGTTTAGAGGGCTGGACATAGTCTGAAGTGTATTATACAGAGATATGTAGCTATTGTGACCATCACTGTGGCATTTGGGCACCAACAAAATTACATAAAACTACAGTGTGCAGGGCTGCATTTCCTGTCCTCTCACTCTATTATGATGTCATTATAGAGAGAGGGGGAAAATGTGTGTTTATTCAGAAAGTGGTAAAATTTGTTGTCATCCTGATTTCTGCTGCATGAGGATTCCACAGCCATGGGCCAGCCCCCAAGAAATCCCTCTCCAGTGTTCCTGCATGACTCCCCCAGGGACCTAGTACTGCCAGCTCCAATGACTCCAGTGTGAATGCATTTTGCTATGATAGGGGATGTGAAACTTCAGCCTTAGAGAGTTTGACAGTATTTTTCTTCCTTTTAAAGCAGTTTAGTGTGATTATTTTAGCCTGTGCCATTTTCAGCATTTCTGGTGGTTTCACCACATTGTATACATTCCTGTCACTCAGAATAGGTATAATCTGAACATGAAAGTCCTTTTGAATCCTAAAGGATCAATTGCTGGCCCGTCATGGAAATGGCTCTAAAATAGGCCCGTAGTACTGTGTCAGAAGGGACATATTGCTAGAAAAATGAATAATCTGTGTGGGTGGGAGGGTGTAATTGTCTGTCCAAGGGGTATATAGGCATAAACTTCTAGAGCATGCTCCCATGGCACTGTTTTGGAGATGCATGTTGCATAAGGCCTGAGGAATTGTCACTCCAAAGGTTTTAAGGGGGCAGAAAGCGTCTCTTGTTCCCACAGATTTTGTCACTTCTCTGTGCATAATTTTTAGCCCTCATTATCTGTGCATTTTCATTTTGAAAGAACACGCCTGGTCCTGATCTTGTGTTTAAAGCACAAGCCTGGGAGTCTGAAGATACAGGATTTAATGCTGGTTTTGCCAGAGATATTCTGTGTCATTATCTCTGGGCCTGAGTTTTTTCCTTCTATAACATGGGGGAAATATGTGCCTCAGAAGGGGTGTTGAGGCTCGTTAACAATTATGAAGTGCTGTGTAATCTTTGGATGAGAGGTGCCATTCAAGTGAACAGAACTGATGTGCCTGGGTTTTTTTTTATTCTTTCCTTTGTTAGAAGTGTCAATTGGAAAAGTGTAAAATCATTTATGAGTGGAATTTTATGTCCAAGTTTCTAAGAAGATATTGAAAACAATAAAGAACTTAGTACTCAAAACATCACTTAAATTACTTATGTCTGAAGCGCTTTTGTTCTTTTTGGTATGGGGGTTGAAAAAAATGTTTTAGTGATCCTTAAATCAACCCTTTGATGCTGTAAAACTTCCAGAAAGCAAAAACTTATTGCGGTGGCTCAAACTATAGAGGCTTGTACTGGCTGCCATGTTATACTTGTAGTTGGAAGCTACACACTTTGAAATGAATTGGACAGAGAGAAATCATTTCAGTCTTTAGATGTAGATAGTGACAGGAGCGGATATGTTCTGTGCTCTTAGTTGAAGCATGTAATGTGCAAAGCAAGCTGCTGATATCACTGAGTTATAATCGAGGATATTTGCCCTTTGCTAAGTAACGGGCTTGCAATCCCATTTTGCTGGAATATGTTCTTCCTACAAACTAACTTAAATCACATGGAACTTAAACTCATTTCTTACTCCCCGATCAAAACCTTCAGGCCTGAGCACCTCACAGAGAGGAACATTAGGCTCACATGTTTGTAATCTTGTTCCTTGTTCAAGATTTGTTCCTGATAACTTAAACTACTGGGGAAAAAAACAAACCCACCACACAGACTGTAAAATGGAAAATTGGATCATTTTGACCACTGTGCAAAGCCTTTCATTACTAAGGGGGAGCAAAGCAAGCAGAAAAGAACTCCATGCATCCAAAAGCATGCACAAATCTTTCCGCTTGTTCCCAGGGCTCAAACAACAATGCTGCTATGAAAATAGCTTTGAGGAGGAAGAGCATGCTGGGTAATGAGATGCAAATGAGCTCACCAAGCATCCCACTTTCTCAGAATCATTGTATCCAGTAGCGCAATAAGAAGTATTCCAAATGAGTCTGAATACATTTTACACAGGCTAGTTATGCAACGTGTGTTGTTGATGCTGCTTCTGAGCTTGCGGTAGTCACGACAGTTGAAGGTGATGGCCATTTTTGCTACAAAGTCACCAGCAGCACCCGCCTAGACTAAAAACATAGGAAGTTAGGACAGAGGTGGGGGAGAAAAGAGACAGATAACTGAGGAAGAGAAATAATTATATAGCTAGAGAGAATGGGAGAAGGGATACTGGTGGAGTGGTAACTACAACCTGTAGAAATGCCATTTGCTTCTTGGGCTGGGAATACTGCAGTGCACACTGCGAGCGTGTCAAGTCTCTGCTGTGTGACTGAAAGAGCAGCATCCATGCGTTCTGGAGAGAACCATGTTCATTTCTCCTCCATGTGAAGGTGATCATCATAGGGTGAAGAAGTCAAAGGCTGGGGTAGGAGGATCTCAAACAAAAAAGAAGGGGAAAAGACTGAAATAGGGGAAGGGAAGGGAAATATATTTAGGCTCTGTAAAAGTGACGGCTGAAAGTAATGGTGTGCTGGAGAAGGAGAGACTATAAAGAAGAGGGAGAAGGGTGGTTCCTTGCAGCTGTAACAACCCCCAGCAGCATTCCAGCCCAGCTTCTGGACATTCCTGCTTCTGCCCTCACAGATAGCACTCCATTCAGCCAGGCTCCACTCCACAACCTGCCACCCCATGTTGTCCGTCTGTTTCAGTAGCAACTCATTGACTCCTGCTTATAGTTTTACAGTGGGTAGATTGTGCCAAACCAGCCCGATCTCTTTCTCTGAAAAGATAACTGATTTTCTAGACAAGGAAGAAGCAGTAGATGTATTCTACCTGGATTTCAGTAAAGTATGTGAGACAGTTTCATGTGTGAAATGATTAGTTAAAAGTGGAGAGCGTGGGGCTTAATATGAGAATTGAAAGGTGGGTAAGGAACTGGTTGAGGGAAGACTACAATGGGTCATGCTGAAAGGAGAACTGTTAAGCTGAAGGGAGTTAACTAGTGGAATTCCTCAAGAATCAGTCTTGGGACCAATCTTATTTAAACACTTTCATGACCTTGGCACGTAAAGTAGGAACGTGCTAATAAAATTTGCAGATGACACAAAGTTGGGAGGTATTGCCAATACAGAGGAGGACCGGAATATTACACAAGAAGCTTTGGATGATCTTGGAAACTGGAGTAATGCAAAAGGGATGAAATTTAATAGTGCAAAGTGCAAGGTCATACACTTAAGGACTAACAACAAGATTTTTTGCTATAAGCGGTGGACTTATAAGAACAGAAGAGGCGAGAGACCTAGACGGTGTTGAGATAATTGGGCCTATGAATTTACCTGAATTGTGAGCTCCACTGTAAAAAGTATGTAAAAGTTCATGAGATGTTACAGTAACCTATGATAAAAATGTTGATTGGAAAGGTACGAAAAGGAGGCAGAATAACTGAATTAATTTAAACAAAAAGGTCAAGTTTGTATGATTCAAGGACTGTGTTGACATTGTTTGTTAAAAACAGAAGATGTGGAGCTGGAAGGTAATGAGCCAAAATTGGTATGTCAGATATTAGGCCTAACTGGTGGACACAATAATGAGGAGATGGGCTATTCTATCCACCACTTCCTTTTTGGGTCCTTACACGAAAGAATTTTGTGGTGAAAGTATGAAAGAACAAAAAGAGGAACATAACGAAAGAACAAACAGGCTACTGGGGTGAGCTTCACCATGGTGGCTCCCTTCCCACCATCTCCCCAGGCCTTAATCATCCTGATCCTGAGAGGGATCCTGACCAGATAGAGGGCTTCAGATGGCATTGTCACCCCCAGCAGCTCCAGCTGAATCCCAAACACCACCTGAGATGAAACAGGATTGGAGTGCAGCAGCAGCAGCAGCATCTCCAGCGCATCTCAACTAACAACTTCTCTTTCCCCCCAAAAAGGATGGGGGGAGGGGGGGAGGAGTCCTTTAAAAAACTCACTCCAGCTAAAGGGAAAGGGACAAGGGATGTTGTTAAAATTAAAGGTTTATTTAATACTTTAAATTTCAAATGCTTTAACTGATTTTCTTTCTTTTCTGTATCTTTAACAAAAATAAAAATTATTTTTAATGCTGTGTGTGCCGTGATTGCAAGCAGCCGGAGGTCTCTGTATACCAAGCCTTTGTTTAACACGGTTTAATGTTGGACATTGACTGGGTTATGTTAATACCTTTAGCCCATATATTCCATCTAAATTAATATAACAGTGTATTGGTTGATCACATGATGACTATGAGCCGTCAGTGTGATGCAGCTGTGAAATAGGCTAATGCAATCCTAGGTGAGGTATTTCCAGTAGGGATAGGGTAGTCTTATTGCCATTGTACAAGGCACTGGTGAGACCTCATCTGGAATACTGTGTGCAATTCTGTTTCAGAAAGATTCATTCAAAGTGGAACAGGTATGGAGAAGGGCTACCTGGATGATCAGTGGAATGGGGAACCTGCCTTATGAGAGGTGACCTAAGGAGCTTGGCTTGTTTAGCCTAACAGAATGAAGACTGATGGGAGATCTGATTTCTCTGTACAAATACTTCAGAGGGATAAACAACATGTAGGGAGAGGAGTTATTTAAGTGAAGGGACAATATTGGCACAAGAACAAATGGATATAAACTGGCAATCAGCAAGTTGAGGCTTCAAACTAAATGAAGGTTTCCAATTTTCAGAAGAATGAAATTCTGGAACAGCCTTCTGGAGAGCAGTGGGGGTGAAAATACTAACTTGTTTCAGAACTGAGCTTGACAAGTTTATGGAGCGCATGGTATGATGAAGTTGCCTGCATCTGGCCCATTGGCAATTGCCATTAGCAAATATCTCCAATGGCTGGAGACAGGAAGGGGTCTGAGTTACTATTACAAAGTCTTGCCCAGGTGTTCCACATGCTCAGGGGCTCACTGATCACCATATTTGGGTTTAGGATAGAATTTTCCCCCAGGTCAGATTGGCAGAGAGCCTGGGGGACGGTGGGGTTTTGCCTTCCTCTGGCAGTGTGAGGCATGGGTCTCTTGGTGGATTCTCTGTAACCTGAAGTCTTTAAATCAAGAGTTGAGGACTTCAGTCTCTCAGCCAGAGGTTATGGGCCTATTTCAGGAGTGGGTGGGTGAAGTTCTGTGGCCTGTAGAGTGCAAGAGGTTAGATTATATCAGGCGTTCCCAAACTCGGTTCACGGCTTGTTCAGGGTAAGCCTCTGGCGGGCCACAAGACACTTTGTTTACCTAAGCGTCCGCAGGAATGGCCGCTCGCAGCTCCCAGTGGCCACAGTTCACTGTTCCCGGCCAATGGGAGCTGCGGGAAGTGGTGGCCCAGCCCGCCCCACCTACCGCAGCTCCCATGTGGAGTCTATGAATCTGGTGCCACCAACTTATCCTAGAGCCTTCAGTCCCTATTACTATGCACCCTGTGTTATATTGAAGATCAGCTTAAATGATTTAGTCCCTTCTGTAGGGGGCAAAGGGGATGTGCTTCAGCGAACTGCCCGTCTCTCTTGGAGTCTGCAACACTTCTTTGTGAGGGCTCCTTAATTTCCCTCTGTGTTGTTCACCCCCCTCCTGTAATATGTTGACCTATAAGGCACCCTGCAGGGCTCACTCATTTGGGTAGCTGTCTGGGGAGGCTGAGGCGGGGATTTTCATTTGGAGGGGGCGGAAACTGATTTTTGCAGGAGCTGAAATAGGGAAATGCTGGGTTTGAGGGAAAAGTCTGTTTGTTTACTGCTGCTGCTGTTCATGTTTTTATTATTATTATTATTATTATATTTGTCAAGGCATCTGTAGTCTGGGATGGTTTTTATTTTTATGATGAAATCCATTTAAATAAGTTTTTGTCGTTGGGGTGGTTACCCTGCCAGACGAGTGAAAGTATAAAACCCTGGTAAGGAAAGGAATTTATTTCAGTAATTGAAGGAGTTGTTGTTTTTTTCTTTCCCCCCAGCTATTTAACAATTAAACTTAAAGAACAATTAAGGTGAATTTCATTGGTGCTTTGCAGAACTATTAGGTAATAGTATCTAGCTCTCACGCAGTGCTTTTGCTTTATAGGTCTCAAGGCACTTTTCAAAGAAGAGCATTGTTATTCCCCTTTTAAAGTAGGGGAAACTGAGGCACAGAAACACAAAGTGACTAATGTAAGGTCACAGAGCAGGACAGTGGCAGTGCTGGGAAGGGAACTCAGGGCTCCCAGTGCAGTTCGTTAGCCACTTTGTGTATGGTAACAGATCTTAACAGTTCCAAGGTATTAATTAGGTCTGTTCCTGAGATAAATATGTCATGAAATAAGACCATAAATCTTGATGAGAGGCTTCATTCTGCATCTGGCTCAGGGAAGGTCACACCACAAAGCGTTTTTATTAGAGATGAAGATGAGATTTACCTGATCCTGATAATCTGCGGCCAGCAAAGGGCACTGCTAACATGGTGCTTTGGCAGTCCCGATAAACCTTGGCTTTGCTAGACAATTGCTTGTAATAAGCAATCAATCCCTTTATTCTGATCACAGTTGGGAGAAAAGGAAGGTGTTTACCCATTGTCAAGTATAATGCTCATTCATAATGTGGGTGGAAAAATGTAAAATCACTTTCCTTTAAAAGGTGACAAGAGAGTCTGGATTAGGAGGCACAAGTGACAGCTCTGTTTGTTAGGGGATGAACTGTCCACTCCTCCCCTACAATTGATAAAAGAAAATTCCAAGGCTTCAACATGCTGTGACCTATGCATATGGGTTACAAAAGCACTGACTGAGGACTTAATCCCCCGTCCTTCTTATAGTGTCATAATATGCTAGAAACGAAGATCAAGCAATGATTGGTATGCATTAAACAACAGAGTGGCATGTGGGTTATTTGCACACCTTCTTACTACTGAGAGCAGCACCACCTCCCCTTTCCTCTCTTTCATGTTGTACAAGTTTCCTTTTTTCTAAAGGGTGAAACCATCTGGCATAAATTATAACCATAGGCTAGCTAGGCTCACTCGATTTAGACATTAGCAGGCCTTTGTGCATAGAAAAATTAAAGGAAATTGCATAATGATCATGTGTATTGGATACCAAACTAGCCAGGAGTTAGATATATTTATAGCTACTTCTACAAGTACTAATTAGATGCTAATTACAACCAGAATGGAATGCTGTAATTTCTCATTGAAAATGAAAGAGTGACCTAGGGAGTTGTTAAAATCTGCACAGAGGCATCGTATTAACAATTAGTTGTGTAGGAGGCACTGAATTTTTTTCTGAAGGGAAAACACAAAGGAGACAAATGTTTTTATTCTAATTTATTTATTCATTTATCTTTAAATGAGGAACTTGTAAAACCTTTAACCTGTGAATCACTGTGGGGAAGCATTCCTAAGAGCTTGCGTCCTCTGTGACAGTCCCCCCACTATCTTGGTTAATTGTTCAGTCCTTCCATGGAATTGAAGCTATCATAGACTCCTCAGGGCTACTGAATACTGTAACACCTTATTGAATTTCATCCTATTTACTTCAGACCATTTCTCCAGTTTGTCCAGATCATTTTGAATTTTAATCCTATCCTCCAAAGCACTTGCAACCCCTCCCAGCTTGTTATCATCCGCAAACTTTATAAGTGTACTCTCTATACCATTATCTAAATCATTGATGAAGGTATTGAACAGAACCGGACCCAGAACCGTTATGCCCTTCCAGCATGACTGTGAACCACTGATAACTACTCTCTGGGAATGATTTTCCAATCAGTTATGCACCCACCTTATAGTAGCTCCATTTAGGTTGTATTTCCCCAGTTTGTTTCTGAGAAGGTCATGCGAGATAGTATCAAAAGACTTGTTAGTGTCCATCCTCTCACTTTGCCTCCCTTATTGTGTTTACCTTCACTTTATTTTGTCAAGTCTAGAATTTTGATTATCATCTCTTTACTGTAGGAATCCGCCTTTTTGTCCGTTAAATTAAGCAGCTATCTCCCAGGAAATGTATCAGGGATAAGTAAGTGAAAGGAAAAGGTGCAATTTCAACTGTTTGGGGGTTTTGTTGTTGTTTTTTAATATAACCACATGTTAAAAAGAAAATGTTAATGTTTTAAAAGCCGTAGCATTTATGTTTCACTTATTTCAGAGAGAGAGGTCATTTCATTCTCATTGTCATCTCAACAAAACCAGTAATGCAGTAATCTTTAAAGTAATTACACAGTCTTCCTAATTTTTTTTTCAATATAGTATCATTCATTTAGGATCAGAATACATTCTCTTAAATTAGAGGTTTACATGTGTAATTATATAAAATGATATGTTTGTTTACATCTCTAAATCAAATTTAAATTATATTCTATAATTTATCTTTGATATGCAATTTCACTATGTCAATCGCTAATTTATTACGCTAGATGAATGTGCTGTTTGAGTGTTTAAAATGCCTCTTGCTCACTGTGGATAATAGAGTAGCCCTGATTATTGCTAACCATTTCTGCACTTCCACTATCATGGATACTGGACAATTTTATATTCCAGCGTGCACTATTGAAAAACATAATGTATTCTAGTGACCCTCCTTGATCAACCTAGGCTTGCAGGTTTAATTCTGTACCATCAGGGGAAAACAAGGATGTTTACAGTTGATGGCTGTACTTCTGAACAGAAGTATCCTGTCTCTTTATGCCGTTTCCTGCATACAGCTCACGAATGAAAGTTCTGTGTTGAATTGTGAGTATAATTGCTGTGTACTTGGGTCTTCTAGAAGGCCCATCATCTCCTTTTCAGGAATGAGTTTCTGATCATTTGAGTTAATTGGCAATATTTATTACCTGTCTTTTGACTTCTTCAGTCAGGAGCACTTTTCTTGGGAGCACAAGCATTAGTTTCTTCTTCTATTTCATTGTTGGGCTGAAATTTCCATACCCGTGCCAGATATTTTCAGTTGCTTGTCCCACCTTTTAGGAATCAGTGCCCGATAGGAGCTGACCAACAGGCATTGGTTCCTGTCTATTAAAATCACCTTACCTAGAATTATTAAGAACACCCTCCGAACACTTTTTTATAAAGTGAATTTTTCACTGATGAAGCAGTCTCTTATCTTTCCCACTAGATGGCTTATGTTGGACAATTCCATGAATGGCTAAATCCACAGCAGCTTTTGTTGTAGATGCTAAGCTAGGATACCTGGGTTAGTTCCTTTAGCCTTAAATGACCAAAGAGATTTGAACATCTCACATTTAGGGGGCAGGTTAAAATAAAGGGCTTCCTGGGGTACAGGATATACTTTGTGGTCTCCCTGAAACTCAAGTTTCATTGATGGTTGAGATTCCAGTATGGAAGCCTTCTACTACCTTTGATTCTCTCTTCTTCAGTTCAGAGCTTGGATCCTAGTCTAGTGTTCATGTTTGGTTCTACCTTAAAGAAGCTGGAGGCAGAATCCTCATATCCTGTGAAGAGGAATTAGACTTTTGATCAACCTGAGACCAGGTTCCACAAATTGAGGCTCTCCTCAGGACTTTGGGGGTTTAGGTAGAGAAAGATAAATGTTTCAATATCCTGTGAGGGACCTTTGGATGCGGTTTTCCTTGTTAGGATCTACAGGCGTCCACCAGTGATGGTGAAATTTCTAAGACTGAGACCGAGCATAGGATTATCAAAAGTGCCTAAGTGATTTAGAAGCACAAGTTCCATTGGAAGTCTAGGCGCTTTTAGAAATCTCACTCTCAGTCAAGCGAGTTCAAGCAATTTTGAAAAAAGATGGCCTGCCATTCTTCTTTGAACAAGAGGACCAAGTGTATGTATTTGAGAGGTTATGGGGAAAGCAAGAAACTGGTTTTCCGCTAGGAAACCGTATACATACAGGTTCTAGGAAGGATACCTGAACTTTTCCAGAACACCCGTCTATTGAGGAAAGAACAAATAGTGGTGCGCTAGAGTGTGGGTTCTGTATCAAAACTATTAAAAAAGCTATATACTCTCTCAAAGAGAAGGAATCATTGTCATGGTATTTTATGGCACACAGGAAATAAGTCTCTCAGAATGTGGTCAGTTATTAACAAATTTAAAGCTTCCTTGATTACTCCCCTTTAAGGTAAGATCTGTTTTAGAGAAGGAATGTCCAGTTCTTAAGTTTCTAGTAGAGGACCAACTGCTTCCTTACATCTGGGAAAGCCTCCTATGTAGAAGGGCCAGTCTTCTTTTAGCTGAGGAACACTCCGATGCCAACTCTGTCCACATATCTATTCAAGTGACACCATCATAGGGCCTAATCACATCAGCCATACCATCAGGGGCTCGTTCACCTGCACATCTACCAATGTGATATATGCCATCATGTGCCAGCAATGCCCCTCTGCCATGTACATTGGCCAAACCGGACAGTCTCTACGCAAAAGAATTAATGGACACAAATCTGACATCAGGAATCATAATACTCAAAAACCAGTGGGAGAACACTTTAACCTGTCTGGCCATTCTATGACAGACCTGCGGGTGGCTATCTTAAAACAGAAAAACTTCAAAAACAGACTCCAACGAGAGACTGCTGAGCTGGAATTGATATGCAAACTAGACACAATCAACTCAGGGCTAAACAGGGATTGGGAATGGCTGAGCCATTACAAACATTGAATCTATCTCCCCTTGTAAGTATTCTCACACTTGCTTCTTATCAAACTGTCTGTACTTGGTTACCTTGATTATCACTTCAAAAGTTTTTTTTCTCTTACTTAATTGGCCTCTCAGAGTTGGTAAGACAACTCCCACCTGTTCATGCTCTCTGTATGTGTGTATATATATCTCCTCGATATGTTTCACTCAATATGCATCCGAAGAAGTGGGTTGTAGCCCACGAAAGCTTATGCTCTAATAAATTTGTTAGTCTCTAAGGTGCCACAAGTACTTCTGCAGCAAGATATCTGATTGTCTAGGCCAACTAGGAATTAGTGTCAGATCACTCAAACTATTTCTGTTCTGGTCAATCAGGATCCTACCCCAGATACAGATCAATATGAACATTGGAGCCTATGTTGTCCATCTCCTCTTGCTCTCAAACTATGGGTCAGCTTCACTATTTTGTTTAGGCCTAGACCCATTTGGCATCTGACTGCTGGGACCTGGACATAGTTTTCAAAGGCTACCCTCTGGAAGTTGCTTTGATAACCTGGTGGGTTTTCTTCTTACTGTATCATTGTTCATTGCAGCGCTTGAGAGCAGCAGTTAAAAATCTGGGAATAAGCATCTGTGACAAGGAAGGTGCAAAAACTTCTTAATGTGGAGAAAGCTCCCTAGTTTTATACTCTGGGTACCATCTCTAAGTCGATATATTTGGAGGCCAGGATGAATATCTTAGTGAGAGGAAAGCTTTCCCCTGAAACCAGGATATAGCAAAGCTTCAGGCTGAGATCTCAACTATAATCTATATAGTATCAGTCCATGTGGCTTTGCCATACAGGCTTTACGATTCATGGCAAATTGTGTCTGGCCTTGTCAATTGCTGCTCAGTTTGAATAAGGTTATCAGAATCTGGCCCTACAGTTAGAATCAAAATAATTTCATTTCATTGGAAAAAGCTACTGAGCTCTCCCTGGGTTCGTATTAGTATTAGACCTATGAGGGAAACTCAAATATTTTGTGTGAAAGAATATTTGCGGCAAACTAACTTTCAGTCCTTAGATGCGTTGGTACCTAAGATCCACTAAATGAATATTTCTCAGAAGTCAAATATATGTAAGGATGATATGTATTGATTTTTACACACAGGAAGAAAATCCTGGCTGAAGATAGTCATATGATGAGTCTACAGGTTTGTTTACTTCCTCATAGGGTATTAACCAGTCAGACTGTGTATGTAAATAATTGATAGCAGTGGAGAATATTCCAAATATTTCTAATGCAAACATTTAGAATAATACATATTAAATAAGATTATGAAAAATTGATTAACCTAACGGTTTGTCTTCACTGCATTGTTAACTCAAGGTATAACTCGAGTGTTGCCCCTAACCCACACTCCTGTCCGCACACAAAAATGTTTAGTTTGAGTTAACTGGTGCTTTAAACTCAAGGTAGCCAGCACATTAGGAGGGAAGCTGGAGCTAGTAATGCAATGGGTATGCAGCAGTTTAAATTAGAACTTCTTAGCTGCTAATCCAATAACTCACTGTGTGTAGCTGAGTGTTGTTTGGCAGCATGGTTTTAAAATTCCTTAAAAGGGTCTGGCAGGTTTGATTAGGGGAATTACCTTAGAAGGAGCATTAGCAATCAGGGTACATTGGACCAGGGGCTGTCTCTACTTCTAGGCTCCAAGAGCAGAGGTACCATCTTGAGTTTTGTAAAGCAGCTACCAACACATTTTGGAAGGTGTGTTCTGCCGGCTGCCATAATGATAAGCAGGACCTATGCAGATCATTTGTGTTGCTGTTGGACTACTGCTCTTAAATGCCCATATGCCCAGGCTGATGGAGGAGGAGGATGGAAATAAGTAATTTCATCCCTTGCAGTTTGGTTTCTCAAATCCTATTATGCCAGTCTGCATGTCCCTTTGTTGTTTTGCTCTTTGTTTTGCTTTGGTAGTACTGGAGTTGGGATCCAGTTTCACCTGGTTTGCAACTGCATGAGACAGTACATGTAGGAGGAGCAATTCTACGTATACTGCTCATCACAAATCCTGCATATCCTGTTCCCTTGCTGTTTAAGAAGGCATAGAAATACCGACCTATACAATATGGATGTTAACAACTTAGGGACAGCTGGGCTTTCCGAGGGTGCAAGCCAGGGCTGCATGTGCCCAGCACAGTGTAGCCTGTCTGTTCTTGATGATACTTTTTAGGACCTTTATTTAATTCCTATGCCCGTTAAATATGGGATTCTGGGATCACATCTTTGAAGAGTACAGTTGTAGCATTATTTCCTCATTTGTTTATTTGTCATCCTACATTTTAATCAACATCAATTCCATCTTAGACTTAAAAGGGTAGATTCAGTGTTGCTGAAAAGTCATGTGTTAGCTTCTCCTTTACCTGTCTGCTTTTACTCAAGAGAAAAAGAACAGGAGTACTTGTGGCACCTTAGACTAACAAATTTATTAGAGCATAAGCTTTCGTGGGCTACAACCCATTTCTTCGGATGCATCCGAAGCTTATGCTCTAATAAATTTGTTAGTCTCTAAGGTGCCACAAGTACTCCTGTTCTTTTTGCGGATACAGACTAACACGGCTGCTACTCTGAAACCTTTTACTCAAGATACTCTCTCAGCCTGCATATCAGACCTACATTCCTTGTCAAGTTAACCATATAAGCTGCCAAAAAACATGAGCTTTGTGTTAGCGTAACAAATGTCCTATAAAAGAAGTTTACATTTCCAGTACTGTACATGGTAAACTATCTGAAAGGTAGGCAAAACTGACAGAACTTAATTTTGATTTGCAGCTTTGGTAGGAGTTAAATGACATTTTATGTATTCAAAGAAAGTACAACTTGCATATACAAATAAAATAATGGATGCTGAGATTGGACATGGACTTATCAGATTTTTGCCTAAAAATGACTTTTGATGCAATTTATTAAAAAATAGAACTTTTTTTCTTGTTACACAAAAAGTAGTGATTTACCGTGGGTTTTTCATATACTCATGATTAAAGATAGACCAAAAATTAAAAAAATAAAATCCTCTCAGACAAATCCTGAGCTTGTGTAAATTGATGTGACTCCTTTGACTTCAGGGGAGCTACACTGATTTACACTCGCTGAGAATCTAGCTTTCTGTTTTGAAACCTAAATGGCATCAGGCCCATAATGCAAATAAGTACTTTTGGGTATTTCCCCAGATACAAATAAAAAGCTGCATAAACACATGATTAACCATCCAAGCAAAACTACTGTTTTAAAAAAATTAAATCACAAAGGAATCATTTTAAGTCAAAAATAAACCTATTTTTTTGCATATCACACAAATACCCATGATGACACAAATCAGCAATACTAAAAAGCTAAACACAAAGGCTAACAGTTTTTGGCACTGTCTGGCTTGTTTATTATATTATTAATTATTTCATGTTCATATTTTACCATTGCATAGAGTGCTAGCCTCATTGTTGAACTCATAACTGTTTCTATGCTTACGTGTTCGCTACAGTATATATACGTTAACACCAAAGGTTAGTGAACTGGTTCAAAGAGGGTTTGTTGTCCGGTGGCTAGAACAGCAGACATGGAGTCAGGAGTTCAGAGTTCTGTTCCTGGTGGGGTCACTTATTCACTCTGTGACCTAAGGTGAGTCGCTTACCTGTGTCTCAGCTTCTCTGTCTGTAACATGAGGATGATAATAGTTGTTTATCCTGCAGGGGATGCTTATAAATTGCTTTGAGATCCATGGATGAAAGGCTCTGTAAAAGGGCAAATTAAGACTAGTCTAATTAGTTCTGGACCCAGAACTTGACCTGGGTCTAATCTGTTTTGAAGTTCACAAAAGTTTAGCTGACGCCCCACTTCCAGTGCTTGGCTGGGAGCAGATGTGCTAGAAGGTCAGTTGATAGGATGGCTTGAATGGAAGCAGGAAATCTCACAGCATTATCCATGCTCGTGTACAGCCAAGACTCTGGACCAAGCCCCTGAAGCTGGCTGGCCCAACAGACTTCTATGATTACAAAGCCCTCCCCAAGCCCGAGGACGGGACCTTCTCCCTGTTTGGTGTCCGGTGGGGGTGGCGGGGAGATAACTCCTCTTGACATCTGAATGTCAGGAGCAGCAAGCATCCTCCCTTACTACTGCCTGACAGCCAGGGAGAGACAGACTGAACAATTCCCAGCTGGCAGCTCAGGAATGGGGCTGCCCTTCAGCCAGAGCAGCAAATTATCTTCTCTTCTGGATGGGGGGCATGGCAGTCATCCTAAACCCTCCAGCCCCACCAGCTATCGATAAATAAAGAACTACCGTCACAACTACCACTGGCCTGCTGGGTGACATTGGTCAAGTTGCCTCAGTTTCCCCACCTTTCAAATGAGGATGATACTCACTGAGACGTTGTGCAGATGGATTGGTTAATTTGTGCACAATGCTTGGAAGATTTAAAATGTTCTGCTGAGTACTATTACTTTCACTTATTTGTTACATTAATAAACTTGGCGAGGGGAAAAAATGTTACACCACCATTGGCTGAATTCTGCTCTGACTAAAACCCATGAAATTCAGCTGAAGACACTCGTGGGGGCTGATGTAATTGGCCCAACATCAACAGCCTTTATAGGGAACATAGCCATCTCTGTGTAAGATGATTATTTGATTGAAGAGCGTATACTAAGTATTGTTCAGTGTGGGGTCTAAGGGCTGCTCTTCTCTTCCTGTAGCCATTTCTTTGAAATTATATGAACCATTTTAGGGACTTGCTATGTGTTTGTATTTATTATTATATCATTAATCATGTTTATTACAGTAGTGCCTAAGCACCAGCCAAGAATGGAATCCCACTGTGCTAGGCACTGAACAAACACACAGACAGCGCCTGCTCTGAAGAACATAGCAGAATGGGAGCCAGATGTATTTGGGGCCTCTGGATAGAACTATAATATCAATGTCTGTTGCTTAAAAAAAAACCAACAAACTTACAAAAGCACACGTGTGAGAATTGATCATAGTGACCGTCCCTTTTGCCTGTCCAGTGGCAGGTGCCAGGGTGTTCTACCAACTGGAAGGTTTAGTTTGAACAGTCCATTGTGAACCTTTCCTTTCAAAAGGAGAGTAAGATGTGCTCTCTCTATGGGGTAGAAATCATATCTAGGGTTGCGAGGCAGCCAGTTTTCGACCAGAATGCCCAGTCGGAAAGGGTCCCTGGTGGCTCCGGTCAATGGTGCAGCGAGGCTAAGGCAGGCTCCCTGCCTGGTCTGGCTACACTCGGCTCCCAGAAGTGGCCAGCATGTCCGGCTCCTAGGCACAGGGGCGGCCACGTGGGCTTCGCATGCTGCCCCGAGTGCCGGCTCCGCATCTCCCATTGGCCAGGAACCGCAGCCAATGGGAGCTGTGGCAGTGGCGCCTGTGGGTGCAGGCAGCGCTCAGAGCCCCCTGGTCCCTCTGTCTAGGAGCCGGAGGGGGGACATGCTGCAGCGAGGCAGGGGACAGCGTAAGGGTGTTCGGGTTCATGCGATTAGAAATTTGGCAACCCTAATCATATCACTCACTGTAATGACTGGCCATGCAGCATGCGTGCAAAACCGTTTGGGAAGGTATAGGGTGGATTTGACTATCTGACCTTCAGTCCATACTCTTTGTGTATGTACATTTCTGGCTTAAGAAGAAGTTGGGTACCATTTATAAATAGTGCCTTAGCAAAAAGAGAATGGGAGGGCATATAAAGAGATCTCATATCTTCAGCAATAGTGAGAGCTCTATTGATACATGCCCTTGCTGAGCACAGGTGTCTGTAGTGGTGTCTAAATGCCACAAAAGGGCTTAATGAGTTCTACTTTAAAATCTTGTTGGTACTGAAATATTTTCTTAAATACAGTAAACGCCCGTTAGTAGCACTATATCAGTGCCCTTTTGCTATGTTGCTCCTAAGCAACCATTGCTGTTATTAGGGAGTGTTGATAAGTCACAGTAGGGAACATGTTCCCAGGGGAAATGTTGCTTGTAAGGGGCGGTTACTCTTACAAGGTGTTTCTGAAAACAAGCATCTGCTTGTAGTGACTTCTTCCTTGTGTTCATATATGATGATCTGCATTCACACGGAATACAGAGTTGCATGCATGGCACAAACCTGTCATCCACTGGGATGCCTTCCTAAACCCACACAACTGCAGTCATCTTACAGCCCAGAGAACAAAATTATAACCATCTGAGATCGAAAAGGCCTGCTGCATTTTTCTTTTCCACCCTTTGCCAGCACAGGATTATTCTCAATAACAACAGTATACAATTGGTTCTGATGCTTTGTCGAGTCTAGTCTGGTTTCTATCCCTTTCTCTTGGGAGTCTGTTTTTCAGTCTAATAGATCTCGCTGTTAGTCTGAAATATCAGGAAACACCTCCCTTTGTTAATTTAATCCCATTACTCCTAGTTATAACCCCTATTTTACTGGTGAGTGAAGTGATTCCTCCTAAGTAGAAAGTGACAGTGTGTAAAGTGCTTTAGAGTGCTTTGAGATTAAAGGCACAATATAAATGTAGGATATAATAATTCTAATTAATAACAATTATTATTATTCTGAACAAAATCATGGTCATCATAAGGGTAAATCCTCTCATTAAATAAGTAAGTCTTTTAGCTCAGGAATGGGATATTACTGCTCCTGTTTTTCTAGCAAATGTGAAGGATGAATTCTTGCAAAGTATATGGTACATTGGCATTGTCTTCAATAAAATATATACCTCTGGGATTCTGGTTTCTTAACACTAGTCAGAATCTACCTCCGAGACAGCACACAATGTATCCTGCTATTCAAAGAACACTTTGTGTGAGGTAGAAGTGGAACCTTTTAATTGCTACTGAGGAAAAATAAAAGCTAAAATTGTTTTTAACAACACAGTAAAGTCTGTGAGAGTGTCTCATATTTTCTTTGCTAAGTCTAAATCGTGCATGAGGTTATTAGTGTATAGAAGAGCATTGTTTAAAGTAAAGATGTCTTGATCTTTTTAATGTAAAAAGTTACTTTGTTTAAAAGCTGTTTATACATGGAACAAAATGATGACGTAGTACAACACCGTCAGTGCACAAGAGCTGGAAATCATTATGCATACAAGGAGCTATTACAGAAATAACCTTCGTTGTCAAATATAATAACAAAAAAGAGAGATCAAAAACCTATCAGAAAGTTAAATAACAGAAGACAGATCTTTGGCACAGAAGTAATCGGCATCCCATCCCATTAATTGTTCAAGAACTCTAAAATCTTTAATGAGGTACTTACTGTAAGATTTCACTCATATGCAAATGTTAATTAAAATTGCTAATTACAAGACAGCTAGTGATTCTTTACTGAGATTTTTTAATTTACCATACTAACTACAGTGTATTAACTATATAAACACAATTGTAACCCATTTTCAGTTTTTAATATTGTATTCTTTTTCCCCTTACAGATTCATTTTCAGGCAAACACTGACTGTGGTGATGTCGGAGAGACATCAAGAAAACTAGGCATGATACTGTTCCAAATCATTTCCCCACCACCACCACTACTTTTGGAGAATTCAGCAGATGAACTTGTTTCTTATGGTCAGTGGAGAGACTTATGTTGCTCCAGCAGATATTGACAATCAAATGTTCTCCTTTTTCCACAGGTCTGATTACTACAACATCAAGAAAATTGGATCGAGAGCAGCAGGCAGAGCATTTTCTCGAGGTAAACTCTGATGGGGAATACATATTAAAGGGGTACCTCCGTCTTCAAATCTTACCAATTTCGAATAATGAGTTTAAAGCTTGTTTCTGGTATTACACCTATTGCATAATTTTCCATGTTAATTTTCAGTAAAACCATTTTTTCTCCCTATTTCTAAGACAATGCTTTGCCCTCTCCTGTTGCTGTCACAAAGAGGGGAACTCGACTTACTATACAGGGGAAATAATTCAGTCGACAATTCACAAAATGCTTTCAAACACATGAACAAACTGTAGAAATAGACAGATATTCATTTTTCTCTAATCTCTTTTGGTTATAGCAATTTTTTGTTACTTGTAACAATAAGTTAAAATATTTCAGAGAAGCATGTCATATTTCAGTCGTTTGTGTCCCTTTAATGAATTTCTAATGCAGTTTGGAAGGCACTGATTCTGCAAAGACTTCTGCACATGGATAACTTTGCACCCTGTGATTAGGGCTATATGGCAGCGTTTCTCAAACTGGGGTCCGCGAACCACTGGGGGTCTCCAAGGGGGGTCTGCTGGCCCCACTGATCAACTCCTCCCCCTCCCTTCCTCAACTCCTCCCCCTCCCTCTATCTCCCGGAGGCTACTGAAGCCAAACTGGAAGATTTTAGGCCGGTAAAAGTCCAGCGGCGCAGTGGGGCTAAGGCAGGCTTGTGACGGGTTGCATCACAGAAACCCCCTTGGGAGCTGCCACCCGATGTGCCAAGACTACCCCTGCTTCTGTTTTCCCTGCCAGCTCAGGACTACAGCACCCTGTCTTGCTAGGTCAGACACTCCTGTCTGACTCCAACACAGACCAAGGGTCTGAATCACTTGTCCCAAAGCTACAAGTTTACCCAAAAACAGCTCACAGGAGTGTGCTTGTCTTTAGCACTCAGATGCCCAACTCCCAATGGGGTCTAAACCCAGATAAATCCGTTTTACCCTGCATAAAGCTTATGCAGGGCAAACTCATAAATTGTTCGCCCTCTATAACACAGATAGAGAGATATGCACAGTTGTTTGCTCCCCCAGGTATTAATACATACTCTGAGTAAATTACTAAATAAAAAGTGATTTTATTAAATACAGACAGTAGGATTTAAGTGGTTCAAAGTAGTAACAGACAGAACAAAGTAAGTCACAAGCAAAATAAAATAAAATGCGCAAATCTATGCCTAATCAAACTAAATACAGATAAGTTCCTCACCAGTTCCAGAATGCTCCCTTTCACAGGCTAATCTCCCTTTAGCCTGGGTCCAGCAATCTCTCACAACCCCCTGTAGTTACTGTCTTTTGTTTCAGTTTCCTTCAAGCATCCTGGGGGGGTGGAGAGGCTCCTTCTTTAGCCAGCTGAAGACAAAATGGAGGGGTCTCCCATGGGTTTAAATAGACTCTCTCTTGTGGGAGGAGACCCCCCTCCTCCCTCCTATGCAAAGTCCAGCTCCAAGATGGAGTTCTGGAGTCACCTGGGCAAGTCACATGTCCCTGCATGACTCAGTCTTTACAGGCTGAAGCCATTGCCCACATGGAATCTTGCATGTCTCTAGGAAGACTTCTTATGTGGATTGGAGCATTCCAAGATGCATTGTTCCCCAAGTGTTTCCTGATCAGGTACTTAACCTGGAGAATTCCTTCCTAAAGAAGCTGACCAAATGCCTCCCAAAGCTTACTTAGAAACCAAGCAAGCATACAGCCCATATTCTTAACCTCAAGTAGAAAATGATATATATATGTACAAATAGGATGAATAGATATAGTAGACCATAACCTTTACGGAGATATGTTACCTGGCACAGGCAGCACCAAACATATTCCAGTTATGTCATACATACATTTATAAGCACCCCCTCCCCATAAAGCCTTATGGGGTACAGTCACAAGGCTCTCCGCCTGCCTTGGACCTGCGCCACTCCTGGAAGCGGCCGGCACATCCCTGCGGCCCCTGGGGTGGAGGGTGGGGGGCGGGGGGCAAGGACAGGTCTCCGCGTGCTGTTATTGCCCCGAGCGCCGAATCTGCAGCTCGCATTGGCCGGGAATTGGCCTCACCCCAACCCCCTGCCTTAGCCCAGAGTCCGCACCTCATACTCCCTCCAAGAGCCCGCACCCCATACTCCCTCCTGCAGCCAAACTCCCACCCAGGGCCCGCACCCCCTCCTGCACCTGCACCTCCTGCCCCCAGCCTGGTGAAAGTGAGTGAGGGTGGGGGAGAGGGGATGGAGTGAGCAGAGGGCGGGAAGAGGTGGGGCAAGGGTGGGGCCTTGAGGGAAGGGGTGAAGTGGAGGCAGGGCCCGGGGCTGAGCAGGAGGGTTCGGGGTCCCTGAAATATTTTAAATCAAAATGGGGGTCCTCGGGTTGCTAAAGTTTGAAAACCGCTGGTACATGCGATTGTTCCCATTGTGCAATTAAACATGTTAAAGTTTTTGAAGGATTGAGGCCTAAGATTGCATCTTGAATCTATATGCAAAGCCCTATAATGTGAGTGGAAGTAAACTCTGGTTTTGCTCACTTTGGCTGGATCATCAGGATGAATCATTTTTGAAATTTCAAATTTAAACTTATCAACTACAGTTTCCAAGTAAGAAATTACTCTCTGCAGTGGAAGATTTATGTCAACTTCCCACTCTGGAAATTTCCATTACTTGCATCTGAAGAAGTGAGGTTCTTACCCACGAAAGCTTATGCTCCCAATACTTCTGTTAGTCTCAAAGGTGCCACAGGACCCTCTGTTGCTTTCTGCATAGTATGTGTCCTCTCATCTGAATAACTATCTGTAATATGTGTAACTCTCACAAAACTTTACCTGTGTATTGCCAGGTCCAATACGTGATTTCTACCTCGTTGCTCTAAAAACCATGTGATAAAATGTTTCCATCCTTTTCCATATACGGGGCTTGATTCTGATCTCACTCTAATTTACAGGGACGTAACTCCCCTGCATTTACTGAAATTACTCCTGATTCACATTGGTGCAAGTGGAAAACGAGGGCTACTGTGTAAGACCATCCAATAGACACAGCCATCCATATAATATGATTTCAGAAACTCTCCTCATAGCAGTGTTAGCTAAAGAATATGTGGACATATTAAGCACCTTTACAGGATCAGAGTGTTTTTTTTGTTACAATCACTATTTGGCAGAAGAATGTAGTAATCTCTGGTTTCAGATATTCCTCCCCCTGGTTAGTACTGCTTGAGGAAAATCCTGAGCACTTGGCTTAGTACAGAGCAACAAGAGAGGAGGGTTAATTTCTTATCTGACCTGCTAACTTTTTTTCCTCTATATGTTTCTGTACAATCCCAAATATCCAGGCTATAAATAAATGAGGAGGAATAAAGGGATTTTTTTTTCTCCTTTAAGGGATTTCTTCAGTTGGAAAGTTAGCTAAGGAATTCTTTATTCCGATAACTGGAGATTTGAGCTTTTACTGCTAGGGAAGATAGCCAGCTGAAGTGAATTTGGCATAGATTTTGGAATATATATATTAATGAGAAACTTGGGTCTGAGACAAGATGGGTGAGGTAATATCTTTTATTGGACAAATTGGGGTCTGGACTGTAAGTCTTTTCTGCGTCTGTGTTTTCTCAGGGGATCTGAATGAACTACACCAGATGCCAATTTTCCAAAGGATTCACCCCTTAAAAAGGGAAGCGTTATACATCTTTAATGGTGGGGGCAGAGGGGAACTCTCTCGTATTATTTATAAAACTCAGGCTTTAGCCCGCTGGGCTGGATGCTTTCCTCAGATTTTTGTCCAGTTTGAAAGATATTGATTGGTCTACAAGTTTTTGAAGGGTGCATACGTAAAGGAATGAGATGAAGTGTTTAGGGTGATCCAGGAGGTTTAGAATTGGGATTAATAGGATGAAACTGAGCACAGAAAAGTGTAGGCAATCGGGGAAGTAGAAATGCGAACAGCAAGGTCTGGAATAGCCTCTTGAAGAGAGTGGAAGGAGCCCTGTTGCTTGAGACTTTTAAAACTAAACTGGGCCAAGTGGGCAAAAATTTACTGCAGGGAATAGAATTGTGCATTGACAGGGAGA
Organism: Terrapene triunguis; assembly: GCF_002925995.2. Classification (NCBI taxonomy): domain Eukaryota; kingdom Metazoa; phylum Chordata; order Testudines; family Emydidae; genus Terrapene; species Terrapene triunguis. The sequence goes on from NW_020664448.1 coordinate 14,667,789, forward strand.
TGAACTAGCTGACCTAGTGGGTCTTTTCATTTGCTAATTAAAAGTTAACAGTTGCCATTTCTACAGCATACTTGGAGGCAAGTTCAGCATGACAAAAACAAATAGGCTGTTGATGGTTCAGAACTGAGCTGTCTAAGGTGGGCACGGTTTTTATGACATACTTGAAACATTTTGTGAAATGTTTGACTCTCAATGTGTTTAATTAACCTCCTAGGGAGTCCTTAATTGCCAAGATTACCATGGTCTCCCAATAGTACGATTATTACCCTTCCGGCTTTGTTTCATACCCTTTCTCCAATAAAAGAGTATAAAAAAGAGTAAAACTGGCTCCCTCTGAAAGGATCTTATTAGAGCTTGACCCAGCAACCTCTGTTTCCGTTTGCATGATGCATATATGAGGCATTGATGGACCTTTCCTGGTTAGAACGCCTTTTAATTATTTTTTAAATAGTCAGGCCCTTTTCTCAACTTGAATTTGATTGAGGCATTGTTCCCAGACAACAAAGTACATACAGAGTAAATTCCATTGGTGAAAGGTCTGTCTCCGCCCCATTCACAATAGCTGTTAACGAAACAAGGCAAAATGAGATTGTGGCGGCTAATGGTTATGATACTTTGCAGTGTTATAGCACATTTTCATTCATAGCTCTCCAAGCGCTTCACGCTGGTGCTTTACAGGCAGAGCAAATAGGGCACAAAGTGGTCAGGTAACTTGCCCAAGGTCACAGAGTAAACTAGTGCCAGACCCTGGTCTCCTGATTCCAGTACCCATGCTTATTCCACTCTACCACAGCTGCCCAATATAAACCATCCTTCTGTTAATCTAGGTACTTATATGTCCCCTGATTCACACCATAGTTGCGTGCCTCACAATATTTCATGAATTGATCTTCACAATTCCTTGTAGGATAGGGGACTGTTTACCATGACCCCATTTTACAGAGGGGGATTTGAAGCACAAAGACAAAGTGACTTGTCCCAAGTCACACAGAGAGTCTGTGGTAGCATCAGGAATTGAACTCAGATCTCCTGACCCCCCATCTAGTGCCTTTGTCTCATAGACTATGCCTTTTTGTAGTTATCTGTTTTCCAGTGTCTGTCTTTTTATAAAAAGAACAGACTAACACGGCTGCTACTCTGAAACCTGTCTTTTTATAATGAACGCCCATGGCTGTAGTTAAAGGATTCTTCACAAGTCAAAGAATACATACAAAAGAAGACATTAACTTTCAGACCTACTTATGTGATAGACTTTACTCTTCCTGAATTCTTATCTAGATTCCTGACTAAAAGATTCAAATTGTTTGGGGGGCGGGAGGTGCTGATTGGAGGTGTTGGTTTATTTCTTTGAAAAAGGCACCTTTTAAATCTGCTATGAAAAGTATGTTATCCCTTTTTTTAAAAAAAAGGTTTGATTTCTTTGACATTTGTAAAATCATGTAATAATTCTAGGGTTTAGGACATTATTACATGGTTACTGTCTAGTAGCATTTTTTTCATGGCAGATGTAATTTGGTCTCAGTGGATCACATACTGCATGGTTTCTCACTTTACTGTATACTTACTAGTGGGATGGTTCTAGTTTAAATTAGGGGAAAATTATCAACTTGTTATATTACTTTCTAACATACAACAACCCAAATGCAGTTTTCTCAGATTATTCTGCAGAATATCTTAAATGGATCCATGCTTTAATTGTTAAACTGATGAAAGGAATGAAATTGTGGTAGTTATCTGCTTGCTAAGCAAGTGAATTAAAATAAATACCTATTTCAAAATGAGATGTGATTACAATTTGCAGGGAATCTACCTTTATTCCCCTGTAATAACTGGACATTGCAGCATTTTTATTACATCTTTCTCAGCTGCTCCTTCCTGCCTTCATCCAATTTCCCTCCTCTGTCCCAGATTTGTGTCTCTGTTGTTTTCTAATATTTCCTGGTTTTTGGAGTCTTGTCTCTCGTTTTTTCTTGCATAGTTCTTATTCACCAAAGATGTAAAAGCTAACAGTGGGCAGCATTATTGGAATGTTAGCTCTGGGAAGAGAGTGAAAAGTTTAGGTCTGCCTTTTGCAGCAACTGTAGTGACAGCTGTCTGAGATACGGAGGCTGAAAGTAAACCATTTCATGACGGATCTACAACCTTGTTCTTTGTCAGCTTATTCTGAGACACCAGGAATATTAAATAATTCCTGTTCTGCTCTGCTGTGTACATGTGCAGCTTGATGGGAGTTTAATCCAATTTACAGCTCATTGACTTGCACATTCGTTCTGTAAAATAGATCTGAGTATATGTTCTCAATTTCAGTGGTTTCAGAATGAGCTGTTGCAAATGTTGGTTCAAGCCATCCTGGGCAGGCATCTGTAAAATTTACATGCTCCTGATGAGTTTCGTTAGCTAGGACTCTCTTGCACTGCAAGCCCTGTATTTAACAAGGGGATTAGCCTTTTGTATAGAGAAGATTCAGGTTTTAGTGTACAATTCTCAACAGAGGCTCCAAAACCTGAGAACAGCATGATTTGAAAGTTCATAAAAGATAAAGTAAAATGTTGCTTCCGCCTTTTACCTCACTCAGGGCCGGCTTTAGCAAGAGCGGGGCCCGATTCCTGGGGGTGGGGCTTGCCACCAGCAAGCCCTGACCCCAGGAATCGGGCCGCGCTCCAGCCGGGGTCGCAGGGCTTGGGTCCGGGCTGGAGCCGCTGGGGCCGGGGGTGCTCGGCCAGCATGCTCAGTCGGGGCTGGCACCCCGGGGCCCGAGCCGGGCCGGAGCCACCGGGGCTGGGGGTGCTCGGCCGGGGCCGGGCCGGCGCGCGCCACCAGGGCCGGCGCCCCGTGGCCCGAGCCGATCCGGCCCGGAGCCGCTCGGGCCGGTGCCAGAGGTGCTCGGCCGGTGCCGGGCCTGGGCCGGAGCCGCGGGGCCGGGCCGGTGCGCTCGGCCGGAACCGGGGCCAATGCCCCGGGGTCCGAGCCGAGCCAGAGCCGCCAGGGCCCGGGCCGGGGGTGCTCGGCCGGGGCCGGAGAGAGCCGCTCGGCCGGGGCCAGACTGGGCCGCACCTCCCCGGATTCCTCCTCCCGCCCTCCCGCAGTTTACCTGCTGCTGCCTGCCCCTGCTTGTTTTCAGACTTCCCGCGAACATCTGATTCGCGGGAAGCAGGGGAGGGGGAGGAGCAGGGGGCGGAGCGTTCAGGGGAGGGGAGGGAGGGATGGGGTGGACAGCTGCGGGGCCCTTAGGCACGGGGCCCGATTCAGCGGAATCGGCCTGAAGCCGGCCCTGATCTCACTAGTAATATAGGGTACAATTTCAAAAGTGTCTAAGTACCTTAGTCAATTTTGAAAATGGGACATAGGTTTCTAAACACTTAGGGCACATCTACACTGCAAAGAAAACCCCATGACACCAAGTCTCATAGCCTGGATCAACTGACTCAGATTCTCAGGGCTTGGGCTGTGGGGCTAAAAACAGCAGCGTAGATCTTCCTGCTTGGAGTAGTGCTCAAGCCACAAGACCCTTCCCCCTCGCCAGGTTTCAGAGCCCAGGATCCAGCCTGAGCAGGTATACCTACGCTGCCGGTTTTAGCCCCACTGCCTGAGCCCTTCAAGCCTGAGTCAATTGACCCAGACTCCTAGATACAGCGCTGCGGATTTTTCTTTGCAGTGTGGACATACTTTTAGGCACTTTTGAAAATTTACTCATAGTCTTTCCATGTTTAAATTCTTGACAAGGGACTCTGTAGTTTCTTACCTTATTCTGTAGTACTTCTTTAACTAAATGATTGATCAAAAGGTAGTTTCAGTAGCATCTCCATAAAGAACAAAAAATAGCTGCTAGTAGTCACTGTAGATGAGCATGGGTGAAATGTTAACTATCTTAAAAGTTTAACTATAACTTAATGGTTTTTAAGAAGCAGTTGTGACAGGCTTGCCCTTGAAATTTCAGCTCAAGGATCATTATTAATAAGGGGAAGAGAGAGCCTTGGCCGACTCCCTGCTTATTTTTAACCAACTTTGTTCAATCAGAATGTTGTAGCAGTACCTTTCAAATGCCTTGCTTTTGTAGCAAATCTGTAAATACCGGCCTCATCAATCTTGCTGCTGTGTGATTTAGTATAGTTCTGAGAAGGAGGTCAGTAACAGTGCAAGAGACTGTAATGAAGATAAATGGGCAGATCTGATGTAAGTGCCAAAATTCCAGGGCTCCAGTGAAACGTGTTGGTTACCATTTACTGTGAGTACAGTAGCAAAGAGCACTATATAATCTCTGTTATGTAGCGTGTATTTATGTGCAGTAATCAGAGGGAAACAATTACCTCCCCCCCAAAATGCAGTCAGAAATATATCCTTCTAAAAAGTTAGTTTGCATCCATAATGAAAAATTGAAACTGCAAGGGTCATTTTGATATGTGGCTATGTTGTTAACCAATTTGAAATTTGTCCTGAATATTAAATTGGGGAAGAGTATTATTGGAAGCTGTGGCATGACCACAAGTGGGTAAGGATCTTGCTTTCTGACATCTCACCCAAAAGATAGCATTTAAAATATCACAGTGTCCTCCTAGCACCATGTCAGGGCATTGGTTTAGTACGGAGCCATATGGAAGAATTTCATCTCACCAACACTACTTTCTGCAGTGTCCTTGGTTTTCTGTGGAAGCCTCCCATCCATGTACTGACACACCTAAACCCTGCTTAGCTTCTGAGATGTAGCTAGTACTATACAGAAGATTGATTATTTAAATCCTAAATTATGAATTTGTGTAAACATCTATTCATATAGCTTTAGCTTTGCCCACTTTTGGCAAAGAAAACCGTGCATTCTGTCTTGGTGACGTGCTAGCAATTGGGGTATAAACTAGGCAACTGTAGAGGAGCGGACTCACCCCAGTGGCGCCTCCTGCTGGTCTCTTCTGGGAATTAGCTCATCGACCCAGGAGTGCCCTTTGCAGGCCAATGATCCACCTGTCCTCTGGCCCCGTGTCCCTCCCAGGACCCCGCTGCCCTTGTACCTGGGTGCTGCCCCCTAGCAGTAACCCCTCAGTCTTAGGGTCTCCCCTCCCCGGGGAACCCCCACCCACTATTCCCACCTCGCCTCAGTATAAGGCTACTACCAGTCATCGTCTAGCCCCACGCCCTGGGGCGGACTGCAGTATCAGCCTACTCATCACTGGCAAGGTTGGGTTTGGACCTGCTGCCTTGGCCTACCCCTGGGCTGCCCTCTGCAACCACCAGTACTCCTTGGCCTTCCGCTAGGCCGCAGCCTGGGGCTTTCCCGGCTGGAGCTCCCCAGCTCCTCAGCCTGTCCCCAGCCCTGCTCCACTCAGGTACTCTGTCTCTAGCTTCCTGCAGCCAGGCCCTTCTCTCTCTGAATGCAGAGAGAAACTGTCCTGGGCCTCTGGCTCACAGCCTTTTTATACAGGCCAGCTGGGGCCTGATTGGGGCATGGCCCAGCTGTGGCTACTTCCCCAATCAACCCAGGTCTCAGAGCTGCAGCCTTCTTCAGAGCTGCTTTCAAGCCCTTCAGGGCAGTAGCGGGGTAACCACCCTGCTACAGTAACATATCTGGCTCAGCTTTTTTTATCTGAGGTTTAAGTGTTGCCAAGAGGGCACATGCCTTTCCCTTTTTAAAACTGAAGTCCATTAGATGATGCAAGAGAAACTAGTAATATAGGAAGGCAAACTACTACTTATAGCTTGAACTTAAAATTATTTAGTTAACAGTTCTCTGGAATGGCTTTGCTGTGTTTGCCACAAGGAGAGGAGAGAGAAAAGTTGTAGGCCGCCTTTGATTATTGCTAGAATGATCTAAAAATCATTTGGCGTGGCAATATAAGTCTAAGAGTCCCTCTTAAAAAGGCAATAAAAGCAACATTATAGTGACAGCATTGCAAAAAATGCTTTAAAACAGGAAAGAAATAAACTTTAACAGGTCTGAAATTTGATTTGTGAGTGGGGGGCCTATAAAACTGACAAGAGGATGTCCCAAACTTTGCCCAACCAATGGTTTCATTCCTGGGAGGTGGTGGGCCACACTCAGACCCCAGTGGATCTCCCTGCATGTGGCTCACTTTGCAGGTCTGGGAGCTTTATTTGTACAGTATATAATGGAGCAGATTTCAACATGTTGTTACTTACGATGTGGCAGTACAGCTCACTGAGACTACAGCTCCCAGCACGCAGTGCCATTGCTTGGGCCAAGCTGCCAGGCAACTTAGAGGAAGTCGCAGCATTCCTTGTGTGCTGAGGTCACAGCCTATTATGCTGACCAATAGAATCATAGAATATCAGGGTTGGAAGGGACCTCAGGAGGTCATCTAGTCCAACCCCCTGCTCAAAGCAGGACCAATTCCCAACTAAATCATCCCAGCCAGGGCTTTGTCAAGCCTGACCTTAAAAACCTCTAAGGAAGGAGATTCCACCACCTCCCTAGGTAACCCATTCCAGTGTTTCACCACCCTCCTAGTGAAAAAGTTTTTCCTAATATCCAACCTAAACCTCCCCAACTGCAACTTGAGACCATTACTCCTTGTTCTGTCATCAGGTACCACTGAGAACAGTCTAGATCTATCCTCTTTGGAACCCCCTTTCAGGTAGTTGAAAGCAGCTATCAAATCCCCCCTCATTCTTCTCTTCTGCAGACTAAACAATCCCAGTTCCCTCTGCCTCTCCTCATAAGTCATGTGCTCCAGACCCCTAATCATTTTTGTTGCCCTCCGCTGGACTCTTTCCAATTTTTCCATATCCTTCTTGTAGTATGGGGCCCAAAACTGGACACAGTACTCCAGATGAGGCCTCACCAATGTCGAACAGAGGGGAATGATCACGTCCCTCGATCTGCTGGCAATGCCCCTACTTATACAGCCCAAAATGACGTTAGCCTTCTTGGCAACAAGGGCACACTGTTGACTCATATCCAGCTTCTCGTCCACTGTAACCCCTAGGATAGGGTTACCATATTCAAACATTTAAAAAAGAGGACACTCCACCGGGCCCCGACCCCGGCCCTGCCCCAACTCCGCCCCTTCCCCGCCCTCGGCCCCGCCCCAACCCCACCCCTTCTCCGCCCCCATTCCAACCCCTTCCCCAAAGTCCCTGCCCCAACTCTGCCCCCTCCTCTGAGCACCCCGCATTCCCCCTCCTCCCTCCCGCTCTGATCTTGGTTGGGGGTTGCTAAGTGCTTCCCTGCTCCCCACTCGCCCCGCAGCCCCTATGCCCATGCCTGCCCTGCTCCGCCCCCCCCTGCAGCCTCTGCTCCCCCCGCCTGCCCTGCCCCTGCAGCCTCTACACACACACCCCCGCCTGCCCCCCTCCCCCGCTCACCCGGCAGAGGGAGAACTGTGAGCTCCACGTGGATTCCAACACTGCCGGCTGCTCTGTGGGGGAGGAGGGGGAGGGAGCGGGGGAAGGGGAGGGACTCTGGCTGCTAGAGGCCCTAGTGGCTGCGAGCGGCTTTCCATCAGGCCAGGCGTCCAATCAGCTGCGCCGCACTCCGCAGGAGGGGAAATCCCGGACATTTCTACTTAATTAGAAATCCCCCCCGGACGGCCATTTAAGGCTGAAAAACCCGGACATGTCCGGGGAAACCCGGACGGATGGTAACCCTACCCTAGGACCTTTTCTGCAGAACTGCTTCCTAGCCATTCGGTCCCTAGTCTGTAACAGTGCATGTGATTCTTCCGTCCTAAGTGCAGGACTCTGCACTTGTCCTTGTTGAACCTCATCAGGATTCTTTTGGTCCAATCCTCTAATTTGTCTAGGTCCCTCTGTATCCTGTCCCTAGCCTCCAGAGTATCATTGTTTTCTTGTACTGTCCTGTTGCTCCTTCTGTATCCATCCGTTGTCTCTTGTCTTATGCTTAGATTGTAAGTGCTTTGGGGTAGGGATTGTCTTTTTGTCCTGTGTTTGTACAGCACCTAACACAATGGGTTCTGGTCCATGACTGGGGCTCCTAGGCAGTACAGTAATGTTAATAATAATAATGCTGAGATCTGCATTCTTTGTGGGCTCTACCTCTGTATCAAAGACAAGAGCTGAGGGCCACCTAGAAGTCTATGGTCCGTGTTTACTCCTCTGCCCCTGCTTTGCACACCCCAAGGAATTAAATTTGAATTTTTACAGAAGCCTGCTTAAAAACGAATAGCAGCAAAATGGTGGTACACACTTAAAAATGCCATTTCTCTGAAGGTTCTGTTATCAGAAGTTGCCAACAAGCTTTCCAAAGACAGGGACTGGCTTTGGAGGTTAAAATCATTGCTCAAGAGCCAGATTTACATATGACATTGGACACTGCTTCTCAGAAGTACTGAAGCATAAAATGTTACACAGCAGAATGTGAAAGTCATCTGGCTGTGATTACATCTGTCTGCCATGATAAGTGACTCATAGACTACAGCATCATCTCTTACTAATGTGACCCAAGAACACAAAGAGTTATCAAATGCATGATTGGAAATATTACTACTTCATCTGCTAACCAAGAGGTCTGTACAAAAATTTAAAGCTGCAAAATAGTTAAGGCATGGCATTGTTACAGATATTCTTTTTCTCTCTTTCCTTGATTACAACCCATTTCAGTGGATTCCAGATGTTGTGTTATTTTAGACAGCAACTTGAGAAGTAAGGCTGTAGATGAGGCCAAAGTAGCAGGAAGACTAAATTTGACAATGATTTTTTTAAGGCAAAAAAAAAAATTGTGCTAAAATGTAAAGCAATGTGAATATTGCTGAAAACGAACAGCCATTTTTATTTTATTTAAGTCCCTTTAGGCTCCTGTGCAAGATGCACATAGTCAGTGAGAGGTGTGTGAACACTGCTGAGGGCATAATTTTTACCACAGCAAGAAAGAGACTATGCATATCTGCTAGGAGATGGACTGAGATCCACAATCGATTTCAGATGAGCTATACAATACTATTGAGATGAGACTGACTATGAACCCTAGAAATGCTTGTGTGTGATATTTCTATAAACACCTTGGAATTGGGACATCCCAGAGGAAATGTTTGTTTCACTCATGTCTACTGCAGATCTTAGGCTTCAATTTTAAAGGTTTAACCAACTACTTAATTTAGGCCTTGTCTGCATTGGATTTTTTTTCCTTACAAGTTTATTTAACACAACACTGAGATTCAAGCAGCAGCAAGAAGTAGTATTGGAAACAAATGGTTACATATAAAATAAAATCATCACATGCATTCTAGAACCTAGACTTAATTAATAAGATGCTCTTATGTCTCGTAGAATATTGCTCACCCAAAATCCTTGCAACAATTTACAGCCAGGCTGGGCTCTGGTCCTCCTTTTATGAGACAAGTACTCTGTCAGCTTGCCTCTGAGGTGTAGGATTCAGTGTGTTTTCTTGCACCTCAAGGTATACCAGAACAACCCTTTCTCTTTATTCAGAAACAGGACACCCCTCTGCTGTTTGTTTCATCTTGTAGATTTCCTTCCTGGTAGATTTCACAACTTCTTCTTTTGCCTGTAACTCAGTATGCAAATAGGTGTATGCTGTGAGGTATACAATGCACAAGTGAGAAGACAGGGAGATAGGTGTCGGTTACCTCCTGCCTGAAATAAGCATCTCCGAGGTGTCATCTTCAGGTGACCTGCTTTAACTTCGAGACCTTAAGATCATAATTTTCAGCATAGATACATAACTCCTTCAATATCCGTACATACATTTTGCATTGATTATGATGACCAATGGGCTACTGGCTCTCGGTAGATCCCTCACATACTCTTTGATGAATTATTATGTATATCTCTGACCCAGGGGATCCCTGTAAAACCTTATGCACCCCCTGTGCCCTCTGCCAATTGGCATCCATGGGTCTCACTTCCCCAATGGAGTATTAGCTGCAGGACATTTCCACAAGATCAGATTTCACCAGCAACAAGATTCTGAGGAGAAATGAACTGTAAAGGTTGAGCAGCACTTGGGAGCAGAGGTTCCTAAATGTATGTGAGGAAGGGCTCATCATCTTGGACTGCATTCTGGTCTCACTGAGCTTCTCTTCACTAGAAAATGAGAGTGTGTGAGAACATGACCTTTTGGTTAACTGACATGTTGAATAATATAGCATTACAGTTGCTGTAGTGAGGGCCAACTCACATTTATCATTATGTCATGGTCAGATTCTCATGCGACCTAATTTTCTAATTAACACTGATCTACTTAGGCGAGTTTTAACTCCATTGAGCTCCATTATTCCTGATTTACCATGGTGTGAGTTAAGAACCTGCAGCATTCTCATTTTTATTTCTGGGATATATATTTTGAGAGATCACACACACTCCTCATCAATGACTGTGTGCTTGTCCACAGTAGGAGAAAAGGTGTGTTTTTTAAACCGTATTAGTTAACATGATTTAGCTAGACAGCGCTAGCTGTATTTCACAGACATGTTAGTCGATTGTGCTGTAGCCTAGATTTCCCTCTCGGGTTTATCTTGGCCAGCTGTCTATGATAGGGTTGTAAAATGGGTCCATTAAAATGTGTTCACGAACACATTTTTAAAAATACACCTTTTATCCTAGTATGGACATGTCCTATGTCATCCCTTGTATTTGGAGAACTAGGAGATGATGGGTGTTACCTTAGCGTAAACAGAATGGATGGGTGTTTTAATAACAAAACACCCATTATTGTGTCCTTATGAAAATTAGGCTATTAGAAGTTTGTTAAATGCATGATGAAACAAAAAGGAACATGCTATAATGTTTTTCCTTCCCTCTTCCTGTTTTAAACTTTTCTTGGCAGTAAGTTTATGTAGGCAAATTCTGTAGTTCATTTATATCTTGTTCTCTGTCATAATTTTGGAGTTCTGTCTGCTGTAGCTTTCCTTTTGATGAATTAGCTCAGAGATTAGTTCAGGGTTCATAGGTTTTTAGTTTGTTGTACATTTCTGAAGATGTGTCATTCTGTTTTATTGATTGGAGCCCACCCACGAGGCTCACGCTGGTTTGATTTATCTCCTTACTATGTCTCCTCCAGAACCTCTTGCCATGCTCCATGCTTTACTAAACAAAAAGTCATTGTGGAGGACATCTCGGTTTACTAAATCTTCACATTCATTTTTATAAATGTACCAGTGTTTTACTCTTCTACGGAAATGGCAGGGAATCTTTCACATAATTTGAATCTATTTGGATGTACAGCGTCTTTGTGTTATCTGAAGCATATCTACTTTAGTCCTATGTCATGTTTTTGTATCATTTACAGTACCTAACAGCTGCCATGGATTCCTGATTTGTGACTGTGTGTAATACATATACAGAACATACACTCATTGTGGAGGTTTCCAACTGCAGCTTCATAGTTAAGGTTGAGTTGAGTTTTGCACTTAAAGCAGGGATTCAGCTTCCTTGTTAAGTATGAGAAATGCACTGTATCCTCCTGAAAAGTAGAGCGCTTACTTGTTGATTACAGAATCCATTTTCTGAGAATTTACAAGTCAAATTATTGATTAGTTAAAATTAATTTTAAAATAGGTCCTTTAAGAATTGTAGAACTCAGTATTAGGCCTTTTCTTTTCCTGATTTTGGCTCAGGTCTTTTCAGTCTATCCAGAAATTGGCAGAGAGCTGAATCTTGAATAAATCTGGTAGAATGGATATCTTTTGTGAAGATTTTTTTAGGTTTAATTTTCATTCCCCCCTCCCCACCCCTCCATAATATCCTTTAGAACTGAAGGATAATGTTCTCACTGATGTTCCCCTTCAGAGAACCACACAAAGAATTTCCTTCTTTCAGAATGGTCACCCTCTTTGTTCTCAGAGAGAGTGAGGCTACAGGCTACCCTTAGCAAAGATGGCCACTGTGTACATTCCCCATCTCCTCTCTGCCTCCTGTACAGCATAGGAGACCACTGTCTTCCCTGTGGGTAGTTTGGCTTCACTCTTACTTGGGAACACTTCTTCCTGTGAGCTATTAGTATATAGCAGTGGTTCCCAAACTGGGGTTCGTGAAATGTTACAGGGGGTTCTTGGGAAAAAATTCCCTAATGGCGGACAGAGCTGTCCCTAGGGACTCCGGGCAGCATAAGGGCCAGCAGCCCAGAGCCTCTGGACTTCCAAGAGCTAAGCAGATCAAAGCAAACATATGTATCACACTGAGGAGATTTAAACTTCAAGACTCCTTATAAGAAATGGAAAGGGAGATGGATATTTTTTGCTGTTTCTAAAATTAAATAGGCAGCTCGTATTGTATTTAAAATGATTACGAAGAACAAGTTTAAGCTTTGTTGTAACGTGCGTTGTTTGCCTGGACTGCTCAAGACCTGAATGCTTGCGTAGGAGGAACTCTTTGAGTTGTCTCCTTAAATACTTCCATGCTCTTTCACATCTGATACTCCTTGATGAAACATAGGAGCCTTGTCTTATAACAGGCTTATTCAAAGTGATACAAGCTACGAAAGTGAGATCTTGGAAGAGCGTTGCTGTTTTCATAATGTAATAAAAATACTGTAATGATAAATAATAATTAATAATAGTGTGTAATAAGCATGTCATAAAAACAAATTTTATATTTCCAAGATCACTGCTTTTATAATTTATACTCAGGTGAAGGAAAAAATCCCTGGAAATATTCATTTTTAGGAGGGGGTTCACGAGACTTGACATTTTAGTGAAAGGGGTTCACAGGTTGTTAAAGTTTGGGAACCACTGGTATATAGGTATAATTTTGATTGTTTTAAAAAGTTAATTTAGCTCTTCTAACGAGTGGTACATTGACATTCCGGAGACTACAAAACACCACCTTCCTCTCCATGTACCACACGCTTCCCTTCTCCACCTCACCTCTAAACTCACTGAGTGTGATATTGACAACTGTTGTCTCACGTTTCTCTCCTTCAGCACCATCCTTGATCCTTTCTGCTTTCTACCTTCTACTCCAGTGAAACAACTCTCCCCAAAGCCTCAAGTGACCTCTGCATAGTTCAGTCTCAGCACATCTGCCTCCATCCACAGCCTCCTTGACTGCTATTGACTCCACTGATCATATCCTCCCCCTTGAAATCTCCTCTTGGCTTTTGCAATTCTGTCCTCTTCTGGGTCTCCCTCAAAACTCTTTGCTCTTTTTTTCCACAGTTTTTTTCATGCGGGATACTCCTTCTCTGTCTAAAAGACAGAGAACAGAGGGTAGGAATAGATGGTAAGTTTTCAGAATGAAGAGGGGTAACTAGTGGTGTTCCCCAAGGGTCAGTCCTAGGACCAATCCTATTCAACTTACTCATAAGTGATCTGGAGGAAGGGGTAAAAAGGGAGGGGGCAAAGTTTGCAGATGATACTAAACTGCTTAAGATAGTTAAGACCAAAGCAGACTGTGACGAACTTCAAAAAGATCTCACAAAACTAAGTGATTGGGCAACAAAATGGCAAATGAAATTTAATGTGGATAAATGTAAAGTAATGCACATTGGGAAAAATAACCCCAACTATACATACTATATGATGGGGGCTAATTTAGCTGCAACTACTCAGGAAAGAGATCTTGGAGTCATCGTCGATAGTTCTCTGAAGACGTCCACGCAGTGTGCAGCGGCAGTCAAAAAAGCAAACAATATGTTAGGAATCATTAAAAAGGGGATAGAGAATAAGACGGAGAATATTTTATTGCCCTTATATAAATCATGGTACGCCCACATCTTGAATACTGCGTACAGATGTGGTTTCCTCATCTCAAAAAAGATATACTGGTGTTAGAAAAAGTTCAGAGAAGGGCAACTAAAATGAATAAGGGTTTGGAATGGGTCCCATATGAGGAGAGATTAAAGAGGCTAGGACTTTTCAGGCTGGAAAAGAGGAGACTAAGGGGGGGATATGATAGAGGTATATAAAATCATGAGTGGTGTGGAGAAAGTGAATAAGGAAAAGTTATTTACTTGTTCCCATAATATAAGAACTAGAGGTCACCAAATGAAATTAATGGGCAGCAGGTTTAAAACAAATAAAAGGAAGTTCTTCTTCACACAGTGCACAGTCAACTTGTGGAACTCCTTGTCTGAGGAGGTTGTGAAGGCTAGGACTATAACAGCGTTTAAAAGAGAACTGGATAAATTCATGGAGGTTAAGTCCATTAATGGCTATTAGTCAGGATGGGTAAGGAATAGTGTCCCTAGCCTCTGTTTGTCAGAGGGTGGTGATGGACGGCAGGAGAGAGATCACTCGATCATTACCTGTTAGGTTCACTCCCTCTGGGGCACCTGGCATTGGCCACTGTCGGTAGACAGGATACTGGGCTGGATGGACCTTTGGTCTGACCCACTATGGCCGTTCTTATGTTCTGTCCCACATCCTCTGGGTGTCTCATGGGACTCTATCTTTGATCCAGTGCCTCTTCTCCCTCTACCTTATAGGTAACCTCTTCTTTAATTGGCTTTAATTGTCAACCCTACAACAATAGCTCACAGACGTACCTCTCTGCTACTGACCTGCCTCTCTCCATCCAGTCCTGCATATCAGCTGTCTCCCTGCTATCTCCTCCTGAATGTTTCATCTTATACTTCAGCTTACCATGGCTAAAACCTAAATCATTGCCATTCCTCCTCTTTTCCCTCTTGTCTCCATCAGTGCTGACAACATCGTCCTAGTCACTTAAGCCCATAACCTGGAGTCATCTTTGACCCTGCTCTCTCAATAGACCCACATATTCAGGCCACCTCCAAATCTTCTTCCTCGATAACCTCCCTAAGATCTGGCCTTTTGTTTCTGTTTTGGTTGCCAAAACTGTCATCTAAGCCCTCGTCATTTCCCATCTTGACTGTCTGCTGAAATCTCCTCCTTTCTATCCATCCTGATGCCCACTTCAGTCTCCTCAGTTCTATACCATGGTGCTCCTAAGAGCCTCTTCCTGACCTATAATTCGAACTTTTCTTAATCTCCCTCTTCTCCATCACAGTTGTCAGGTGAGCCCTTTCACAGCTAAGCCTCTCCCTACTTATCTGTTCTTTTATCTTACAAAATAACCGCCTCTCCTGCCCACGTTCTGTTAGATAAGTAGAGATAGACAAGACATACACACCTGCCCACGTTCTGTTAGATAAGTAGAGATAGACAAGACATACACAAAAGGGTAGAATATGTCACAAAAAACCCTGGCATCCTACAGCATTTATTTATCTCTCAATTTAAAAAAAAATAATTTATCATGTCAAAGAAGTGTACCTTTCACTGACAAGAGTCTGGTAGTGAGCATAATTTGTAACATGACACAAATAAAGCATTTACTAGAATCTTGGGTCTAAGAAGACCTCTAATCATGTTGGGAATCACAGTTTAATAAATATACTAGACACAAATATTTTTTTCTCTAAACTTATTACCTTAAGGTATAAGAATCCTGTTGCCTTGCTGTCTCTGACATAATGGATTATCTCTAAAACAGTGATACACTAGAGACTTGAGAGATTAAAAAAAAAATTCAGATTTGTAGGTTAATTCATCTTTGGTATCTACTTCATTGACATTGTTATTCATCATCAGAATGGATAAAAAAAATCTTTAGCTTGATCATAATCATAGACCAAACTGGGGCCTTTCCTGAGATATAACTTAGAAAAGTACAGAAGCCCTAAAGCATCAAGTGCTATGAAATCTACCCTCAAAAAAACCCAACAAATTATTTCTTTCTCCTAGCTAGAAGAGTTTTGAGTTGTCAAGAAGTAGATGAATCTCTTCCTTTTGAAACATAATATTGCTGTTTTAAAATCTCTCATGATCTTTCTAGAGATGTTGAAAATGCTGCGATGTTAGTTGTGGAGTGGGTTTTATGGAAGGTTTTAGCAAAAAAAAGCAATTCTCTTATTTGGAACACAAAATATTTGAAGGGGTGTATTATCATAACGAATTATTTGCAAAATCAGTTTATTTCCCTCAAATAATACAGGAAAATCTAAGCTGTGAACATTAAAAATCTTGTTCTAGTACTTTACAGTGTCTTCTTTTCTACAGAAACAGCATTTTATCTTTAATGAATACACCAGTGAGCGTTTTAATATTTTCTTCCATAGTCTTGAACATATGTATTTTTCCCATGGATTCCTTCCCCATCTTTTTCAGATAATTTTAAAACCATCATATGAGTAAATGAGCTCCTAGCCTGTTTTGCCAAAACAGGTATTTTCACGTTTTAAAGAAACAAACAAACAAACAATAAACATGTAGTAACTAAAAATGTGGTATGTGCTTGGCAACCATTTTTTAAAATCTTGGCTATATTCATTTAAAAAACAACCTGCAAATAATAATTCTCACAAAATAGCATCTTTGGGATTGTGTACTCTTTAGCTGAGGGGAGACGTGTTTTATTCTGTGGTACATTAAAAAGTGGAGTATGGCATGAGTTCCCTGATAAAATTTGTTGATTGAGGGAGATACTCAAAGCTTCAGGATTAATTTGCTCTTCTTCAGGATGAAAGAGTAGCCCAAAGTATAAAACCAGAGGGTTAAAAGTATTAACCGGTGTTAGTGCTCCCTCCTTCATCGCCATCCAGCCCAAATACCCTGTTGTCTTGGACAGAGATGTGACCAGAATTTTTCCAAAGGAGGGTGTCCAGGGAGAGAACCCCTCTCCGGTAGGGTGCTTGTCCGGGGGGAGAAGACAGTGGGGTGCTCGCTGGCCTGAGGGCATGGCTTGGCTTGGCACATGGCTCACAGAGGGCAGAGCAAGATGCAGGCAGGTTTGTGGGGCTATAGCCAGAGAAGGAAATGCTGGGACATGCTGAACCCAGTGCCAGGGCAGGGCTCAGCACCATAGGCTCCCAGCACCCTCGATCCCCATGGAAAGCCCTGGAATCTGGGCTCCAGACACCCTCTCCCTGCAACTGCCCCACCTGGGATAGGGGGCTTAGGGAAGTGCTGCCAGCCCACAGCACTATGACTCCAGCCAGGGCTCCCCCCCATGAGGAAGCGGGATCCCCTAGCTGCGAGGCTGCCCCTTGTTGCTTTCTTCCGCATGGCCAGGAAGGGAGGTGGCAGCAGCTGTGTGTTGCACCTCTGATCATGGGCAAATCATCACAAGCAACCAACTCCCCACAATGTTGTGAGTTCTGAGTGTGACCATTTCTTCGTGGAATTAAATGCAATACCCAAAGCCAAGCCATGGTGTGTCTTCTCTGCATACGCCAGTGGCATTTACCCAGTCCTGCTATAGTTAAGGGTCTTTCAACATTTCTGTTATAAGCCTCTTGATATAACTTGACTATGCAAATTCACTCCAGGCTGAGATGCCGAGTCTGAGCAAGGGAGTGACATTTAAAAATTAATAAAATCAAATTTGCTTTTATTTCTTATCCCCAGGCATCCATTTCCTGTAAAATCTAACTCAGTGTGAAAGTATCAAGTCAAAGGTCTGTTTCTGAGGGGTGGGGTGAGAAGAAAGGACTAAAAAAGACAAGTTTTTTGTGTGTTTTGTAACCAAAAAGATTTGTGTTTGTTTCCGAAGGGAGTGGTTTAAACACATGTAGTTGTGGAGATGGCAACTATAACATTGTATCTTAATCCTTAATCTTGGCAATATCACAAGTCTACATCCAAACTTTGTGATTTGGGCTTATCTCTGCTTTTAGCCTTTCCAGAATATAGGCTTGCCTCGGGATGTTTAAATGGCTGATTTAAAATGCAGATTTCAGCACTGTTTCCCAAGGGTTTTTAGCACAGGAACTCATCATGCATGAGCAGTGAAATATGAATATTCATAAAATGATAGAAACGTAGAGCAGGAAGGGACCTCAAGATGTCATCTAGTTCACCCGCTCCCCCATGCTGACACAGGACCAAGTATACTTAGAACAGGTGTTTGTCCAGCCAGTTCTTAAATACCTCCAATGAGAGGGATTCCACAACCTCCCTTGGTAACCTATTCCAGTGCTTAACTATCCATATGACATGCATCCGACGAAGTGGGCATTCACCCACGAAAGCTCATGCTCCAATACGTCTGTTAGTCTATAAGGTGCCACAGGACTCTTTGCTGCTATCCGTATAGTTAGAAATTTTAAAAGTTTTTCCTAATATCTGACCTAGATCTCCCTTGCTGCAGATCACTTAAACTCACTCTGAATTACACAACCTACCTTTTACTCAATAGTCTCTTAATGAGATTTAAATATTCTATCAGGTCAATAATCAGTGGATTAAGGCCCCTTTTTGAAAGAGGACATCACGTTGGCCTCTGATTTTACACACTCAAATAATAGTTTTGCAGACACAGAGATCTGCCAGTGTGTTTCACGGTACTCTTGTGCCAGAGCTCTGCTTGCCACAGCAGGTGGGATGTGGGAAGAGGGAGCCAGTTACAGCTCCTTGATTCTGAAGGCCAGCCCCAGCCCTGACACCATTTAGAGCTGCTGCTAGGAAGTTCTGTTGCGTCACTGACATAGGGTGCTTCATGGGCCCTGTTCCAGTGGAGGATAGTAGAACTTTGCCATAGCACCTCCTGCCTGTGACCCGAATACCTAGCGATGGGGATTGCTGCCCAGGGCCTGGCTGGGGCATAGTTGTCCCATCAGAGACTTGCCCTGTGTCAGGAAGATTTTCAGCTGGATAGTTTGCTTCTATAATCTATCATGCTAAAAAATCCACAAAATTGTTTCTGAACAATTAATTCTGCCCCGACCATTCTCTCTCTCCATCCTGTTAAGAACTAATTGGATGCCCATAAAATGAGTCAAGGTAAATTCTGATTCTTCTCCCTTGTGTCAGTCCCACATTAGCAAATTAGGCACGCTGTCCCATGCAGTATTTTATTGTCCCCTGGATCACATTTGCTAGAGGACAGTCTTTCAAAAGGCTAATAGCATTATGAAGTTGTCTCAGTCGGACATTCCTGCTCATCATTCTAAGATCCACTCATTTTACCAATAGCATTAGACCCTAGTACTAAAAAGTTAATGGGGATGCTGCTCACCAGGGCCCTCAAATCTCCTCCTATAAATCAGTGTTGCATGTAAATGACTGGCTCTGCTCTTAACTTTCATTTCACAATAGGGAGACGTTTACATGGAATGATACTCCCTATACTTCAGCCACGTTTTGTGACTTTTGGAATCCAATGATCACTCACCTTGGCTGATCTTTCTCTCTGGCTATCCTCCCTCTGGTCTCTCATGTATCACCAGCTTCTCCTATTGGTATGCTATAGGGAGAATAAATAGGTAAATGATGAGACTATATAATTCCATCAAGGGGCTATAGTGACTCAATAAACTATAGGAGTGATGCGTGAGCACTTTATTTAGTTGCTAATATCCCAAAATGGAATTATTTGCTCCATAGTTAAAAAGTCCTGCTTTAGTGAAGTCAGACAAAGACAGATACCTACTGAGAATTTATATACCTTGATTGCATGGGAGTGAACTATAGACAGTAAGGACTTGATCCTGCTCCCCTGAAATCAGTGGAAGCTTTACCATTGGCATCAGTGGGCAGGGAGTAAATGGGTATTTTCATCACTTTGGATCACTCCAGAGGGCTAGTACAGTGCCTATGCACTACTTAAGTCTCACTGATCCTTGCAAAAATAATAATAAATAAAGCACTTTAGAAGTATGGTGCACAAGAATAATGGGATTAAGAAAAATCAAAAGATTTACAGATCTGTCCTCTTAAAATTCCACATCTCCTGCTGGAAAGGAGTGTCGTTCTTTTTTATTTTTCAGGTTTATAAAGAGGCCGTTCCTGAGCTCTGTGCATTATAGAGTATATATAGTCATAATCTCCTGAACCTTTTTTATGGGGACTCAGTGACATTTCTTCAGGACATGAAATCTCTTCCAAGACACTTGGGATTTTAAGGCTTTAGGAGAGTATTGCCTGGGAGGGGTAGCTCAGTGGTTTGAGCATTGGCCTGCTAAACCCAGGGTTGTGAGTTCAATCCTTGAGGGGGCCATTTAGGGATCTGGGCCAAAAACTGGGAATTGGTCCTGCTTTGAGCAGGGGGTTGGACTAGATGACCTCCTGAGGTCCCTTCCAACCCAGATATTCTATTCTATGATTCTAAACCAACCGCCCCTCCCCCAAAAACCAACCCTGATCCTACACATCTATGTCTGTAAGTAGTATGAGACTGCACACATGCTAAAAGTCACTCACACATGTAACTGTTTGTGAGATGAGGCCTATATGAGGGAAGAATGAGCCAGCAGGAATAGCTGATTTTAAACACAAATCCCTGATATTGTATATAAGAAATAGCTAATTTTCTTCAACAAAAAGGGGACACATTTTTCTTGGGGTAAAAATGTTATGTTTTTCCTTACCTGCTCTAATATTTATTGCTGTATCCAGACAGTTGTATACATCTTTTGTACCCCTTCCTTTAGGCAAGGGCCTGGATCCTGCAGGTTCTTGTATTGTATGCTGTGCAGCATGGAGCCCAAGGTTAGGCAAAGGCTATACATGGACTCAAGTAAAGTTAGTAAGCACTAGGGATGAAATCTTACCCCCATTGAAGTCAATGGGAAAAATTCCACTGACTTCAAAGGGCCAGAATTTCACGTCTGATCTATTTCTCCACTGAGCAGATTGCAAAAAATCTGGTTCACTAGACAACATGCACCTGGTTCGGCAGGGCAATGCTGCTTGCCTCTAGCCTCTCAATGTGTATTACTAGCAGCCCATACATCTTACCATATCTGGGCTGTTCAGATAAAAATTAAAATAAAATGACTACACACGGTTCAGGGCATCAGTGAATCAGTCCCTAAATGTATTCAGAGCCACATCTACTTACTTTAATGGGAAAATACGGTTTTGTTACTTCCGGTGAGAATTGGAGACCCAGTGCACCTATGGAAAAGGAAAACTGGCTTTTATCCTGGCATCAACGGAATTGTTAATGGAGTTCCGATTGCAGAATCTTTGTGCTGGTCACAATAGGTGAGCCAAAAAAGACACAATTTGGTTTTCATTTTCCAGGCAGGGTTTTCAAGACTGATAACTGAACTTCAAAGGAGAAAAAAGAATAAATCATGAAGATAAAAACTTCTCCAAAAATAACATCTGAAGGGAATTTTGGGTCCTGTCCGCTACAAGCCCCAGACTGATTCTGAAATTAACTAGTAAAATTGACCACTAGTTAGTATGAAGATCCAGAATAGTGTAGATTTTGTTTAGGGATTTTCCGTCATTCCTCTCAACTAGTATTCATTTTAAAGTGATGGGATACAATTAAGAAAGGGAATAAGCTGAATATCAGGAAAAACTTCCTGAGGATTGGATGCTGTAGGTTTTGGAATAGCCTCCCAAGTATGGTGGCACAACTCTGCATCAGTTAGGACACAGACAACTAGAGGTAACTGGAGTTAGAGGTAATAATTCTGGCCTCTCCTGGGAATGGACTAATGACCTAATAGGTCTTTTCTACCTGTAATTTGTATGGTAGTAAGAAGTCTTTTTTATTTTGCAGATTTTTTTTTACACATAAAACTTTAAAAGCTTCATTTTAAATGTCAGCGCATCCATAACAGACCTACACAAAAGGTTGCATCATCCACTATTAGAATGCAGCTACTTCTGATATGAGACTTATCAACTGTTTGTTACTTGCAGTTCTACCCTATAGTTTAGGGTAGAATGGCTGTTATTCAGGTGCAACAAATGTGGGAATTAGGTGAGCAGAATATATGTACTCACTTTGGGATATGGCCAGGATAGTACAATAAACACCGCACATCTTTCAATAAATGCCAGGGGCGGTTTAAAGAAAATGGAGTCCGGGACATGTGTATTAGGTCTTATCTGAGAGACGGCACATTCAACATTACAGCACGTGCTAACACCAGACAGTGACATTGGCTTATTATGAATCAGAGGGAAGAGTGCTACATATTAAATCATCAGTACAGTCCTGGGAAGTTTCCCATGGAAGAGCTGACCTGCACCAACATTGCTTAGCTTGGAGGAGTCATGGTAAAAAATGGTATGTCTGCAGACTGTAGCGAGGACATGATGTACCACTCTGCTGTTGATTAATTTTTTACAGTGTCTG
Source organism: Terrapene triunguis (assembly GCF_002925995.2). NCBI lineage: Eukaryota > Metazoa > Chordata > Testudines > Emydidae > Terrapene > Terrapene triunguis. Next base: position 14,689,770 of record NW_020664448.1, read on the forward strand.
GTAAGTTGAATCGGATTTTGAACACAGCCTGTCTGGAGACAGTTAAAGCATAAAACAAACTGCAAAAGGTAATTGGGTACAGCTTGGGCAATTTGTTGGTAGCGGTTGTGACAGGGCACTGTTCTCTACACTGCTCTGGCGCCTCCTAGTGGTACACCTGGAAAATTAGCTCACCACTGTTCATGCCCCATCCAGCAGTCGCTCAGCCTGCTGTCTCGCTCTGCTGCCCCTCTCTTGCTGGTAAGGAGCTGCAGCACTTCTCCTTAGTGGCTTAGTCCTCCGACCAACTCCCCATCATCCGCCCCGTCTGGGGGGGTCTCACCAGAGTCTGTCTCCACACAGTCTCAGGCAGTCTTTATCTCCACTCCCCACGCCACTCCCACAGTGGCTTGTAGGGCCCACCCTCTACACTGGGTTCCAATCCAGGGGCCCTCGAAGGAGCAGTTCAGGGCTGTTCTCTCAGCCCTTACTGCTCCTTCCCTGGACTGCCTTCTGCGCTCCTACTCTCCCCCCTTGCATCAGGGACTGTGACTGCAGCTTCCTGGCTTTATAGAAGCCCTGCCTGTTTCTGATCAGGTGAACTTCATCCCTAATTAAGCCTCATTGCATCCTATTTCCCCTCCAGGTGCAGTCTCTGGCTAATTCACCTCTCTTGCTTCTATTAACCCTTCCAGGATTAGTGTGGAGTGAACACTCCATCACAGTGGTACTAAAATCTTACATCTTTGTTCATGACAGAATTGTTCTTAATAGCTCATGTGATTGGAGAGATTGGGCTAGTCTATGTGAAAGGGAAGAGATTAGAATTGAATAGCAATCATCATAATTGTAAGGAAACTTTGAAAAAGGTGTTTAGTTCCTGCTGATAGTGAAGATTGGAATCAAGCAAGTTTTATGAATAGAAAATGAAGGGTAGATGGGTCTCCTAAGAGAATGGTAATGTGATGAGCCTAGTAGTTGATGCATACCTTTCTGCGGGCGGGCATGAGGACTTTAAGAGGTGTCAGGCTGGGAGCTACTCTATTTTCTGAAGTTTAGAGATAAGAGTTTTGAAGGAGACTGTTATCTGCAAAAGTGGAGCTAGGCAAGGATATAGAAGAACAGCTCTCAATATCAATATTTGATCACAAGTCTTCCTCAGCCCCAGAGAAGGAAGAATCACAAATGGCTAAAGAAGATGCTCCATTAGGTACGTTAGGAAAGGAACTACTGGACTGCAGGCAGCCTTTGCACTTAACATAGGTGGGTAAAACCTGAACATTTCTTCAAGTGAAATAGTATAAGAGATGATGAAAAAGGTCAAAAAAGCCTTGTGAAGTTTGTATAATTAATTATTCACTGGAGCAGGGACTGGAAGCACTGTGTCCCAGGTGGGCGTCCTAGCCCTTGGACTATAGAGTCAGTCTCACTCTCTGTCTGGCCAATGACCATTTAAGTATTTTGTACAAAACAGAACAGCTTCAACAAGAGCGGGGGAGCACACACCTCTGGCCCAGAGTCCACTGGGAGGTGGAAGACCTGGGTTGAAGTTCCCGCTCCACAGCAGGCAGAGGGATGATTTGAACCCAGATCTCTCACATTCTGGGTTAGTGTTCTAATCACTGGCCTGTAGGGTATGAGAGGGGCACCACCTCCTCCTGTTCCTTGTTGTTTTCCATTGAGAACGATCTGGGCTGGCTTAGGTGCCTAATTCCAGGAGAGCATTCACAGCTGTGAATCCTGAGTGCAGGGAGGTGCCTCTCTCCAGACTGGATTGAGGCACCTAACTCCCTTTGAGAGGCGGGGTTTAGGCTGCATCCTTCTCCTCGGCATTTCCTATTGGCTAGTTTAGGAAGCTCCCAGCTTGGCATGCTGGCATTTGTGAATTGCATTCTTATGCACCTAACTGTTCCCATGCATTGCTTAGGGAGCCTGGGCACCTAATTTATATTTCATTTATATTACTATAGAGCCTACGAGCCCTAGTCATGGATCAGGACCTCACTGTGCTAGGCACTGTACAGACACAGAACAAAAAGACAGCCCCTGCTCCAAGGAATTTACAATCTAAGTACAAGATGAGGCAACAGGTGGATATAGACAGATGGGGGAGTACAAGACATTCTAGGTCAGCATGATAGGCAGTGGTCCTGGCACAATAGCAGCCTAACAACTGTCACATTTTATGCAGGCAGCATGGCAAAGAAGAGTTTTGAGGTGGGATTTGAAGGAGAATATTAGCTTTGTGGATGTTTACATGGAGTGCCTACCAAGCATGTGGGGCAGGCTGGGAAAAAGCATGGAGGTGCATTTTTGAAAACTCCACAAATGGACAGTGGAGTCTGGCATCATGGGCGAGCATTGACAGCTTGATAGCAAATGAGAGATGATAGGTGGGATTTTCTCTTGACATGTAGCAGACTGCTGTGCTGTCATGAGAAGTTAATGGAATAATATCTCTTTCTTTGAAGCTTTACTTATCCATTCCAGAGTGCCATAAATATAACTTAGTACACAAAGATTGATAGAGACTCCAATTGTATTGAACCTCTGAACCAGTGTCTATGGGGGACTGTATTTTATTTTTAAAGGGACACTCTAAAAAATTTTATATAATCAAAAAATCCTTGCCTGTTTTACTATTAATAACTTAGATTATTACAACTAAAATGTAAATATAATTTGCTTTTCACTATTTATTCCCCTTTTTTGCGTTTTTAGACTTTCAAACAACTAGGTCAATAAAATAAATGTATGTATTTAACTTTTGTTTGCAGTTGTGTTGTAGCTATATTCGTCCCAGGATATATGAGAGACAAGGCGGATGAGGTAGTAATATTTTTTATTGGACCAACTTCTGTTGGTGATGGAGACAAGCTTTTGAGCTACACAGAGCTCTTCTTCAGGTCTGTGAAAGATAATCAGAGTGTCACAGATAAATATAAGGTGGAACAGATTGCTAGGCATAAGGAGTTTACACATGTTGCAAGAGACCATTGAAGATCAAGTGGACAATTAACACTTCCGCAGTCACAGGACAAAGGATGGTTAGTGGGCTACTGATTGTGGTAATGAGACAGAAAACCAGTGTCTCTATAGCGGTGGTTCTCAACCTATTTATCACTGTGGGCCACCTATGTGGCCCACCACAACGCCCCCCCCCCCCCCCCCCACAGTCCCCTATGCCTAGAGACCCCTCCACAGAGCGGGGCCAGGAGCAGGGTGTGAGGCTGGGCAGCCACACCCTGCAGTGCAGGGCCGCCGCACCCCGCCACACAGGGCCAGGCAACTGGCAGCCAGGACCCAAGTCACCTAGTTCCCAGCGCCCCCCACCTTCTCACTGCCCAGAGTGCTTCCCCTCCCCACAAACCTGCCTAGAGACCCACTCTCCTGCACCCTGCCCCCCTGCGGCACTCACCAGCTCCCTGCTGGCAGGAGTGCTCCAGCAGGCTGCCAGACACTGTCTCCCTCTCAGCCAGCCCTGCCCTCTGCCAGACCAGAGCAGCAAATTTTGAAATTTTCTTTAGCCCACAGCTGGGCTGCACCTGTATGCTAATTGGGCTGCATGAGGCCCACGGGTTGAGAACCACTGCTCTATAATGTCATGATTTTTGTCTAGCAAAGTTACAAACTTAAGCACCACTAGGGTCGCCAATTTTGGTTGGACATATTCCTGGAGGGTTCATCACATGACATAATCTTTAATTAGAGATTAATCTTTAATTCCTGGAGTCTCCAGGAGAATCCTGGAGGGTTGGCAACCCTATTCCCGGGCTTGTCTTTTGGAGGTGTGCAGCTTTCCTTTGAGAACAAGGACTGAGGTGTCAGATATAGAGTGATCATTTTGTGAAAAGTGTTTGTCCATCGGTGATGTGATGTTTTTATTTTCTATCATTTTTCTTTTTGAGTTCATTCAAGAGTGTAGTGATTGTCTTGTTTCATCCACATAGTTATTGGGGCACTTGATGCACTGGAATAGATATACCACATGTTGTGATAGGCGTGTAGGCCCTGTAGATCTTGAAAGGTGGGGTGTTGATCATCGGTTTTGAATCTGTTGTTATGGCAGGATCTGGTGCTGCTTTGAGTGGTCATGTCCTGGTCACCTACTCTGACTTCCTGTATAGCATAGGTCATAGAATTTCACCAAATTACTCCAATACTGAGCCTAATAACTTGTTTTCAACTAACGCATATCTTCCAGAAAGGTATCCAGTCTTGATTCAAAAACATCAAGACTTTTCTTAATACAGTCCTGTAATGTTTGGATTGAAAATGTTTATTTCCAAGCCAATAACTATTTTCATTATTTTCAATAACGAAAGCTTTTTTCTTAGGAAATGTTCTTAAACTTGTTGTTAGCAATACTTGTTGTTAGGGCCTTGAAACTATCTGACAATTTAATCTTTAGTTTTGAATATTAAATTGTTGTGCTCATTTTCCAGCTTGGATGTGGCCTGAAATCAGTGGCTTTCCTAATCAGCTACCTGGAGTGTTTGTGTCTTTAACAGACTGCTGTTAAAACTGAATTGTAAATTACTCATTTATCATATCTGGCCAAAGTGAGTGATTAATTTTCATGATTGAAAACAAAGGGGACCAGATTAACAGTTCTCCAATGGGAGAGAAGCAGAGATGAATCCCATTGCTATAACTGGCAGTCTTTTCTACAATAAGTGTTGGAGTCATTTGTGTTTTTCAGAAATTTGCATTAGAGTAAATGAACTAAACAGCTGCCCACCTCATGTCTGTTTTACTTCCAAGATCTCTTAGATCTATTGTGTGTTGATTTTTGTATCAATAAGCCCTAAATTTAGTATAGTAAATCACACATTTTACAAAAATTATTGTCCTAGAGTTCCCTAAAACACTTAGATTGTTTATTTTTCACTGAGATCACACAATAGCCATACCTTCCACACACACTAACTCAGAAGAGCAATTTGACTGTGTTTATGCTATTGCCACTAAGGATTCTGGGTATTGTTTTAAATGAAACCTCTGGAACAATGTAGCCACTATTCCTGTCTTTCTCTGGAGTGCAAGTACATGCTGTATTTCGCTGTCTTTGTCTTTTTCTTGAAATGCTTCTGCCTTCAGAATCTTTATCTTTCTTCTTCATGCTAACATCCACAGATCAGATCCAATGGATACTTCAGTGTGCTTGCAACTTGGAGGCAGAACCACACCAGGCAGGCAGTGTCAGGAGGGGAATGTCCTGCCTCTTGAACTCACCTCCATATTTTTCTGCCTCCACAGTGGCTGGCAGCTCAGCCAGACCTCCCCGCTGCAGAGGGAAATTCCAATCTTTACCTCAATATTTTAGGCTAACAGTTCCGTTGAGTACTGACTAGCTAATGCCCAGCCCTATCCTGTGGCTTCATTTGGTTTCGGGCAGACAATCTCTGCAGCTCTGCTTCCTTCTCTGAGGTGTTGGTAGCAACTGGTGCCCCTGTAGGCTTCAGGGAGCGAGCTGGGCCCAGAAAGCCAGAGATGCCAAAGGAAAGGATTGTGCCTCCTGCTTCCACCCCTGTAGAATGCAGTTTCCTTCACAGCCCAGTCTGGGTGGGGTCACCTCAGCTCCCCCATCCCTGGCAGGAAAGGAGCTAGGAAGGATTGGAAAAGAACTGGCTCCAAGGTAATCAGCCCCCCTCTGCCTGAAGATGATTGCACCTGAGACCCTCTAGGCCATGCCAGTAGCCTTGCCTCTGACTGTGGAACTCAGCTGCTTCCTCCCCTCCACTTTCCCCTGGGTTACAGATGGAGGGCACTAAACGCAGCAGGGGTAAAACCCCCTTTAAAGCCCTGCGAAAACGCTGGCTGCAGTCTGCTCTCTGGCCAGGAGGCCAGGGAAGAGACACAGGTATTCAGCAGTGAGCCCAGCTGCAAGCCCTAATCAGGGCTGGCCCAGAGGAACATGCTGAGCTGAGTGCTGACAGCTGGGCTGAGGCACGGGAGGGCTATAAAAACCCTGAAGAAACCTCAGAGAGAAGGCTAGACTGGGAGGAGACAGGAGGGTAGTATTGCTGTCTCCTTACCAAAGAGGGAAGCCTCAAAGGCAGGAGACCCTGGGGAGGGTCTGTGGGGCGCTAGCTGTTGGGGGACCGGGGAACTGCACGAACGCTGTAAATAAAGACACTTGGGTGATCCAGCAAAAGGAAGGCATGGAAGACTCTTTATTATACCAGCCTAAACACAGGGTGCAGGCACAAAAGTGGGAGAGCCTGCACCGACCCTGTGACACAGCCCCTCTCCCCATGTGGGATCCGTGCGTCACCCTCACTGAGTGCAGTGGGACAGATAATCCAGCACCCGGTTCCTCATGGAAAGATGGGGCTATTAAGAGTCATCAGAAAAGTTGACTTATGATTCTGACTCCTGCCAGACATTACAAAAAGGAATACAAGTCATGTGGCAAGTTGAAGTAGTCCATGAAGTACTCTTTGCAAGTGGTAGCTAGAACCAGTGCAGGGTCAGTAACTGTCCTTTATTGCCTCAGAGCTATATGCAGCTCAACCAGCCCTGTCTGAAGTTAGACCCTGGTTGGTTTAAAGTTCGCTCGATTTGGGAGTAAAAGGACTATCCATTGCTTTGATCAAATGAGGTCACTGAACATTGCCCAAAGTGGGTACCCTATAGAACTGTGCACGAATTTCAGGAACAGATTTGGGACATAGAAAGCAACCCATAGAAAAGTCACAATATGAATGAAATGAATGAAATCATCCATCATCTACAAATGGGACCATTGCAACCCACTTACCCTCCTATTTCTAGTCTCAGAAAATCAAGGACAAGCAGAGCAGGCCCCCGCCTGAAACATCTAAATAAGTTCCTAATTGTAATAAGGGCAAATTTAAACCCAAGATTGGATGTTTTCTAAAAGATATGCTGTAGGAATTATTTTGGGGAAGTTCTATGGCCCATATTATACAGGAGGTCAGACTAGATGATCACAATGCTCCATTCTGGCCTTGGAATCTAGGAACCTATGAATCTATTAGAGGCTTGTCTTCAAACCATGGCCATCTTACGATCCTCAGACAATCCTAATGTTTTCGAGTCCTTTTTCTTTTTCAAACTTTGATCATTACCATTTTGTTCCAGGGTCTCTCTCCAGGATCCTGTTAGCAAATAATATTGGCTTTACAAGAGAAGGAAATGCATCTATCTTTTCCTGGACAGTGTTTTCTGATCTAGGCCCTACACAGAGAGAAAGCTGAAGCAAACACACAGTTTGATATGGTTCCTGGAGTGTCTTGGATTCTGTACAAACACAGACACATTGTGCCAAGGAAGTCTATTAAAGGTCTGGGCTGAGGATGAATACTATCAGGTACAAGGTGTCACCTCAAGAATATTAATAAAAGATGAAGATGATCATAAGAAAAACAAGTGGTGTCACAGAAACAAGAATCCACTTCTTACTGGAGTTTATTGGAAATTCTGATCTCATGCACAGGCATGCTTCCATAATCCACAATTCATATGATACCTATCCAGTAATTCTGGATGTCCCCTATGCATCTTGCCCTATATCATTGATCAGCAGAAAGCTAGTTCCAGTTGTATATTCTTCACTCCCACAATTGGGAGATTTCTTTTTGTGGTGGGATCTATCCGATTCTGTCCAGGGAACCGTTTCCAGAAAGAGAGAGCACAGTACCCACCAGCTGGAAGTCAGTGACTCAATGAGGTCTCCGAACACCTCTCATGGAAAACAGACCTGTTCTGGTCACAACGGTCAGTGTGTCTGTGTCACAGTGGGGTGTCTGCTTGTGGCTGTGTCTGGGGAATAGCTCCATCTGGTTTGACACTCCTTTTGATCTTTTATTTGTGCTGTGGCCCCTCTCATGCTCCAGGAGTTGTAGTGCCTCCTCTTTGTGACTTGGGGTGCTCCCTGGACTGGCTGGCCAGGTATCATTCCCAACAGTCGTCCAGTTCACGTCAGAGTGGTGTCCCTAGTGGCTGGTGGGGGAACCCAGGCCTGCCCTCTACTCCAGGTTCCAGCTCAGGGGCTCTTGAATCAGAGGCCAAGGTCTGCACGGTCCCAAAACTTGCTGCCATTTCCCTGAGCTTTTTCCTTTCCACCTCTCTCAGGCTTCCACCCCACCACCCTTTTGGGTAAACCCTTGTTCAGGGATAGGATCCCAGGGCTTCTACTTTCTCCCTGGGTTTCCTCCTTTCCCTCTCAAGCCCAGAGAGTAACTGCTGGCTTCCACATTACAGCCCCCTTCCTGCTGCAAACTTCCTAACTTTATACCAGCCCTGTCAGCTCCTGTCCAGCTGGGATCCATTCTCAATCAGGTCTTTCCTGTCAAGCCTAACTTTCCCACAGCTGTGGCCTATCAGGTTGTTTAGCCCTTTCTGAGCCACATTAACCCTTTATCATAGTCTGATAGTGTTTTCATAATAACTGGGAAGAACATTAGCAGCCCTACCCCAGAGAGAAATTCTCCTCCCCTGGGCGGAGCAAAGTTTCCTGTGTGCACTGCCCACAAAAGGGGAGATGAACACCATGTCCTGCATGGCAGAAGTCAGATTGGCAGAGGGGCTGGTGGTCAACTTCTTTGAACCTCGAAACAGAAAATGAAGTGCCCTGTAGTCTTTCTGTGTCACGATCCAGGATGTGGGGACATCTTAGAAAGCTATCCAAGGTCCTTGCTATATGTGTTCCCACCTTTTCCACTACTCCCAAAAATAGGAACCAAGAGAGGGGGAGTAACTGTTTATCCCTTTCTGGCTGAAGAGGCTATGGCTTTCTGCCTTGATTAACCTAACATTGGATCTTTGGATGTCTGTCTCACAGAAGAGGTCTGCTGTTGCAAGATTAATCCTCTATCCAGGAACAGACATGTTTAAAATGAACACTTGAATGAAGTTTGTTATTTATCTCCTGGACCCCAAAAGAGAAGTCAACTAATCCATAGTTTAACTACCAAGTTAAACCAGTGAAAGAGCCTTGAATTCCTCTGGAAGTGCTGTATTGTGGATGTTTAAGAAAAGTTTTGTACAAATCCCAATATATTATACTTCCTTACGGTACCAACCTTATCCTAGCTGCATGAGGTCATAAAGCACAACCTCAGAGCCTCTACTATTTACAGCACTTCGCAGAGTGAACCTCTGCAGGGTGTGTCGTTATGTACTACCCTTCCTAATGTAGGCTTCCTATTGGCTATGATTTCCAATCAGATGAGTTTTTTTATTTGCATTGGGGAGCTTTCTCTAATAAGACCCATTATTGTAATTTTAATTCAGATCAGTCATTCTTACAATGGCCATAGAATTCATTTCCTAAGCAAATTCAGGAAATAGTCCTCCTTCAGTTAAGCAGCAAGTCCAGTGCTTAGGGGCACCAGCATTCTCAGGTCAGAGTAGGCATGTCTCCTGTACTGAGGTCTGCTAGATAGCCATTAGTTCACCAAATTCTGTATATTGGTCCTCCAATGTTAGCAGATGCCATTTTCTTTCTGTTGGCAGGAAGACAGAGGAGCTACTTATATAAAATCTACCTTTTTTTTGGATGTCCGTAATTAAAGGATGAATCTGCTTCCCACTCTGGAGGCGCATTACTATGAAAATCCCATTGTAATATGTAGGTGGACCTTAGCATAATGAAGAATAGGAAAATGTATCCATGCTTACCTGAAAATTTCCTTTTGTTGAGTAATAAGGTGGACAGATCTGGCTCATCCTGGAGACAAAATGGATCATCCACAATAGCAGTGGCAATTGACATCCATGGTTTTGAGTTTGTTGTCATTACTTGGGATTTACCATAATCTGCAGAAGAAGAATTTCTTCCTTCAGTGTATATTGAGGAACACAATCTGTAATTTAGGAAAGTAGATTTGAATTATGCTATTCCAGGAAGCAGGGCATTCTTCTGCTGCCAGTGACTGACAGGTCTGGTTCTGCTCCAGAGCTGCAAGCTGGCTGATGTATCCATTGGTAACCAAGCTATGGACCTTGTTACTCGAAGAAAGGGAATTTTCAGATAAGCATGGATAAATTAAATTTTCCTATGAACTAGTATATCTCAGCACTGCCTTGATTAATAACCCCTAAGGCCATTGTAAAATTGCAGAGAACTTCAAGAGATTTCAATGTTTCCAAGAAAATTGCAGGAGATTTTTCTGGGGTTTGTGATGGGATCACCTCACTACCTTGCAGTGTGGTTTTTAACTATTTGATGTTTGCCCTGAGGATTGTAGTAATGTTGACTTGAAAGTGAGTACATTAGAGAGGTCAGTGTAACATATTGGTGTGTTGGAGTGTCCTGATGTAAATGAGCCAGTGCTTGGAGATTGGTGTTGTGTTGGGTGATTGTTGAGATATCTTCTTGTTTCCATGCTATTCAGAATTTGTGGTGTATGGGAATATGTCTGAGAAACTTTAAACTTGCAAAGTTACGGGGGGCAAGGGAGGTTGGGGGGAGGTGATTTTGAAAGTCATTTTGTTTTTTCTCTTTTATTTTAATCTGTTTTAAATCATAGAATATCAGGGTTGGAAGGGACCTCTAGTCCAAGCCCCTGCTCAAAGCAGGACCAAACCCCAGAGAGATTTTTGCCCCAAATCCCTTAAATGGCCCCCTAGAGGATTGAACTCCCAACCCTGGGTTTAGCAGGCCAATGCTCAAACCACTGAGCTATCTCTTCCCCCAAAATGTGGGATCTGACAATCCAGGGCTGGAGATAGGCCAATGGAGTGGAGAAAAGGGCTATCCAGGGACTGGAATAGCAGTTCAATACGATCTCTGGTTGTTGAGTTTTGGATTTTTTAAATTTACATGCCTGAGAGATAAAGCTTTAACTAACACTTCAGCTTCCTCTGTCTGGCACTCAGAGCTTTTCATGTGAAGCTGGAGCCTGGCAATTTGAAAAGCTTGTGTCACCCAGAAGAAGCTTAAATGTAAAGCTTTCTCCTCCAGGGTGTACAATTTTAGAGCAGAATTGACAAACTTCAGGATTAAAGTAAAACTTTATAATTTTGGTTGCTTTGAATGTTGTTAATGTATTAATTTCTGTTATTTAATTAACCCTACTAGTTGTAACCATTACTGTCTTCAATTGTTATTGACGTATATTTAAATCATTGAATATATTTGTCATTCCGTGGATGTTCCAGAAATTGGTTTTACAAAAATTAATATATTTATAGCCCCAGGGTGGTGTAGAAGACTCCGATTACACTCAATTTATTTTATCAACATTTTCTTAATGATGAGTGTTAGGAATTCTTAGAACTCATCGTTAAGAAAATATTGAAAACATAAATTGAGTGTAATGGGGGGTTTCTTCTCAATCACGGTGCTATATAAATAGATTCTTGAGCATCCACTTGACTCAATAGTGGGGCTTGGGGCGGTTCCTCGTAATTTGTCATATCTGTCAGCTGCCATTGGCAGAATAGATTTGGTTTCACAGATTTTAGAAATAACTTTTAAATGTATTTATTATATGTCCCACTATGTAGACAGTGTCCAAGGTATTCTAGAAATGAGATGGATCCCAGTTCTACAACTTGCTCGACATGAGTAAAATTTGAAGCCCCATGGTTCATCTGGCTTTTATATTAGATGGACTTTAAAAAAAATCTCTGGAAAAGAATTCCAGAATTCAGAAAGGGAGTATTCTAAAAGGTTTTCTGTACAGAGTTACAGAATATTTTACTGCCAAAAATCCATAGAAAATTTAGTTTTACTTTGGAAGTTTTTTTGTTCCAAGTTTGGAGACTGAATTCAGTCAGTAAAGTGTAAAACAAAGGATTTTAATTCACCTTTGAGAAGCAATCACAATATGCTTTTAACTGTATAGCCTGTACCAATGCCTTCCTAATAGGAGAAGCTAGTTTGTAAATTAAAAAACTAGAAAATTCACTTTTTTTTTTTTTTTAAGCAAAAAGGGAGTGAGAGAAAAACTTTGATCCTGTATCAACTCCAAAACAGAATTGGCCCCAGAATCATTGCTGTCTGGTAAAGGGGCATCTTCATCTGTATCTAGATCTATCTGTGTGCACAATACAACTACATTAAACGAACATTAGCAGGTTGCAAAGCCAAGCTCTGAAAAGTTAGAAAATGCCAGCATTCCGCCCTCTTGTGCATATGCATTATGATAGCCTTAGATTATGTGATCTCACATTATTTTTTCCTCAGGACCCCTGCCTCATTCAGTGCAGACTGGATGGTGCTCCCATAACGAGCAGCTATTCAGTATTTTGTTCTCTCCTTATTGTTCAATGTGTGGCCTCATGCTCTGTTTACTGCATGCTACTCAAACAGGGCCGGCTCTAGGTTTTTTGCCGCCCAAGCAAAAAAAAAAAAACCTTCAGGAGCACAACTGCCAAAACAAAAACGCTCTGAAGTGTCCAGAATGCTACCCCTCAAATTGTGCCGCCCCAGGCACGTGCTTGGTTTGCTGGTGCCTAGAGCCGGCCCTGTACTCAAAGCCTGTTCTGAAGACAGACTCACTAATTTCCTTGTGGCCTTTCTGTAGGGGCTTATCATTATATAACCTGAGTTCTTCACAAATATTAATGAATTTATTTTTACAATATTATCATCCCCATTTTGCAGAGAGGAGCTGAGGCACAGAGAGATTAAAGTCAAAAGTATCCACTAATTTTGGGTGCCTGATGTGAAATGCATAGGGCCTGATGATATAGCACTTAACATGTTCAAAGCATAGCTCCTATTGACTTCAGCGGCTCAGTGCTTCTGCAGATCAGTCCCCAGGATCTCTAGTCAGTCACCCAGAAAATGAGGCGCACACAATTCATTACCATTTATAAAAAGTTTGGATTAAGTGACCTGCCGAGCATCACACGGGAACCTTGTGGCAGAGGCAGAGATAGAATCCAGTTCTCCAGAGCAGCATTCAACTGCTTTCACCATGTTTTTTCTCCTCCTCCTGCAATCCCCTGCCTCACTCACTACAGACCTTCCAACTTCTGCAACAAATGAGTCGGGGTCTTCTTCATTACACAGCCCTGATCCATCTTCAGAGAAGGCCCATCCTGTGTGATGAATGGGGCAGGGATCCCATGGGAAAATAGCATATAATCATGCAATTAAAGACTACATAGTAATACATATGCACAAGGGAGGCAAAATAAGGTTGCCCAGGCATCGGGGGCATTGAGAGCAGAGGAGAGATTTGCGTTCAGTTCAGGTGCCTTGACCCCCGTCACAGCCTGCTGCTGTTACTGGGAAAGTCACGCTCAGCCCCAAGCTTGAACGTGCCCAGTGTGCATGGATCCTTCTGGGTATTTAGCTGCTAAAATCTAAGTCTCTACTGAGCATGTGCGAGCTTTGATTTTCAGAGACTGAAATAAACTTGGCGAAATTTGGGCAGATTTTCATGGAGCCAGCAAAAGGCCCATCCCTGACGCAAAGGCTACCCCTCTGCCAAATGTCACATCCCCGCTCCAAAGCCTGGGGCACAAGAGCTTCTCTCAGAAAAGGTTCCCATAATTTTTTAACGTGGGCAAAACAACGTGTTTATCCCTCGCCTTGTTCTCAGAAAATGCTGGACCATTTTGGCTGAAAACTTCCAAAAAAAAAAAATAATAAAGCAACAACAATCACCCCAACTTGAGGCAGACACCTGGCTTGGAAAACTTCAGCCCAAACAATTAAAGTCTGGCAAAGTCATAAGCAGTGAAAACAGGATCTAATAATAGAAGTATCAGGTGATCTTAACAGGGCTGTGTTACCAGCCCCACCTATAATGTTTTTATTTGTATTCTCCATTGTTCGCAGTGTTCCTCTGGAAGTTTGGAAGACGTATCTTTCCCTGATAATAGTGTCATATTTCATTCTGCAAACATCAGTATTTTCCCTCTCACTCTGGCATTTTCTCTGTATTAGGGACATTATAGAAATAATAAACAGCATTGCATTGTATTTTGATTGGTGTTGAAATTAGCATGACTCATTTTTTTTTGGTATGCTACATTCTTGCTGTACTGCCGGTATTATGGATTATTTTATCCCTACAATCAGCAGAAGTCCTGGAATAGGATTTCTTTAACTTGTGCTCATGCCAACTGCCTGTCTTGCTCTGCAACAAGAGAGCAGAAGTACGGTGGGATTATCCTTAACGATGGCAGATTTTTTCTTACTTTTTTATGCTAGTGATAAATTGGGGGTATTGCTTTCTGTTTACAAATGATCTAGCATTCATGGGTTTATTGAGTGAAGCAACTGCTACTTCCAGAGGTGTTAACTTCACAATATGGGAGAGGCAGATCAGTTACCACTCATGCAGCCTTTTAAAAATGATAAATAATATTTTTTAAAGTGCAGTGACGAGGAACTGTTTGGTTGAACTCATCGGCAATGCGAAATGAGTCTTTCACCTTGGGTGACCAGATGTCCCGATTTTATAGGGACAGTCCCGATTTTTGGGTCTTTTTCTTATATAGGCTCCTATTACCCTCCACCCCCATCCCGATTTTTCACACTTGCTGTCTGGTCACCCTACTTTCACCTCTAGATTGCTGGTTGCTCCAGTAGTGACTGACAGATGGTGGTTTAGTGGCTTGTGAGAAATACAATGATGGTCTCAGTCCAGTTCTCAGCAGACAAGTGTGAACATCACGACACTGCAATCCCAATCGGTATTAATTGGCACCCAGGTTGACAGTCTCTGAAGAGAGATGCCCAAGGTTGATACACTCCTAGAGCAGGTCCCTCTCCCCAGATGAGTGATTGGATGATGTGGGCAATCTTTCATTGCCGATGTGTGCTGCCATAACAGTTGTTGTCTGTAAAGAGAGGGTTTGAGTCTCCACAGCTGTCAGCCCAGCACTTTCCATGGTTTCAGTTTTAAAAAGTGTGGTTAAAAACAGGCCGGGGGGAAAAAAACAGCTTGCCTCCTTCCTAAAAAATGCTGTGCTTCTGCTGCTGATTCCAAGACCACTTCAGTGTTTACTCTAAATCTAGGTTTCTAATTGCAGGGGGTGAACAATGTCAGGGGATAAGATTTCCAGAACAATTTTGCTTTCTTTGAGGACTGGGAGATGGGACTTTGTAAGGAGAAAAAAGGAGACATTTAGACAAAAATAACCTATTGAGCAGTTAACCAGCAGAACCATCGCTGTCAATGGTCGGCACAGACAGACTAGAAAGTATGTAATATCTTGGCTGACCACCATCAAAAATTGCTAGAGTGGGAATTGGCATGTTAGCAAATTTAATTGAAAGCAAATCCAAGCTTCTTTCATGCAAGAAGTCTCTTTCTGCCTTATTACTTAACTTGTTAAAATTGTACTTGAAAGATAGGGGGAAAGCTTGAAATGTATATTGATTGATATAAAAAAAAATGAGTATTACTGAGTCTCTCGACTTTTTGCTGATCGTGGGTCATTTCACTTTCACAATATTTCATAATTAAAATTATTAGTAATTCTGTTTTAAGTCTCTGCCAACTTCCTAATTAACTCTTCTTTCCCTCAGATTGCAGTGCTTATTTATTACTGTCAGCTCGCTGTATAGTTTACACAAGGCACCAGGAATTTTTGCTAAGAATGTCTCTGGTTTTGTTCTGTTGATATATGTATCTCTGTTTCCACTGCAGCCATACGAATCATGGGATTAATGAGCTGTCAGATTCTGGGTAATGAATGAAAAAATGACAGAGATCTTTTCAGAATTTAAGAAGCAATGTGTTAAATTTGTCATCAATGCTATAAAGAAATCACATCTCTTCCATGTATGAATCAGGAAACGTCTTAAAAAAATAAATAAAAATTGCAGTGGTGCAAAGGCCCCACGTGATCGCCTGGTGAGCAAGTGGTTATTTCCAATTCTGTTTCCATCTCTTTTGGCATCGCTGCTCAGGGGCTGTTTGCGAGAGAGAGAGGCAGGCAGGAGAATGTGTTTTGGAAAAAGTAATAGATTTCTACACCTGGGGCTCTAGGTTCTGAGTTGAACCCGCAGCTGGAGATTTTTTTGTGTTCTCTCTTTATGCCTATATGAATTTGCTGGATTTCTTGTTATAAACATTACTCCTTAAAGGGAAGACCTTGCTGACTGCCAAAGAGTTATTTTTCCATGTGGGTCATTCCGCCCATTTACAAAGTTTCATTAGATTTAGATTCCATAATTCTTCTTATATATATAAAAATATATTTTGATCCAGGTGACGGTCACAGATGGAGGCATCTCTCCCAAGCAATCTACTGTTTGGGTGGTGGTTCAAGTTCTGGATGAAAATGATAACAAGCCTCAGTTTCCAGAGAAAGTCTATCAGATCAAGTTGCCCGAGAGGGACCGCAAGAAAAGAGGGGAGCCAATCTACAGAGCTTTTGCATTTGACAAAGATGAAGGACCGAATGCAGAAATTTCCTACAGCATCGTGGATGGAAATGATGATGGGAAATTTTTTATTGACCCTAAAACCGGGATGGTTTCTTCCAGAAAGCAATTCACAGCAGGGAATTATGACATCTTAACAGTAAGGCTTCAGAATTAGCACACACCATTTGATGTTTCAAGAATATGTTTTTTAAAGTTAGTATAAATAATGTCACATAGTTTTCCCTAATTTAGGAGTTATATGTAAAACCTTAACCTATTAAGAAATCCAGTTGTCATACATAACTATAGATAAAGAAATAACCTCTTTTTACTCAAAATGTTTTCATACTTCTCAGGTTGTTCAAAAGGTAGATCTTCAAAGCATCAGTTTGTCTTTCCAATGCACAGGGAAAAAACATAGACCGAGGGCTTGTCTACGCACACAATAGTTGTACCACTTAACTCTACCACTTCAGTTAAAACAATACAACCCCCTTAGTGTGGAGGCAGTTATACCGATATAAAAGTACCATATATACTCGTTCCCAAGCCGAATATTTTTGGTAAAAAAGTGACACATCAAAGAGTGGGGTTTGCCTTATTAACGGGTCTACACCAAAATTTGATGATTTTAAACTCTATGGAATCATTGAATTGAATATCTAATACATTGTCGTTTTGTTTACCTGGAGCGTCTGTAGGCATCGAGCCCCACAGCAAACCGTGGCCACTGGGAGCTGAGGGGCTCCGTGCCTGTGAACGCTCCAGGTAAACAAAACGTCCAGGCCCGCTAGAGGCTTACCCTAACGGGCCAGGAGCCAAAGTTTGCCAACCCCTGAAATATAGGGTTGGCTTATGAAAGGGTCATATAGTTTTTGCTCTTTTTACCTAACCATCTTGGGAGGTCGGCTTATAAACGAACGGGCTAATGAACAAGTATATACGGTAATTATACTAGTATGGCTTATGGAGGCCCTCTCGGAGATCCAGAGAGGCCCGGGCCACTTCCAGCTTTGAGGCCCCCTAGCCATAATAAAAATTAAAAAATGACAATACATGAAAAACAAAATAAGGCACCAAAAAAAGAGTGAGACATAATTTGAATACTTTTTTTATTTAACAAATGCTTTTCTAGCCCTTCTCTGTGCAAATGCACTAATTATTGAGGAAAAATCTATATCAAGTGTCTAAATTTGAGGCCCCCTTTGAGCTTGAGGCCCAGGCCAAATGGCCCTCCTGGTCCCACCCTCTTATTGGCCCTGGGTTTTTGCTTGTAAGTGAAGGGGAATAATGTATACTGACATAAAGCACTTTTACACTGGTGTAACTTCACCCACACTAGGGGTTGCACTGCAATAACTATTTCAATAAAAAAAATCACTGCCTTAAGCACAATAGTTATGGGGCACAAAAACTGTGTGCAGACCAGGCCTGAGAGAGACAAGAGATGTGTGGTATTTTTTGATAGAATCAAATTTAGGGGCATATGAACTCCAGAAATCTATATGTATTGGAAACACTCTTGTGTGATTGAAAACGATTCATGGTAGGCACTTAAACAAAGGATTATGACAGCAAAGTATTGAGTGGG
Organism: Terrapene triunguis; assembly: GCF_002925995.2. Taxonomy (NCBI): domain Eukaryota; kingdom Metazoa; phylum Chordata; order Testudines; family Emydidae; genus Terrapene; species Terrapene triunguis. Next base: position 14,707,646 of record NW_020664448.1, read on the forward strand.
CGCAGGTGTCTAGTAGTGTGCCACATTGATCGATGTTTCATCCCATCTTATTTCACATCTTCATCAGGGATCTAGGTATCAGCGTAAACAGCACAATGGCCAGGTGCCTTTCAGATCTCACACTGCGAGCCAGGTCTCTCTCACTTCTTGGGAATTGGCTTTATTAATAAAATACTGTAATGTAAAGCTCAGCTCAAGTCTTCTCCCCAGGCCGAGTTCCCACTCTGATTCCTACTGCAGGACTGCTCAGGATACAGCCTTGATCCTCTCTCTCTAAAGAGTCCACTCCTCTTAAATCCAAGCAGAGTAAAAAGCCACCTGCTATAGTTCACCAGATCACCTTAATCTGTTTCCCACAAACCACCTGTTACAGTTCACCAGAATACCTTTATCTGTTTCCCAGCAAGATCAACACTGGCTGACAGGATATGGTATTTCAGGCAAATACTGCCAGCCTTTTAAAAAGTGTGTTAATCACATTAAATGATGCTATAGTCATATATATTTATAAATATCTCCTATAGTGTATAACTTGAAAACACACTAAAATAAAGGAAAACTAGCCAAACTCTCAGGATGTTGGCATAACTGACCAAAGCACCCACATGAAATTGTATTTGTAACCCCCATCCTCCCTTCTCTGACCCAGATGTTTGTTATCCCATGTCCTTTTCTACACATGGGGCTTGTCTATCTGGAGAGTTACTGTGCAGTAAGCTGCGCTGTAAATCAACAGCCCTATAGGCTGCTGCACACTAAGTCACCACGTGTACCCTGCTGCCTCTCACTAAAAGTTCTGCTTTGACCTACTGCATTCTGAAACAGCGGTAGATCGAAGTGCACTATGGAACTTCTAGTGCATGGCCACAGGTTCCACGCAGCCAATTAGCGCATAGCAGGCTAGAGTGCTGTAGATTTACACCCCAGCTTGCCAGGCACTAACTCTTGGTATAGACAAGCCCCTAGATTGTAAACTATTCCAGGCAAGGATCACGCTTATCAAGCACCATGCACATTGATAGTATAATACAGGGGTCGGCAACCTTTAAGAAGTGGCTTGCCAAGTCTTCAGTAATTTAAGGTTTCGCGTGCCAGTAATACATTTTACATTTACAAGGCCTCCCGACAGAACCCCAGACTAGCAGCGGGCTGAGCGGGGCCGGTGGCAGGGACCCCGGCTGGCAGGGGCCGGCGGATGGAACCCCAGACCGGCAGCAGGCTGAGCCATCCGGGCCAGCAGCAGGCTGAACGGGGCCGAGACCCCTGGCTGGCAAGGGGCCGGCAGCTGGAACCCCAGGCCAGCAGCAGGCTGAGCGGGGCCGGCAGTAGGCTGAGCGGGGCCGGCGGCTGGGACCCCAGACTGTCAGCGCAGGAGGCAGACAGAACCCCAGACCGGTAGTACGCTGAGCCACTCAGCCCGCTGCCAGTCTGGGGTACCGTCTGCTGGCCCCTGCCAGCCGGGGTCCTGTCCGTCGGCCCCGCTCAGCCTACTGCCGGCCCCACTCAGCCTGCTGCCGGCCCGGGGTTCCGTCCATTCAGGCCAGCAGTGGGCTGAGCAGGGCCGGGACCCTAGCTGGCAAGGGGCTGGCAGCCAGAACCCTACTCCGGCAGCTGGCTGAGCGAGGCCGGCGGACGGAACCTCAGACCGGCAGCGGGCTGAGCGGCTCAGCCAGCTGACAGTCTGGAGTTTCAGACGCCGGCTCCTGCCAGCCAGGGTCCTGGCCGTCGGCCCCGCTCAGCCCGTTGCCGGCCTAGGGTTCCGTTCACCCAGGCAGGCAGCGGGCTGAGTGGGGCCGGCGGCCGGGACCCCGGCTGGCAGCAGCGTGCTGGTAAAAATCGGCTCACGTGCCGCTTTTGGCATGCGAGCCGACCCCGGTATAATATAAATAATAAGAATTAACCCTAAGTTGGGAGGAATTGTGAACACTGAGGGCAGAGAAGCAACATAAATAGATCTATAGAAACTGAAACAAAGGAAGAAAGTAATCATTTTGGAAAATGGGTTGAAATAATCCAAAACATAGTATTGTAAGAGACTGAAGGATCATAGCATACTGAAAAGTTAAGAGTTTTGCAGTCCAAGTGCGATAGCAAAAAAAGCCATTGGTCCACATATGTGTCATGTCATGGATCATATTTGTGTTTGTACAGTGCCTGCCAAAGTAGGTCTTAGAATCTCTGAGTAGGACTCCAGTAATACAAATAATGATGAAAATAACAACAACAGTGTAAACACAAGATATAGGAATTAGTTAGATTGGAAATAGGAGTAATGAGGTGAAATTAAGGGACATTTGGGGAAGATTATTAATAATAATACTTACCTCTTATATAATGCTTCTCATCAGCAGGTCTCAAAGTGCAAAGGTAAATATCATTATCTCCATTTTACAGATGGGGAAAATGAGGCATAGAGTGATGAAGTGACTTCCCAAAGGTCACCCAGTAGCTTAGTGGCAAAGCCAGGAATAGAACCCAGGTCAAACTTCCTGACAGTGGAAGCCTATTACATTTTAGAAAAGTCTTCTAGAGAAGATAATAGAATTGGACTAATATAACCCTACATTAGTCCAATTCTAGACCAGTATCAATAAAGCACTGGTAGACTCAGACACCAATAACAGGTTAAAAGTGTGAATTATTTGACTAGAAACATATGACACGTACTGTTAAAAAGCTGAGATTCTAACTTGTCTGTTGCTTGTAGCATATCTTTTTAGTACTGGCCTGGCAAGCAGATATAGACCTTTACATCTCATTAATGTGAATGCCATCTTGCTATTTTACCCTGTTTGAATGACAAAATATTAATGCCCAATATCTCACAAAAACTGCAGCAGATGTAAAATCTGTGGAGTTAAGCTATGGGTGAAAAGAGCCTATATAGGATATTGAAGTCATCATCATCTACCATGCTGAAAGCCCTCTGTATTCAATATTTGTTTTGTGAGTTCACGCATCCCTACAATAATGCTGGTGTTATTTGACAGTGCCAGTTGTAGTGGTTTGTATCCCTTCCGCATAGCAAGGATTGCTTCAAACCCCTGACATAATTTTATTTTATCAAGTTCCCCTCGCTGCCTCAGAAGTGCAGAGAAGACCATAAGCAGTAACAATCCCTTTAGACTTCAGTTCTATCTCCAGTATTGGGCAGGTCACGTACGTTAGTTAGATAGTTAGTTAGTTATAAAAATAATTAGCGCAAAATTGAGTTTTCAACTAAATGAGATTTTACCAAGTGAAAAGTGTCTGAAGAAATTTTTGATTTTGGGTGAAATTAGTGGCCTTAGATACACAGGAGGTCCCTTCAGACCTTAACCCTATGAAACTATGGAAAACTTACATATTTAGGCTAAAAACTGAAATATTTTGAGCCAGATATCCTGTAACAGTTCCTCATGAAGGGCTGTAGTTCAGTTTCCTCATGTCCCCATTGTCCTCCCTGGCTGGGCCATGTCTCTCATGATTCACCATGGCCAGGGGCTTTCATGTTGCAACCTCTCCCTCACCAGGAGGAATAACTGTTCCAGGGAGCCTGGACTGAAAGGGAGCATGAGGTCCTTAGAATACAACTCCCATGAGGCCAGCAGCATTTCCAAACCATTTTGATTTTCACTGAAAGATCAAACTTTTACATGAAAAATTTTTACAAAAATGATTTTTCATTTTTGATGAAAATTTCCACAGAAATAAACCCAACTTTACTCTGGTGGCAGGAGTATTCTCAAGATGCATTGACAGAGCAGCATGTTAAGCTACCGTATGTGTTCTCTCTATGCGTAACAGATAAAAGCAGTGGACAATGGACGACCCCAGAAGTCTTCAACTGCGCGCCTCCATATTGAGTGGATTAAGAAACCCATACCCTCACCTGTATCACTGACTTTCGATGAGCCCTTCTACAACTTCACTGTCATGGAAAGTGATAGAGTGACAGAAATTGTGGGCGTGGTCTCTGTGCAACCCGCTAACATACCTTTGTGGTTTGATGTAGTCGGTAAGTTTGAACTCAGTGCTGTGAATAGGTATCAAGAAAAACACCTCCGGATGTGTGGTTTTGAGAGTGAGAAAACTAACAGTGAATTATCACCCAAATGAAAAACATGAAATGCTGAGATGAAAATGCCTAATTTAATATAATAATAATAATTAATAATCATGCTTTTGTTATGACTCCTTAGCTAAGCTGAAAAGAAAGCGCTGGATGGCTGGATTGTTTTTTTTTTCATAGTATGTTATTTACTGCAATCTTGATGTTGTCTGTCATTTAAATTCTATTGTCATACTTTGCTAATCTCATTTCTAAATGTATTTATGGTACTTAGACTTGCTGTCCCTCATTTCTCTCTTTTCTTCACCTTTTTTTCTGCATTCTGTTCTTTTTTTTCTGCTTCCGACTGCCCTGCTTCAAGGTGGCAAGCATGCTCGAGAGATGTTCTATATTCTACAGACAGCTTGTGGGCAGAACTGTTCAACAGAAGGTACCCTTAGTGCAAACACATTTGCTAAAATACAACTATCCAAGCTGCCTTTTTTTTTTCTTTTTTTACAAGTTCTTTGAAGCAAATTATATTACATCTTTCATAAGTGTCTGTGACAGAATGGACTTGATACATTCTTTTCTATGACAGCTTTTATCGTATCCAATTATTATCCCTTTATTCACGGATTTTCACAATTTAACACCAAAAAAATCAAATGTTTTACAGTTCAATGCTGTCCGTTTAAAACATGAAATGGAAAAAAATAGGCGTGAGCAGCATCAGCATGTGGGTTGCAAATGGAGCCACCAAAATGATCATCTTGAATGCAAGCTGAAAAAGAGAAATAAGTTTAGATGTGAGATTTCAAGCACAAAATTGCCTAATTTGCCTTCCATAACTTTGCTTATAAAGGTGGAGGAAAGGAAAGCAAGCATGGTTGGTAAAAGGCAGGAGAGGGAATGACAGTGGTGGTATTTTAAATGCAAAGGCAAATGCAGTAGGTCCGTGGATATCAGAAAAAGAGGGAAGAAGGAGTATTGCTTAGCAGCTGGAACAGGAAACTAAGAGTCAGCATTCCTGAGGGCTGTTCCCAGCTCTGCCATTGATTTATTTGTGTGGCTTTGGGCAACTCACTTAACATCTCTGTAACCTTTCTGTCCTTAACTGCCAATCTGTGCAGATCAGGAAGGGAAACTATTGTGTTTCCTCTTGTATCTGTAGCTGGGTTTCTGAGATGCCAAATATCATTAAAACTCAGCCCAATGCTGTCGTGCTCTTGGGTTCCCGTTAGCCCTTCGAGAAGAGCAAAACACATCTCCTAATGTCTTCCCTTGCATTCTTCGATAGTTTTAGCACAGTATGAGCAGTTTATATTAGCATCATGTTTACATTCCCTTCCTCTTGCTGACCCTAACTATCCTCCCAGGGGGAGGCTCCCCCCTGCCCATTGACTTTATTGTCACTTTTTGAACTCGAACTTCTTGTTGGACTTCTCTGCCCTTCATCCCGTTTTGTCTTTTGCTCAGTGAATCCTACCACTCTCATTATAATGCTCTCAACTTTAAGTCTGAGAGAAGGCTGCTGCTTTCCAGCTACATTCTTACGCATCATTGTAATTATTCCTGTTCCAGCACCTCCTCCTAATGGTGCTCAACATGTTTGCCTCCCAAAGAGACGGCTGATGAAGAGCATGCATGGTAATTAGAGCCCGTAGTTTGTAATTCAATATAGTACTTACATCTAGAATAGCTTAAATACTTTTTAAAATAGGTTTTAATTTATCCCCCCTCCCCCTGAAAAAAAATCCTAACATTGTCCATAAAGGCTCTAGGGTTTCATACTGAAAGATGTTGAGTCAGTACCAAGAGATGCTGAGCGCCTAACTTCCATTGACTTTAATAGGAATTCTGGGCACCTGGCACCGCTTAGTACATTGCAAGGTCGATTCCCTAGTCTGCATCTGTGGCCATCTACTTTAGTAGTAGTAGTAGTAGTAGTAGTTCTACTGCAGTAGTGCCTAGTAGCACCAGACATGAACCAGGACCCCAGTGTGCTTGGTGCTGTGCAAACAAAGAACAAAAAGATGGTCCCTGCCACAAAGAGCTTACAACCTAAGTATTTTATGTTTAGATTAATTTAACTGCTTCTAATCAGTGTCCGTTACCGTACGGGAAGGTCTGAGGGACTGATGGCTCAGGACAGCTGTTTGTGAGCAACACTAAAAGAGGGCAGCAGCCTTGCCCTGATCTGAATTTTGCACTTGCATCTCCATGAACATCCCACAGTAAAGTCAACGGGAGCTCTGCATGCTTATGCAAGTGCCTGATTTAACTCAGAGTTTGGAGTTCAACTTTTACGTTTATTGGCTTCATAAAATAAATGAGAACCAGAATCTCCCAGTATAATGATTTCCCTTCATTATTTTTTTTTCTGATATCTACTTGCCTGTTTGTTTAATTTGGAATTCACCTCCTCACATAGGAGGCTGCCTTCTATTTGGGCCCTTCTAATCAATAATGGTTGAAAAGTCAAACCCGATTTCTGTTTTCAGCATGTATTCAATATATCTGTCAGATCGCACACAGCCCACAGCGCTGCATTGTGAAGGCCCTGTACACAAGAGCCCATTTTCTCAGTTTTTGTTATATTTAATCACTGTTGGATAAGAAACTCATTTTCAATGGAATAGATGCTCCTAGACAGTTGAAATTCTTTTTGTTCCCAAGTAAACTGAGCCCTCTCTCTGTCTCTGTCTCTTTCACCCCTTTGCACTGGTGGTGGGAGTGGTACGATAATTAGTGTGCTACTTTCGCTGCATTAGCTGAGCTGCACGGTGCTGATTGTTGCTTATGTAGCATGTTGCACAAAACCCTTCTGACACTTTCCCAATAGATCTCTCTCCATCCCTTCCTCCTACTCCTGATGTAGGCCTTTAAAAGCATCTTTTAAAACTAGAGCAGGACGTTCCTACCCCATTGTGCTTAAATTCCAGTAATTTCAGGATCCCTGGGTAACAATAATGTAAACTTTTTCCTGTGAAAACCACATTGCACTGATTTTCACTGAGTGCCAAAAGCATGTGATTCCCCAGCCTCTTTTGAATCATCTGCTATGAGAACTGTGTACTATATTTCTTGATTTTTTTCTCCCTACGCCTTACTTTTCTGCCCCGTCCTCAGCTTCTCAGGAGAATCATAGCCTTGGATTTGCTACTAACAGCTACTTTGCTGAAATTCAAAATATCTCTGCAGTGTCCTTCCCTTTCTAAGGGTATGTCTACACTACCTGCTGGATCGGCGGGCAGCAATCGATCCAGCGGGGGTCGATTTATCGCATCTAGTCTAGGTGCGATAAATCGATCCCCAAGCGCTCTCCCATCGACTCCTGTACTCCACCGCTGCGAGAGGCGCAGGCAGAGTCAGCTTCATGTAGCTGAAGTTGCGTAACTTAGATCAAATCCCCCCCCCCCCCCCCAGTGTAGACCAGGCCTCAGATAATGTGCTACAGATGAAGTCTTGCTTTGCATGTCGGGTTACTAATATTTCTAAAATATGCCATGTTTTAACTGAATGCTGCAGTTGAATTCAGAGTACTTGGTACCTGTTTTGCCAGCATATAGATTTATTTTAGATCCGCCAGAACTAGAAAGCTAAATTTCCGATCCTGATCTCTCCCTGAGTCTGAGTAATTTGGGCTGTACCTCTCTTTCTGCAAATGCCAGAGGCAGTTTAGACTCTTCCTTGGGACCCTGGAATCTGTCCATTCCCTTTCCATCGTTGTTCCTCCGGCACTGCATACAGGGCAGAGGTTCAGCTGTCCCATGTTTTTCTCTTAGCATCCTAGGTTTTATAACTCACTTGGGGGCAGGGCTAAGCAAGATTCTCCCCTCCCCACGCCTTGGAACAAATATTTAATTCCACTAATTTGTAGGGAAGGCAAGAGTTCTATTTCTTCTCTCTTACGTTATCCCGCCTTTCCTAGTATTGTTTCTGCATTGCTTTCTACGTCCCTGAAGTCTTGGACTGGGGAGAGGCAGGTTCCAGAAGCAAAACCTTGTTATGATTTTGTTTCTGGGAAACACCTGTTCCCCATTCTGTCCCACTCGAGGAAGTTCCTTTGGGTGCATGTATGTAGTGAATGCATCTGTACAAGCTGTTACAATTAAGAATTTATGGTAAAGCTTCAGCATTTCAATACGCTTTTGGAAACACTCACCTAGTGAGTGATTGTTTGAAGTGTGGCTAAGCCCTGGAACTCTCAGACACAAGTTTGACTAGCCTCTGGTGTATGCCAGAAGAGAGGCACAACCCACATATCTCAGGCTGAGTGAGAGGTCATTCCCCTAAATGAAATAATCAAGTGACAAATTCTCTGTTGTCTGCAGCTGGTGCTAAATACAAACTACCCATAAATATGGCCCTTAATCCCAACAGAGATTGGGTTGATAGCAAACCTCACCCTAAAATGCAGACCCAGTTCTTTGACCTAGCCTTTCCTCAGTAACACACTATTTAATACAAAACTGAACCATGAAAAATAAACACAGCCCAGCCCCTGCTAATTGGTGGGAGGGACAGGAGAAAGAGAGAGAGGGAGAGAAATATATCATGAATATAATTTTGGAAGGCCACATGAGAACCTATACTATTAATCCAATTGAATTAAGTTTCTTAATTTTAGGGAAGGTATTCTGGAGTTAGTCAAAGTTGTCTGTGACTCATAGAGCAGGTAGAGATAGGTGTTATTTGTGGCACAGTGTTGAACAATCTGCATTGTCCTCATCCTAAACACTATACTTAGCAAGCAAGGAAAGGGCATTTAAAAAATTGCAGTGCTAATCTCTCAGTTTTAATTTCTTGGAAGTTTTAAAGGCAGAGTTTCCTTGAAAGTGCATGCTGATAACATACGATTTTTGATTGCTCATTAAGATAGTTATTAAGCATTTTGTATTAAAGTCTTTCATTTTATTTCTCACGGTTATCAGTATGAAACATTCTCTTTGAAAAGTGCAGACTGTCCCAAGGCTAGCTTCGTTTCTGCCCAGGTTTCCTTGCAACCATCTACAAACTCGCTTCTTCAAACGATTTTTTTTTCCCGGAGTTGATTTTTTTTTTCATGCAGTATTTCCCAAGTAAATCAATTAAAAACATTAATTGGGAGATGACCTCTCTCTTTTTTTAGGTTAACTTAAAAATACCCCCAAACATATGATCTTATAGTTTTCAAATAACTTGGTATCTCCATAACGTTAATTAAATGTCAAGGACAATTATGCTTTCACTAGCAATTAAAAAGTGTTAAGTATATATAACCGCTGGGAACTGTAAGTGGTTTGGCTATGCAGAAAGGGGGAGGGGAATGGAGAGTGCTTCTCTTCTTTGTAAATCACAGCAGACCAAATTGCAGTGTTTTAATGGAGGGCCACATTGTGCCTGCTAGGCTCAGTTCCCTGGTGGGGCAGTGCAGGAGACAGGTCCCTCTGGATCTCCCAATGTGCAGAGGGAGTTCAATGACTGCCCCATAGCTTCGGAGGGTGCCCCAAACTCCCACACTGTGCATCTAGCAGTTGCAGGTCAGGGTGAGGCCCTGCCTGCTCCCCTCCCTAGTCTTTTTTGTGTATCAGGGTGTGAGAGGAAGGAGTAATGGTAGCCCCCAGCCCCCCAAAAATGGTTAAGGTTTCACCAGAACAAAGCAGCCATTCAATAAAATTACTGGGCAAAAACAAAATTAATCAATGGAATGAAATCTTTCAACTACAGACCTGATCCCTAGCGAGGCTAAGAACCTCCTGAAACATTTTAAACACCCACTGAAATCAATGGGAATTAAAGGCACGCCACACCTTGCAGGATCAGGCCCTTAGAAAATATAGCTCCTGGAATGGTACTAATATTTAATTAAAATAGCGCAAGAGTTCTTTCCCCATCTAGTCTTATTCCTCCTCCCTCTCCTCATGCTCCAGAAAATCTCTGAGTTGGAATTATAATAAACTCCTCTTTACAGCTGAGTAGGGTGACCAGAAGGCAAACTTGGTAATGGGCACCTGTATAAGACAAAGTCCCGAATATTGGGACTGTCCCTATAAAATCGGGACATCTGATCTCCCTGAGTTGGGGGGAAGCACAGCAGTTGTTAATGCAATCCTACTTTTTGCACAACGAGCAGTTCTAACTTATGAACTGTAGCTGTGGTAGAATATTCTTGGTAACTCTTTAATCTCTGGTTGTTTATGGCTTTCCCTTATTCTTTTGTTGATTTTTTTTCTACTTTATGAGCTGCTGCAATATTTTTTGCACTGCTGTAGGTAATTTGGTTTGGCAGGACAACTGTGTATTTGGAACAATTCTGATGTAAGATGCAGAGAGAAGTTTTAGAGGTTTATTTTGATTTGGTGGGGGGGGTTTTTGGTGTCTTCCCTGTCAACTCTGTTTAATTATTTCTGAGAGAGACCTATTATTTGACCTCTCCTGACAAATATTTACATGTCCTTGAAATTAGCATTACATTCTTTTTTTCCAAATATGCAATAAGCCGTACTCATTTTAAAAGACCAGTCTAGTCCTCACGCCCATTGACATAAAATTTGCAGAATTGAGCCCCCTTAAAATGAATTTCTTAAACCAAAACTTACGCTTGTTCATTACAGGAATTACAAGGGCACATCTCTTGTGGGTTTATAACCCCTAAAATATTTTTATAAATGCAATTAATTATGTTTCACTGAAATATATTGTTGAAGCTTTTGTTTTCAGGGCATTTTTCTAACATCTGTTTTACAGTTTACAAAACTGTGCTTTGAAATATAAGTTATTTTAGAACAAAAAGTATCACTACAATTCACTGGGTTATGCACAAAGAAGGCCCTAAACATGGTTGTCAATAAACAGATACACCTACTTCTAGATACGTTTTCTATGGAAAGTTTCCAGAGATAGCTAATTGAATTGTGTTTTTGTGGACGATTAGGAGGGAATTTCGATAGTTCTTTCGATGCTGAGAAGGGCGTGGGCACTATTGTCATTGCAAAGCCCTTGGATGCAGAGCAGAGGTCTATATATAACATGACTGTGGAGGTCACCGATGGAACAAATGTTGCAACCACTCAGGTACAATGTCTCATTCTTTGTGTGCAAGTTTTTCATTTGTTTGTGGAATTTGTGCAATTTTATAGAATAACTGTGCCCTCCGAATTAAAAGAACATCCTATGGGAGCCAAATTAAATGATTTGGCATTTGGTGAATATTTTGAAGCATGTTTCCACTTGCTTTGAAGAGATTTGAATGTTTAATACTTAGAAAAGTGGCATTTCTTCTTCTGGTCTTCATGTTCATGTTGAACCAAGATTCTGTCCCAGGACTGAGGGTTTCCATATCAGATGGGAGCTAGGCACAGATGTTGACAGCACAGATTTGTATTATACAACATGGTCCAGAGGACATCATCTTACAATAGTGCTTCTGCAGTTTTTGTGGATATTACTGTAGAATATTGTGGATTATTTTCTGTTTTCTTTTCTTTTCTTTTTTTTTTTTAAATGAAGTTCATACCTCTCAACCTACCCATGCCTAAATGTGGCATAATGTGTGGCAAAGACCCAAAATGAGGGACAGGCACAAATTATTCAGGCAGGAAACTTGTGCTGTGGGATTCCTTCCTTTCCTGTCAATGACTGTCTAACCTCAATTCTACATTGCTTTATTTCTGATGTCAGTAATTTGCAACAATACAAGTAAGGGGATGAATTTGTGTGGAGCATAGACAACTAAAAGGGGAGATGTCCCTCAAAGTGAGGTACAGTTGAGAGGTCTGGACTAGTTAGTGCCTTGACTCCTAACTCAGCATGAGAGTGAAGTGTGCATGAAGCATGCACCTTATACTGATAGGATGAAATTTACATCAGTGGAATGTACAGGGCCTCCCAGATTAAAGGTGGCCTGCAGAGGAAATGAAAAAAATTAGGTTTGTAATGTTATTTGCTTCTTTATAATGCAAAAAGATGTCATGGCCGATTTATTTTTTGCTTTTTTATCTTACCGTTATCAGAAATGTCTGGTTTTGCTTGGATGAGTCATATATAGTTTGGGAGCTCTCCGCCCTTATTTGAAAAGGTGATCAAAGTCTCAAACCTTCAAGAATTATGAGCTGTTTAACCTTCGCTATTTACAGTACTTCCAGTTTGTACTTTTTGATTTATCTCCAGAGCCTTCAGTGACAATTAAACAGAAGCATTTGATACAAGCTTGTAGCTAGCAAATTGAATTTTGTACATATATTGGCTAGTTCTTTATCCCAATCCTAAATATAACCATAATCTCTGCGGGCCAGACATGTCACGTTACATACCCAATGCAATCACTTACGCAGCCTCTGTGATTTGATTTAGATATTGAATAGTATGTTACTAAAATGCTTGAAAAGAAAGACCCAAAAAACAAAAACAAAACAGTTGCCCACAATGAAAATTGTACTTCATAATGGGTGTCCACCTAAACCCATCCTTTAATAGAGAGGAAGCATGGCCCAGTGGTTAGGGCACTGGTCTTGGTAAGCTTCTTGAGGAAAGGGCTGTCTTTTTGTTCTTGTGTTTGTACAGTGCCTAGTATAGCATGGTCCTGGTCTGTGACTGGGACCCCTAGGTGCTACAATAATACAAATAATGAAAAATAATAATAAATAGTAGGTTGTGGGTGGTCTTGGCTCAAGTCCCTGCTCTGCCACAGGCTTCCCGTGTGACCCTGGGCAAATCACTTATCTTCTCTGTGCCTTGGTTTTCCATCTCTAAATCAGAGATAGTAGAACTTCCCTAAATCACCATTGTGTTGTGAGGATAAGTACATTAAACATTGTGAGGTCCTCAGATACTATAGTAACGGGCTATATAAGATATAGCAATAACCATCATTTCCTGTGTGATGTATAATCAACTCATTAACTAGTTTTTTCTGGAAGTTATGTTTTCATATGTAAAAATAGGAATTAAAATCATAAAGATTATTTCACACGCTATAAAAGAAAACAATGTTAGAGATGAGAATTTATAATATAGGAAATACTGAATAGTGTTCCATATATTCATATTCTATAATTCTCTTATATAAATTCATGTAAGGTATTTTTATCATATTCACAAGTTTGAATTTTCAGACTTAAAAGTGATAAAAAGAGCTGAACTGTGTTACTCACATTTGTTTATTTAACAAAATAAAGCCCATGTGCTAAGTCAAAAATATCTCATATAAAATATTAATATAATCTACTGAGAGTTCTGTAGAGTACATTACACTGTAGGCATAGAACCACCTGGGTTTTAATTAGGGCTGTCAAGCGATTAAAAAATTAATCACGATTAATTGCGTGATTAATCGTGATGTTCAACAATAATAGAATACTACATATATAAATATTTTTGGATGTTTCCCACATTTTCAAATATATTGATTTCAGTTACAGCACAGAATGCAAAGTGTACAGTGCTCACTTAATATTTATTTTTATTATAAATATGTGCACTGTAAAAAATAAAAAAAAAGTATTTTCAATTAGCTTAATACAAGTACTGTAGTGCAATCTCCTTATCATGAAAGCTGAACATACATATGTAGAATTATGTACAAAAAATAACTGCACTCAAAAATAAAACAATGTAAAACTTTAGAGCCTACAAGTCCACTCAGTCCTACTTCTTGTTCAGCCAATCGCTCAGACAAACAAGTTCGTTTACATTCGTAGGAGATAATGCTGCCCTCTTCTTATTTACAGTGTCACCAGAAAGTGAGAACTGGCGTTTGTATGGTACTGTTGTAGCCGGTGTTGCAAGATATTTACGTGCCAGATGCGTTAAGATTCCTATGTCCCTTCATGCTTCAACCACCATTCCAGAGGACGAGTCCATGCCGATGATGGGTTCTGCTCAGTAACGATCCAAAGCAGTGCAGACCGACCCATGTTCATTTTCATCATCTGAGTCAGATGCCACCAGCAGAAAGTTGATTTTCTTTTTTGGTGGTTCAGGTTCTGTAGTTTTCACACAGGAGTCTTGCTTTTTTAAGACTTCTGAAAGCATGCTCCACTCCCCGTCCTGATCAGATTTTGGTAGGCACTTCAGATTCTTAAACCTTGGGTCAAGTGCGGTAGCTATCTTTAGAAATCTCACATTGGTACCTTCTTTGCCTTTTGTCAAATCTGCAGTGAAAGTGTTCTTAAAATGAACAACGTGCTGGATCATCATCCGAGACTGCTATAACATGAAATATATGGCAGAATGCGGGTAAAACAGAGCAGGAGACATACAATTCTCCCCCAAGGAGTTGTCACAAATTTAATTAACACATTATTTTTTTAACAGCATCATCAGCGTGGAAGCATATCCTCTAGAATGGTGGCCAAAGCATGAAGAGGCATACAAATGTTTATCATATCTGACACATAAATACCTTGCAATGCCGACTACAAAAGTGCCATGCGAAAGTCTGTTCTCCCTTTCAGCTGACATTGTAAATAAGAAGCAGGCAGCATTATCTCCCATAAATGTAAACAAACTTGTTTCTCTTAGTGTTTGGCTGAACAATAAGTAGGACTGAGTGGACTTGTAGGCTCTAAAGTTTTGCATGGTTTTGTTTCTGAGTGCAGTTATGTAACAACAACAAAATCTACATTTGTAAGTTGCACTTTCCTGATAAAGAGATTGCAATACAGTACTTGTATGAGGTGAATTGAAAAATACTATTTCTTTTGTTTATCATTTTTACAGTGCAAATATTTGTAATAGGAATAATATAAAGTGAGTACTGTACACTTTGTTTTCTGTGTTGTAATTGAAATCCATATATTTTAAGATGTAGAAAAACATCCAAAATATTTAATAAATTTCAGTTGGTATTCTATTATTTAACAGTGCGATTACAACTGCAATTAATCGCGATTAATTTTTGCGAGTTAACTGCTATTAATTGACAGCCCTAGTTTTAATGTTACTTGCAAAAATATTTTCTGGAAGAAGTATGTGTGTGGGGGGGAATCCATCTATAAATCCCTTCGCTTCATTTAAAAAAAATAAATAAAAGAAGCCCTCCCGCGCGTCCCCCTCCCCCAACATGCGGGGTTTACTACAAAACAGCTGATCTTCATCATGCCTAATGGAGACATATTTCCTTTTATTCAACAGCACTTGTTCTTCCTTTATCTCTTTCTGGCAGTTGGTGCGTTACACAGTCAGAAGTGGTAAAAGACATTGTAAAAATGCCAAAGATTTTTGTTTCAGTAATATGATCAGTGGTGCAGACCTGTATAACAGCTTTAGTTTCATCAGTAGCTGTACATTTATTAAATTCTGATAAACTATTGAGACTTCCCTCACTCCATGGCCCTCTACACTGTATGTTACAGTGTAGTAAGAGAAACAAAACCATTATGATTTAAAATTCATACGTTTTGTGTTCTAGATTAGTTTTGGTGGAGGCAAAAGAAAGAAGTTAAGAAACCCAAGAAGGCCTTAAAGCTTTCTACATGAATTAAAGGATGTTTGGTGGGGGAGTGGATGATGTCAAGTTACAGAGATCCATGCAGATTCGTGAGTGAGACACTATTCGTGTTAATGTACTGTTCCCACTTACCATGTCGCCCCTTTATCAAGGCTGCAACCACCACGTTTTATGCCAGTAAAAATCTATTTTAATGCAGTCTTGCTATGATCCAAGCAAAGTGGCAGCGGTAGTTGTGAGGGAGGAATATTGATTTATTTGATATATTATTGGAGTGTGAGTATGAAGGTACCTATTAGATTGATTAACTTCTGGGAAGGCTAAGCCAGGAACAAGCCAGTGGTGGGGGGGTTGTTTTTCCTCCACTTAATTCATCATTGCTGAAGGCAATGTGATAATTTATAAAAATCTGAAGTTGTACACCACGTCTGAGTTCATGAGAAATGTGATTCTTGCAGGTATCGCCTGCTCACTAGTCCTTGGGGGACATCTGCTGTCCCCAAACTTGAATGAAATCATGAAGCCATGACCCTAGGACTCTGCTTTAGCTATAGGCCATAAGATTTAATTTGATAGAGAGTATATTGCCCTCAATTGAACAAAGAGGGACTTCTGCTGGCATGGAATCAATTTAATGGTACCCTTTTCCCCACTCCCTTCTCAGTATTGACCAGCCCTGATGAAATGATGTCAGGAACAGAGCTGGCCAGAAAATAGAAATCCCTCCCCATAAAAAATTTGGCATTTAAAAAAAAATTATCACAAACCAGGGCAAAATGTCAATTTTTTTTGCGAAAAGGGATTTGAAGAAAAAAGATCATTTTAGGAGAACGAAAACAGAAATATTTAGTTTCCTGGCTGCCCACCTGGAAGTGTCTTGTCAATTTCACAAGAACCGTCCAGCCC
Organism: Terrapene triunguis; assembly: GCF_002925995.2. Classification (NCBI taxonomy): domain Eukaryota; kingdom Metazoa; phylum Chordata; order Testudines; family Emydidae; genus Terrapene; species Terrapene triunguis. The sequence goes on from NW_020664448.1 coordinate 14,724,016, forward strand.
AGCGGCTGAGAAACAAAGAAACTGGGTGCTCTGCCTTCCTGCCTACCCTTACACTAACTAGCTGTTCGCTCTTCTAAAACACATGGAAAGGTTCAGAGGAGTCGGGAATGATTTTTGTGTCAACTCCAGTGCTACCAACTCTTGCAAGTTTATTTGATGGTTTTTCTTAACGCCCCACCTCTTGGAGTCGTGCTATTACATGAGAACATAAGAACGGCCATGCTGGGTCAGACCAGTGTTCCATCTAGCCCAGTATCCTGTCATCTGACAGTGGCCAGTGCCAGATTTCAGAGGGAAAGAACAGAATAGGACAATTATCGAGTTGTCGCCTAGTCCTAGCTTCTGGTAGTCAGACGTTTAGTGACATCTCGAGCACGGGGTTGTGTCCCTGACCATCTTGGCTACTAGCCATTGGTGGACGTGTCCTCCATGAAATTATCTAATTTTGTTTTGAACTCAGTTATAGTTTTGGCCTTCACAACATCCTCTAGCAACGAGTTCCACGGTTTGACTGCACACTGGGTGAAGAAATACTTATTTTGGTTGTTTTAAACCTGCTGCCTATTTATTTCATTGGATGACCTCTGCTTCTTGTGTTATGTGAAGGGGTAAATAACACTTCCTTCTTCCCTTTCTCCACACCATTCATGGTTTTGTAGATGTCTATCATATCCCACCTTAGTCGTCTCTTTTCTAAGCTGAACAGTCCCAGTCTTTTTAATCTCGCCTCATATAGAAGCTGTTCCATACCCCTTCTCTGTATCTTTTTCCAAATCTCATATATTGTTTTTGAAATAAGGCACCGGAACTGAACACAGTATTCAAGTTGTGGACGTACCATGGATTTATATAGTGGCATTATGATATTTTCTGTTTTACTATATATCCTTTTTCTAATGGTTCCCAACATTCTGTTAGTTTTTTTGACTGCTACTGCACTTTGAGCAGATGTTTTCAGAGAACAATCCACGATGACTCCAAGATCTCTTTCTTAGTGGTAACAGCTAATTTAGACCCCCATTTTGTATATATACTTGGGATTATTTTTTCCAATGAGCATTATTTTGCACTTATCAACACTGAATTTCATCTGCCGTTTTGTTGCCTAGTCAGTTTTGTGAGATTCCTTTGCAACTCTTCATGGTCAGATTTGGAGCTAACAATCTTGAGTAATTTAATATCATCTGCAGACTTTTCACCTCACTGTTTGCCCTCTTTCCAGATCATTTATGAATATTTTGCACAGTACAAGTCCCACTACAGATACCTAGTGGACACTGCTATTTACCTCTCTCCATTCTGAAAACTGTCCACTTATTCCTACCCTTTTAACCAGTTACTGATCCATCTTACGACCTTCCATCTTATCCCATGATGGCTTACTTTGCTTAAGAGCCTTTGTTGTGGGTTCTTGTAAAAGCCTTCTGAAAGTCAAAGTATGCTATATCAGCAGTATTATCTTTGTCCACATGCTTGTTGACACCCTCAAAGAATTCTGAGAGATTGGTGAGGCATGATTTCCCTTTACAAAAACTTTGTTGACTGTTCCCCATCAAATTGTGTTCACCTACGTGTCTGATAATTCTGTTTTTTACTATAGTTTCAACTAACTTGCCTGGTACTGAACTAAGGCATACTGACCTGTACTTGCCAGGATCGTCCCTGGAGCCTTTGTTGAACATGGGTGTTTCATTAGCTATCCTCCAGACATCTGGTACAGAGGCTGATTTAAGTTATAGGTTATATACTACAGTTAGCAGTTCTGCAATTTCATATTTGAGTTCCTTCAGAACTCTTGGGTGAATACCACCTGGTCCTGGAGACTCATTACCGTTTACTGTATTGATTTGTTCCAAAATCTTCTCTATTGACATCTCAGTCTGGTACCGTTCCTCAGATTTGTCACCTAAAAGAATGGCTCAGGTGTAGGAAACTCCCCCACATCCTCTGCAGCGAAGATCGATGCACAGAATTCATTTAGCTTCTCCACAATGGCTTGACTTGCCAGAGTTCATCCTCCTTTCTGTTTTCCTCAGTAGGATTTGACTTCCAGTTTTTAAAGGTTGCCTTTTTGTCCCATACCACCTCTTTTAGTCTGCTATTTAGCCATGGTGGCATTGTTTGGTCCTCTTACTGTTTTTTGTTTTGTTTTGTTTTGCGCGGAAGGGGGGGTATACATTTAGTTTGAGCCTCTATTATGGTGGTTTTAAGTAGTTTCCATGCTGCTTGCAAGCATTTCAGAAACACAGCTTCCTTTTGGTTTTTGTTAATGAAAGTTTTATTCCTCCTGGTTCAGAAAAAATGTGAACCCTGAAGGCTCAAAATCCAGACAGTAAAGGAAAAAAAGCTTTAAAAAATAAATCTCATTATTTATAAACCAATCTCATGATGGCTTGGTTCATGCTTTGTGAATGCTTAGGTCTCTACTCCTACACATTTTTCTGTGAGCAATATTTGTAGTTCCTGTTAAAAATGCTTTTGCCCAGACCAGCCAAATTGTCTTCTGGTTGAATGAGCCTCAGCCAGAGCTATTATTCATGGATCTTTTCCCTCCTCTCTGCAGAAAGCCATGGAATTTTTCTGCTCATTAGAATCCTTTAGATGGCACATTCAGGATGTAGAACTTGTTCTCTTTTTACAGGGCACACGTTTCTTTTAGGAAATAGTTTTGCTGAACTGAATACCTAATAAATCATAGTGATCTTTCACATGAGAGGGAGGTTGTTTCTGCAGAATGCCGAAAGGCTCACCTTCAACCAGCAGTGGCGATGGGTCAAAATGTAGGTGAGCATCATAGCCCTCTATAGCTCCGCATGTGCACTTTAATTCGAGACATTTTTAAAATGTCTTTCAGCCCTCTACCCTGTTGCCAGTTGTTAAACAAACTGGATCCTTCACTGAAGTCCTTTTTCTGCTGTCTCCTGATGGCATGGATGGTACATGGGCTAAGCCACTACCACAGCTGTTCCCATATCAATCAGTTCTAGAAGACTTAACTGTTAAGTTAGTAGCTGTGAATGGCGCACAGAACTGAGATGAAGCTACATTTTGTTTTAATTCAATTCTTTACTTTTCTGAGCAGGACGGTTCTCCAGAACAAGAACCTCCACTCTCCGGAGCCTGGCTTTTTCCTCAGGTCACAACCCCAGCACTGTCTTACCACATGCCAGTCTGTGGAGCGGAGGCGGTGTGTGATGTTTCATTTTCATTTCAGTATAAATTCAGAGACATGTTAAAGCATGAATGACTGGCCACTGAGGATGGTGGAGAAATTGTTTGCATTTGTATGGAAAATTTAGAAGGGTAGAGAAAAAGACGTCTCAGGCTGTAACAAATAAACCTGTGTGGTAACACTCTTGAAAGCAATATTAAATCAAAGTAGGTTTTCAAAACCCATACAAAAGCGTAAGCTGAGTTGAAGCAATTCAGGCACTTAATGGGTTGTACTACAACACAGTTCCCTGACCAAGCAATTAGCCCAAGAGGATTCTTCCAGCCTCAAATATCTGTAAAGCAGCTCCTGGCATGTGTCCAGTTTTTATTCAACTAGGTTTTGCCTCGACCAGAAGTATTTGTGATGGGCAACATTAAAAACGGCTTTGGAGAGACTTCCTGCATTAGGCTTTGTTCTGCTTTGATTTGATTGTATTTCTCTAGGCCTGTCACTTGCCATTTTGAATACAAAGTCTCTGGTAATGCTCTGAGAGTTACTTTGCCTAATTTATAAGCTTGGAGCTCCACAAGGTCCTTTATTTGAAATTTGCTTTAACTGTGGGAAATAGGAAGTGAGTAGGGAGAAGGAGATCTTTTATAGCAAGACATTTGTTCAGACTGTAAATTAGACAGGGCACAATGTGACCAGAAATGGGCAAGCTTTTGTAGAGCCTGCTACATATTGGAAAAGATATGAGCTCTCAAAGATATCTGGGCAAGGATTGCTGTGCTGGAAGTTTGCTTTATGAGGGTGGATAAAGTCTTTCAGATAACGTTTGCATATGAAAAGTGTTTTAATCGGCGACCTCAGTAAAGAGGAATTCCTGATGCCATCACTACTTAACAGAACACAAGCATTAAATATTTTCATTGCATCTCATTGAGGAGATGTAACGTAGAACTTTTAAAATCAGACTTTCATTTTAAATAATAGGTATTGTGTCAACATAATGCTCCACTGACCTACAATGTTAACAGTTACCTTCTTCCAAGTTGACAACAACTTTGGGCAACTGCAGCTAGTATATAAATATTTTTAAAAGCCAGTCCTGATGTGTGCCAATGAATCTTTGTCTGATTAAAAGCTTACTTGACCCGTGAAGTAACAGTAATGAATGGCAGATTCATTCATGTCAAATTTTCAATTTGGAACAAAAGAAAAGGGTTTGAAACACACACACATGCATTGTTAGCCTTGGATCCAATTCTGTTGATAAGACTTAATTCTTGTAAAAAAATACAAGACACTTCCCTTACTGCGGGATGGTTACCTCTGGACTTTGGCACAATCCTGCAAATACTTGTGTATTTGAGTAACTTTACTCACATGAGTACTCTGATTGAATTCAGTTCAGCTCATTTAATGTTATCCACATATGGGTAATCAAGACCCATTTGTGTGTGTGTGATGTTCATGTCACTTTAACATTGCTCCTTTTTTGAAGAGAAGGACTTTTTTCCTCTCTGGACCTCATTTTTAGTCTATAAAATTCAACCAGCATAGTAGGAAATCTTCTGCAAGATAAGGAAATATTGTAAGGTGACAGGACTAATGCGGAAATGGATCAAAAATATACCTCTAATAGTCAAGTGATCTGGATTCTATTCCCAGCCCTGCCCCAGACCCCTGTTGTGATAATCGATAAGTCATTTAACAGCCTGTTGCCGTGTCTCAGTGGGTCACAGCTGAGGATGCCAAATTCAGGATGAACAGCTGAGAAACAAGGCAGACACACCCCAGGCTGGTGGTTATTCTTTCATAAGATATACCAAGCCAGTAACAAAAGTAAACTTTTCTCTCACACTGGTTAACAAGAAGTCGAAACTACAGTCTCCTTAGGCATTCCAGCACTCATTTCACCATGCAGACAGTAAACTTGGATGAGTAGTTATTTAAAACCAATTTCATCAAACAAAGGGTCCTTCTAATCCCAAAATCAGCCGAGTAACCAGATCAAGATATAATTGAGATCTTGCCCAATAATCATGCTGCTGCCAATCCTTTATTATCTAATATTTAAAGGTTTATTTATAAGATGAAAAGAAAGAGGAGAGAGTTAAAATGGTTAAGGAAATCAAATACATACAGTCATTGCAAAGTTATTGGATCAGGTTTGTAGCAGTGATGTTACAGACTGCTGGCTTGGAAAGTCTCTGATAACTTCCAAAAGATTGGAAGGTCCTCAGTCCATTGGTTGGAATGCTCCTTTTAGTGTTAAGTCCGTAGTCCAGAGATTAGAGCAGGAAAGAGGTCAAAATGGAGATGCTTCCAGGGTCCTTTATAACTGTTCCCATGTGGAGGGACTGCTCTCAGTCTTAGTTTGTGGAAAATTATAGGCACAAGATGGAGTCCAGGGTCACATGAGCAAGTCGCATGCCCTTGCGTGCTTTGATAACTCATAGGAGCAGCCATTACCCATATTCTGGCTAAAGTGTCCAAAGGAAAGCTCACTGGGCCAGGGACAGGCTTCTTCTATGGCCCTTGTTTTCCTTAATGGGCCATCAACTTGAATGATCCATTCACAATGTGCGGGTTAGACTGGATGTAAACTACCTTACCCCAGGAGCAAACACATTTGAAATACTGGTACATAGTCAATATGCATAACTTTAGATACAAAGATGATACATGCATACAGATAGGATAATCATATTTGATAGATTGTAACTTTTCCATTGATACCTTACATGACATACTTTGATCCAGATTTGTTGCATCTGTCTAACAGTGGCAGTATTAATGATATAAATGGTTATATTTTGATCATACAGCATCACACAACCCCCGCTCCCCTTCTGTTTTTTCCCATCTGTAGAATGAGGATAATAATACTTATCTACCCCACAGAAGTGCTGTGAGGCTTAATAGGATACCATCAGCTTAAAAATCATACTTGTGTCTGCACATTTTTTACCTACGGTTTTTACAAGTAACTCCTAAGATTACTAGAATTTAAAGAACTCGGAGAAAACAAAATTCTATACTTTGTCCAGTTTGTGGAGTTGAAACACTTTGTATATAATCATTTTCTCCTATACAGTCAGTTTCCACTGTTTTTATTTGGGTGGGGAGAGGACTTTCACACAGCAATAGGGGAGAGAACATGATTTTAAATAACACAGGAAAATATGATTATAAACTCATAACAAATTGGCAGGGATACAAAGGGGCAGGTGACAGTACCTGAAATTCCTTTTAACTCCTTTTTTAATAGACTAAATTTCAAGTTGATAGTGTCATCTTCAGTCATTAATGTTCGTAACGCACTTTAAGATCTCCAGATGGGAAGGTACTATAGAAATGCAAAGTACGTAATAAATAGTATGTATTGCACTATGGATCACTTCACACACCACTAAAATGCAGTCATCTCTAGGGAGGGAGTTGGCAACCATTAAACAGCAACTATCAAAATTTCATATAAGTTCAGGACAGAAAGTGAAAAGAAAAGCTTATCCGTGAAACTACCAAGAACATTTAAAGTGCAAAATTCCATGGGATTTTTAATAACCACAACTAATTAGGACCTCAGTCTTATGCAAGGAGCACCTCAGCCACCTCAGTGCTCTCTAATAATGTGCTAGATCATTGGTTCATTGGTGTATCAGAGAGAATGCCACCTAATGAATCACTGCTATGATGTCCTGTAGCATCTTGGTTTCCATTTTGGTCTCTTGATGTTGACCCAGCTCAGCCCTGCTTAGTTTATGAGATTGAATGAGATCATAGATCAGGGAGCTGTGAGTGTACAATCAAGGTGGTGAACAAAGGCATGTACACATCTCTGGGTTGCGATATCTCATGGTTGCTACAATGGAATCAGAAATCTTGCACATAAACACCTAGAGGGAAGCGACCTTGCCATTTGTATAATCTTATACAACACAGCAACAATGGTGTTGGTGGTTAACGTCCCCATTGTAGCACATAATTCAGTGCTGTTAAGACTTGTCACTGTGAGCTCCCACGTTTGCATAACCATTGTTTCCTATAGAGAGAGTGGATTGAACTAACACACTCTAGCATTAGTATAATAAAAAAAAAAAAAAAAAAAAACCTCACATGGCAACTTGTAATGATCCCAAAATGAATGTAATCCGTGCTGTAATAATAACTGTGCAATCTAATACACTCAGCATTTCAGTGAAATGCTATTTAACGTTTGAAAAGTGTTCACTTCTCAATTAGAATGTCTAAATTAACTGATGTATGACAAAGCTCCTGGCCACTAATTAAATCAACATCAAAATAAATCTCTTTTCCTTATAGTCTGTGTTAACAATGTAGCAAATAATAATCACGCTGCTTTACAATAGGATGTGTCAAGGGTTGAAAGTGTCACGGCTTTTAGGGAATGTTCTATTTCAATAGTTTTCATATTAAGTGTTAGATGCTGGAGCTCATGTTCCCATCATATTCTCCCACATTCAAATTGGTTCAGTGTCTCTTTTCTATGCTCACAAAGGAGCAAGATGTTGGTCAGGTAGCCTTACTCTGTGTGCATGTAGAGCAGAATTAGGATCTTTATTTTTATTCCAAACCTTTCCCCATGTTTTAAGGCATCTAAAATCCCTAAGTGCTACATCTTTTTTTTTTTTTAAGGATTCATTTATCTCAGTATCTTAGAAACATATCTTGATGTATTATGTATGTTAACAAAAATAAAACTGCAATGAGTAAGGGAGATTTGTCATCATTTTAGATCTAATGACATATGTTTACCCCTCTATTATACATCTCTCTCACCAAAAAATAACCTAATACAGCTTCCTCCCTTCATATCCCCATAAGCTATCAAAGATTAAACCTTCACAAATGCACAGTCACATGCTAAATCCTTGATAATAGCTTTAAGATATAGACCATTTCATTGCAACTGCTTTTTAGTCAGTTCCCAGGCTAGGTCATTGTGACTGGAATTTGCAACTGCTTGTGCTCTGTCTGGTAAAGTATTCAAGAAAGGCTTCCAAACATGGAAATCTAAAGTTTCATTTCCCTCTGAGGCCATGTCTTTTCATGTGATACTGTAGTAACAGATTAAATAAATTTTTCCGCTACTAAAACAAAAAGTGTGGGTGAGCTGGGCTTGATCCAGCACTGTAATAAACTCTTTCTGCTACAAAAGAGCCAGGTTGAGACACTTCTTTATACCAGAGGTAGTATCCTGGAGGCTAGTCAGATCACGCAGCAGACATGTGTTTGGTTTATAACTACATCTCCTAGGCACTGTCTCACTTCATTCCCTATCTCTTTCTAAAACTTTTGAATAATAGGGTCAGTCCATTTATAGCTGGCAACCTGTGAGAACTATTTTTTTTTAAATGATGGATTCCCTCCTGTGGTACATTTATTCTTCATCTCTAGTGTTACATGCACTCTTTGTAAAAAGTGTATCAACTTTCCCAGACATCCTCTGCAGGAGAGACCGCTTTTCCCCAATGCAATGAAAGATACAGCTGTATTTGTTGTTGTCTGTTTCAGTGTTACAAACACTTTTCCTTGTCCTCTTCTATGATTCTGCTGCCAGGGTCCCAGAAGTAATCAATAGCATATACAGGCTTGAAACCAAGCCCACAGCAGGGATCTGATTCCTCGGCTGGTGATAAACACATTTTGTGGTATATTTATGGTTACATATTGTCAAAATTATAAATAAGCAAAAACTTGAAGGTGGGGATGGTGATTATTAACCATTTGAATTGGGGTAGCATCTAGAGCCCCCCAATCAGGATTTGGGGCCCTGTTGTTCTTGGCAGTACACATGCACATATAATGAAAAGAGGGCCCTGCCTATAACCTATGAGGAGAGAGAACAGGTGGATACTACAATCAGATGGGGATAGACCAGGGTAACAGTGAGCTGTTACAATCAGTATAATACCCTGCAGTTACAGTGTACCACTGATCAGTGTTTTGTGGACATCACTTTGGAGTTGAGTTTTAAGGAGGGATTTGAAAGAGGATAATGTAGTGGCTTTTCAGATTGTTATGGAGAGCTCCTCCCAGGCTTAAGGCAAAGATTTGGGGGAAAGCACCAAAGTGTTTGAAGGAAAATTGAACAAGTGGGCCACAAAGGCTGGAGTCCTGGGCAGAGCATAGGCAGGAGGGGATTGAATGGAATTGTAAATTGTTTTAAAATAAATCTGCCATATAGCCAGTGCCCTTAGATCGCCTATCCTTGAAAATATGTTCCAATTTACCTGGCTTTAGATCTATGTGGCGCTGAATTGATTCTTGGCCCAAATTTCCACTCCTACAATAGGATTGTTGCTTAAAATGTGATGAACACTTGCAGTACCCATCACTGTTGTGTCTGGCTACCAACATACTGACTGATAGTACATCACAGTGCAATAGGAGGGGCTGAGAAGGATACGGGATTTAATGAATGCTTAGTCCGGTAAGAGAACAGGTTTAAACAGCAGGAAAATGATCAGTTTTGTGGCCTTGATGATAATGAGAAAAAAATGCCCAGAATATGTATGCAGCTCTCTGGTAACACCCACAAAGCAAATGTCTCTATAGCAATTCAAAGTTCCAAAATAGTAAGTCATTCCGATTATTGCTGGAAACCTAGGTGTTGTGAATCTCTTGTTTAGATCATTAATGATCCTCTCTAGGATAGATCATTTTAATTAAGATCAATTTGCTTTCCCATTGAATATTCTTGCTATTTATTTTGATTGTGGAGGTGACTGTTTAACATTAAATGATGCCTCTCGGCTGCTCTGCCCCAGCACGCATATGAATAACATATCGTACAGTTCTGTAAAGCAAATGGTATTTCTTTGAGTGTCTGAGTGAACTGACTTGTCTTCTGTAACTCTTAGTCACAGTTGCTTTACTCATTTATTTATTTCATGTTATCTGTAGGTTCTTATCAAAGTATTGGATAACAACGATAATGGCCCGGAATTCTCTCACCCAAGTTACGATGTCACGATTTCGGAGGACATCCTCCCTGATACTGAGATACTGCAGGTCGAAGCTATAGACAGAGACGAGAAACACAAGTTGAGCTACACTGTTCACAGCAGCATTGACTCAGTCAGCATGAGAAAATTCAGAATTGACCCCAGCACAGGGGTACTATACACTGCCGAGAGATTAGACCATGAAGCTCAAGATAAGCACATCCTTAATGTAATGGTAAGAATGGAACATAAGCTTGGTACCTAGAACACTATCATTGCTGTTTAAGGTGTATATTTACTTTAGTTTTTGGATAAGCAAAGAGTTTTCAGTATGGTAAATGGTAATTAAATTAATCTTTTCCTGCACTGCTGTGCATCGATTTTACATTTTTTATTTAAGCTCTGCAAGACTTATTACCAGTACATTTTATGTAATATGAAATGATTTGCCATCTTGACGGAGAACAAACAAGAAATGTTATAATCTCTTGACGTCTGGCCCTTTCATCTGAGATCATTTTCAGAGTTTCTGAAGAAAATCTAAAAAGTTCTTTGAGAACTCGCTCACAGAAGAATCGCTTTCTTGCCGTTCACAAAGCTGCAGCCTTTGGAAGCATGGCAGCCTGATATATAGTTTACTTATATAGGTTTATTTCAAGGTAGTAGATATTCATATACTAAATAGCTTTCAGCTACATTTCCAAACATTGGAGTAGGCAGCGAAAAAATTAATTATTGGTTTGTGTGCTCAATGTGCCTAAATTATAGAGCTGAACGTGCTCTGCTTTGATGTGGAAGTTGCATATTATAAAGTGGTGGTTAATTTTAAAACAAAACAAAGAACTAAATTAGTTTAAACACTGTAACCTACTAATTTTCTTTAACCATCTAAGAGCCCTGCAGAATAAGCCCTTTGAAGCACCACCGTGTGGCCTGTTAGATGCAAGGCTAGCTTTAGGCGGAAACAACTTAGGCACCATCCTGCATACTGCTACTCATCTTCAGGCAAGCAGAGCCCAAGGAGAAGGCAGGCCTCTGGTGCGTGAGATGTGACGGGAGCTAAGAAGAAGTGCAGACATGACTATAGAGACACCGGGGCATGAAGATCATTGCTGGGACAGTGTGCTTAGCCTCCATATTATGTGAAGTTTGCTTGCTTTATTTAAGAAGAACCAAAATATTCAAGGTTGTCTTACACTTGCCGGTAGGATCTTCACTGTAACCAGTGCTGAGATTTTGGATGTGGGCGTGAAAGAAGCTACAGGAGTAAATAATAGCTTCAGGTCTGCAAGGTTTTGAGTGCCTCTTGCGAGGTTTGATCAATCCCCATTGATGGCAGTCTAAGTGAAGAGTGCTCCGCACACCCTAGGATCAGCACTATTCTTTTTACCACGGGTACCGTGATCTTCAAAAATGTATGTCCATATTTGCCGATACAAAAATCGACACGTACCTGTCTGCACAAATTGGGTTTTTACATGCAAATGATTAGATAGCCACAGAACTGGTCATTGTGTGTGCAATCACATACATTTTTTTTTTGGAAAGACGGAACAAAGCTATGTAGATATGCACTGTACATACTGCTGCTTTGTTCCCACACTATGGTGTCAGTGAGGGGCATGGCACATAGCAGTTTATATTATATTTGTCAGCATTAGAGAACCTTTGGCACAAACTCAAAACTGAACATCAAATGAGACATTATGACATTATTTTGTATCAGTTTAAAAATCTACATCTTCAGTGCAGGGGCACCAGGAATAAATTTACAATAAATTAAATTTAAAAATACCCTCCAAGTCTTTTTCTCCTCTTGATTTCTCACTTTGTGCCATATCTTCGGTTTGTCTGTCTTTTAGATTTTAAGGCCTTCAGGGTGAAAAAAAGTCTGTATTTTGTGTATTGTACAGCAGTGAGCACATTGCCAGGGCTCAGATAGTTATTATTACTGCTAATAAAGTTATTTCAAGATGTTTCTCCTGCATTTTTTCTATAGGTTCGAGATCAGGAGTTTCCCTATAGAAGAAACCTGGCCAGAGTCATCATAAATGTGGAAGATTCCAATGATCACAGTCCCTACTTCACCAGTCCTTTGTACGAAGCCTCGGTGTATGAATCAGCAGCTATTGGATCTGCTGTTTTGCAGGTCACTGCTTTGGATAAAGACAAAGGAGAAAACGCAGAGCTTATCTACACTATAGAAGCAGGTTAGAGCACAAGGACAGAAAAGGCTGCAACATGATGCATTCTATAAACCAAAAAGAGTGATTATGCTGGCTTTAATTCAGAGATAGGGTAACACTAAGAAATCTTTACGGATTCTTGATCCTAGCTATCCCCTGATGAAAGTGTACAAAAAGTACAAACTCTTGTCTGCTGTTTTCAACATTTAAGCTACTGATCAGAGAGAGTTGACTTCATTTTAATTAGATGGCTACTGAGGCTTTTACCTCTAAGTCATTGGTTCAAATTACCCACAAGTCAGTGACTGAAAGTCATTCCATCTGATACCTATTTTTTGTTTTACTGGCTTCATTCTAGTGCAGTGGACAGGATGGCTTCATCATAAACTAACACAATGACAGCTGGTGCTAACTGGCATCTTTGTTGACATTTTAATCAGAGGAGCAGGGAGACTGAGGCCACTTTTGCTGGCAAAGGTTATGCTATCCTTCCTCCCCCCAGCCAAGATTTCTATGCATGCAAAGGCCCTAGTATACAGGCATCTTATACAGGTATAGAAGTGTTTTGGCTGGTACAGCTTCTCTCTCTCACCGAACTGGTATAAGCTATACCAGCAGTAGCACTTTATTGCTCGTATAAGCTGTCTCTACACTGGGAAGGTTTGCCGGCATAGCTATACTGGCAAAAATGTTAAGTATAGCTTATGCCTGAGTTTCTTTGTGGCCCTGGAGTTAGTTACTCCAGAGTAGAGCTAATAGCAAGACTTTTTGGAAAGTTGCATTGTCTTTGTCCGTGCTGTGCTGCTGCTGTGGAAAATTAGTGGATGTGAATCACCAAGGCTGTCTATCCCATATTTTTCATGGTTTAATTTCCCTAATGCAACTCTGTGTGTATGCATTTACATGTAAGAGGTGAACATTTTATTGCTTTTATAGATTTGAGTTTAGAAACCATTTCCAAAGCCGGAAATTAGTATGCATTCAGTAGAGATACTTGCAAAAAGTGAGAAAATGGAAAATCCTATCTCTTAAATTGCTTTTGTGTTGCTGCTGCACTCTGCACTTTGAAATAATGTGAATTTTCCATTTTAATAATAATAATACTTGGCACCTATATCACACTTCTCAACTGTAGCTCACAAAGAGGAATTCCATACTCCATGATGGTCCCAATAATTAATCAAGACACAGACTTCACTTATTAACCTTGACCTTGCAGACTGATCTATGCAGGCGACACTTATGCTCTCCTAGAGACCCAGTCACTTCAATGGAGCCATGCCAATTTACACCAGCTGAGGATCTCGCCCATTATTCTTAGTATCATAAACATATTAATAGACAAACACTAAGCATACCTATGAAAATGCGGTTCAGAAAGTTCAACAGCTGAGCCAGTTTCCAAAATATCTAAACAATCGTCTTCATTTTTCATTGAGATATCAAGAGTTTTCCAATGGCCACAGAATATTTATTGTTTGTGATATTTGTGTAGCTTTAGCCTTTCCAGAAAAACTAAGGCTACGTACCCAGCCCTGAGCAGCAGTATTTTCTTGGCTCTGTCTCGTGTTGTTTAAGTCATAGAATCAGACTGTCAGGGTTGGAAGGGACCTCAGGAGGTCATCTAGTCCAACCCCCTGGTCAAAGCAGGACCAATCCCCAGACAGATTTTTGCCCCAGATCCCTAAATGGCCCCCCTCAAGGATTGAACTCACAACCCTGGGTTTAGCAGGCCAATGCTCAAACCACTGAGCTATCCCTCCCGCCAAAGGTCACCAGACCTGAGCATCTGCCTGAAGCAGATTCCAACTGACAACCTGGTGATAAAAGACTCCTTGTTCCATAACCTGAGCCATCTACTCCCCTCTGTGCTACTCCTCCATGATTCACTCCTTGGGATATAGTTTTATATCCCCTATTATAATGTGTGTGTGTGTGTGTGTGTGTGTGTGTGTGTGTGTGTGTGTGTGT
>NW_020664448.1:14738310-14835175 GCF_002925995.2 Terrapene triunguis
TGTGTGTGTGTGTGTGTGTGTGTGTGTGTGTGTGTGTGTGTGTGTGTTGGGTGGGAGTGAGGGTGTGGGATTGGTTTATTGCCTTTTTTTAAAGAGGTAAACAGCAAACCAGTCAAGAATTGCACATGTCCTACTATTTTTATTTGCCCGTCTGTCCCACAGCCCACTGGTTCGTCCTGTCCACCTTTTATCTCTCATCTGTGAGACTGTGAGCTCTTTGGAGAAGAGACTGTTATTTACTGTATCCTTGTACCGCACCTAGCACAATCGGACCTCAACCTGGTTTGCCTCTAGGTGCCACCACAATACACATGATAAATAATGTAGTGCTGTAAGACTATGGCTATAATGCATTTGTAATATAGTACATAATGGAGACAGAACATAAGATGATGATTAGAAATGATGTTTAGATTATTAGATGGCCATTTTTAAGCTGTATGTTTTCCTCCTTTCTACATATTATATTACAGAATCATAGAGCCATAGGGTTATCTGGGACCGCAAGAGTCATCTAGTCTAACCCACTGTCAAGATGCAGGATTTGTTGGATCTAAACCATCCAAGACAGATGGCTATCCAGCCTCCTTTTGAAAACTTCCAGTGATGGAGATTCCATAACTTCCCTAGGCCATCTGTTCCATTGTCCTACTGTTCTTACAGTTAGGAAGTTTTTCATGAGATTTAATCTAAATCTGCTATGCTGTAGTTTGAACCCTTTGCCTCTTGGTCTGCCCTCTGTGGCAAGAGAGAACAGTTTTTCTTTATCTTTTTTGTGGCAACCTATTGTGGAGCCAATACACCCCTTCACTCTTTGGGGCATGGGGAAAGGCATGATAGCCCCACAACTGAGTCCCAATGACCACCCTGAGTCTCAGGGCCTACTGGCCAGAGTCAATATGGCTGCCCTCACTTGTAGGGCCGTGCGGCCTACTGGCCCGAGTCAGTATGGCTGCCCTCTTAGTCAAGGCTGTGAGATCGAGCAGCCAGTTGGGAAGTGGGCCGCCATCTAGGGGTGGCTGGCAGCTGGGGTAGAGGGATCCAGGCCATCCCTGCTCCACCAGGTCCCAGCCCATGACCCTGATAGCAGCGAATGGATTCATCACTAGATTAGTGAGGATCTGTCCGAATCACGCTGCCTTTGTCCCGGTTCCACAACCGGACCAATCTCTAGTTCCCCTGGGTTACTTCCTACCCTGTTTTCCAGTGTTGCTGTCCACAAGTCTCCTGGACCTCTGGGGTCATCAGCTTGCGAAGCTCCCAATGACTTGGGCTTCCGTGGGCGGCCCGGTATTGGCCTGGGTCTCGGCACACTTGGCCTTCATGATCGGGGGCTCCAGCAGCTCCCAAGAGGGAGCCTGCAATGAGCATTCTCTCTCCTCAGCCCTGACTGAGCTGGCCTTTTGTGCTGAGGCTCCAGTTGGAGCATGCCCAGCAGTGGCAAGGGGATGTGGCTTCCTCCACCCACCATGTGGGGTTAACTTCTCCTTCTCTAGTGTGGGGCATGTACATCCCGTCACACAGCCTTTCACGTATTTGAAGACCACTATCATGTTCCCCCTTAGTCTTCTCTTTTCAGGGGTGAAAGTAAAATTGAATTCTTACCAGTACAGGGGCCTCGGGCGGAAGGGCCAGGGCTGGGGGGTCAGCGTCCCCCAGCCAGCCCATCTGCGCTGCCTGGCCCGTGCTGCCCCGGACTCCAGCGGTGATTTAAAGGGCCTGGGGCTTTTAAATCGCCGTCCCCTGGGAAGCTGCTCCTTTTGCACCTCCCCCTCCCTCCCCCCCGTCAGTGGCCTGGGGGAGGGGGCAAAAGGGGCAACAATGTTAAGCTTTAAGCAGGGTCCTTTGCCGCGGCAGCGCTTTAACGTCGCTGCCCCTTTTGCCCCTCCCACCCCCATCATCGGTGGTGGCAGCGCTTTAAAGTCAGCTGTATGGGCCGGTACCAGCAGCCACTTTTTACCGGTACACCATACCAGCCCGTACCGCCTTACTTTCACGCCTGTCTCTTTTCCAAACTAAACATACCCAGTTTCTTCAGCCTTTGCTCATAAGGCTTGCATTCCGTCCCTTTGATCATCTTCGTCTCTCGCCTCTGGATCCTTCCCAATTTCTCTACATCCTTTCTATACAGCAATGACCAAAACTGGACACAGAACTCTATCTGAGGCCTAACCAGTGCCGAGTAGAGCGATACTATCACCTCCTGTGACTTGCATGCTGTGCCTCCGTTAATGCAACTCAAACAGCATCATGTTGTTGACTCATGTCGAGGTTGTGAGCCACTACAACTCCCAGATCCTTCTCAGCTGTGCTGTTGCCAAGCCAGTTATTCCCCATTCTGTATTTGTGCATTTGGTTTTTCTTCTCTAAGTGTAGCACCTTGCATTTGTCCTTGTTGAATTTCATCTTGTCTGTAGCCCAGTTCTCCAATTTATCTAGATCCCTTTGAATTTTAGTACTATCCTCCAAAGTGTTTGCATATAGGTTTGTCTTCTATAACTGCCTGTTGTTTCTGTTTCGTCGTGAGCTCTGTCTGCTATTCCAGGCTTCAATCCTTCATTTACTATAAAACTGAACTCCTATGGTTTCATTATGCACAAATGTTCCAATCCTAGATGTATCAAAATTGAGGCGTCAGTTGCTATAGTTTCTATAATCTATAAATTGGGTGCAGTGAGGATGCTGATTTTAACAGCTGGGCTCAGATCATACACAGCTTCTTCATTCACAGGAAGTACTTTGAATGATGAAAGCAGTAGTCTCATAATTTAATAAGAAATTTCTAAAGGAGAAAAACACCTCCTCCCCATCCTTACATGCATCAGTCTGTGACTGTAACTAATACCTATTAGCTAGCAGTACCAAAATAAAACTGCTCTGCCATATGCAATTTTTGTCAGTGCCAGCAATGTGCTCATCCTTGTGGGAATCTGCACCCCGGGCCTCTCAGTGAACAGCACAAAGTTTGGTTTAGCTAGCATAACCCTTGGCCTCTGTAGCTCTTACGGGTGTGTGTATAGCTGATATGTAGGAGCCACTATCATACTGATTTCTGCTGTTTGGACTAGCCTCTGTGCCTCAGAACCTGCAGCAAATACGAGTAGTCTTAGCAGTCAGTTACAGCGTTCAGAGAATCTGTATTTATTTACTTTTTGGGTCACCACATAGTTTGTTCTTCAGCTGGAATTTTCACACATGCTGCCCTCTGCGCAACAGCTGTAGCAGTTACCACTAAAAGATCACTGTTTACTAACGGTTACCACTCAGTGGTGTATGAGAAAAGTTTTTACAGGGGTCATGGGCCCTTGACTCTAGCAAAAAGATCCCAGGAATAGTCTCCATGATAATGTACCATTATATCAAGAATGGTTTGACAATAAAGATTCAAAATTAGTACAGGTCAATATTGGCCGTTTGGCTTTGGAATCAAAATGAGAAAAAGGAGCTAAAAGCTTGTGTGTGTGTATATATATACACACACTCAGTGAACCACATTTTAAGCAATTACTTAAGATGCCACACACAAAAATGTTGCCTAATAGAGGCGACATGTAGTAACAGTCCATTAATGGCTATTAGCCAGGATGGGTAAGGAATGGTGTCCCTAGCCTCTGTTTGTCAGAGGGTGGAGATGGATGGCAGGAGAGAGAGAACTTGATCATTACCTGTTAGGTTCACTCCCTCTGGGGCACCTGGCATTGGCCACTGTCAGCAGACAGGATACTGGGCTGGATGGACCTTTGGTCTGACCCAGTATGGCCGTTCTTATGTTCTTAACAGTTAAAAACTTGGACAGACCCTGAAGTTTTGCATCTGTCTCCTGAAGAATAGTCAGAGAGTATATCATGTTAGTTTAAAAAAAAAAAAAAAAAAAAACTGTGATCCAAACACATTATTTTCTCCTTTATGCAGTCAGTGACCTCTCTGTCTGCACATGCTAACACTGATCTGAAAACATTTTCTACAAAATCTTATTAATCTAGATTTCTCTTTCCTCAGAAATCAAATAGTAAACCTCTCTGACACGAGATACTTTTATCTATTTTATATGGTATTGTTCCTTGTAATTTTTCTAAATTCTATTCTAACACTTTGTAGTCAGTTCTTTGTAGCCTTGAGCTACAGTAGTCCGCTCTATAGTTGCTTAATAGCCTCTTTATTTCACGGCATGAATTGTTATTCCTTTATCAAGCAATTGGCTTGTTAGCCTTTGATCCCCTTTTTGTGTCTCAGGTATGCAACTATTTGATAGTCTAATTCCATAATGTGTGGTGGGGTGCATTTTCCCACATTTTACTTTTGCATAATATACATTGCCCAAATTTTCAAACCTGGGATCTTAAAATTAGGCTCTTAAATTCCTGTGTAGGCACCTAAATAGAAGTTTCAGAGTGGGTTTCAGAGGTATTGAGCGCCTGCAGTAACCATTAAGATAATTTTAAATATTTAAAGATAGAGAAAAAGACTTTGTTTTAATCAATATGAAACAAATGTATAAACCAAGATTTTCAAAAAGGGGCTCTTAGGGCCATATTTACACACCTGAATATGTGGTCTGATTTTCAGAAGTCAGTTGAAGTTGCTGGATGTTCAGCACTTATGAAAATCAGGCCACATATCTAGGTGGCTAAATATGGATTCAGGAGCCCAGATTTAGGTACCTGTTTTTTTTTTAATTCTATGCAATTACTAGTATTACTGATGGCCGCTCGTGCGTTAATGTGACGGTATCATAGTCAGATTCGTTTTATAACATAATTTTCTCAATGTTCAATATTTCACTTCTAATATAGCTTTCAACATTTATGTTTTAGGAAACACTGGGAACACATTCAAGATCGAACCAGTTTTAGGCATCATCACAGTATTGAAGGAACCGGACTTGACAACAATGGGACAGTTTGTTTTGTCAGTCAAAGTAACTGATCAAGGTTCACCACCACTGTCTGCAACGGCAATTGTACGCATTTCTGTGACCATGTCAGATAATTCCCATCCAAAGTTCACACACAAGGAATACCAAGCAGAAGTTAATGAAAATGTTGATATTGGAACTTCAGTCATTTTGATCTCTGCAATCAGTCAGTCTACATTAGTTTATGAGGTCAAGGATGGGAATGTGGATGGAGCCTTTACTATAAACCCATATTCTGGAGTCATCACCAGTCAAAAGCCACTTGATTATGAACGCACTTCCTCTTACCAGCTCATTGTTCAAGCAACTAACATGGCAGGCATGGCATCAAATGCCACTGTCAGCATTCAGATTGTTGATGAAAATGATAACCTGCCAGTTTTTCTCCTCTCCCAATACTCGGGCAGCATAAGTGAAGCTGCTCCTGTAAACAGTATAGTCCGGAGCGCAGCCAACAACCCACTGGTGATACGAGCTACGGATGCCGACAGTAATCAGAATGCTTTGCTGGTCTATCAGATTGTTGAATCCACTGCTAAGAAGTACTTCACTGTAGATTCCAGCACTGGCGCGATCAGAACAATTGCAAATTTAGACCATGAAACCATAGCCCACTTCCATTTCCACGTGCATGTTAGAGATAGCGGAAATCCACAGCTCACAGCGGAGAGTCCAGTTGAAGTTACTATTGAAGTAACTGACATCAATGACAATCCTCCAGTCTTCAGTCAGGCTGTGTTTGAGACAGTCTTGCTTCTGCCCACTTACGTTGGTGTAGAGGTTCTTAAAGTCAAGGCCACAGACCCGGATTCAGAAGTTCCACCTGAACTAACATACAGTCTGATTGAAGGCAATGTGGACCATTTTTTGATTGATTCAAGTACTGGGGTACTCACCATAAAAAATAATACTCTTTCCAAAGATCATTATATGCTTATAGTAAGAGTGTCTGATGGGAAATTTTACAGCACTGCTATGGTGACCATAATGGTAAAAGAAGCCATGGATAGTGGGCTCCATTTTACACAAAGTTTTTATTCCACATCTATCTCGGAGAACAGCACTAATATCACAAATGTAGCTGTGGTGAATGCTGTTGGAAACCGTCTCAATGAGCCCTTGAAGTATGGTATATTAAACCCAGGCAACAAGTTCATGATCAAATCCACCTCGGGAGTCATTGAAACAACGGGCATCCCCTTTGACAGAGAAAAACAAGAGCTGTATGAGCTGGTCGTTGAAGCAAGTCGTGAACTAGATCATCTCCGTGTGGCCAGGGTGGTTGTCAGAGTTAACATTGAGGACATCAATGACAATGCTCCGGTGTTTGTAGGGCTGCCTTACTATGCTGCTGTACAAGTTGATGCTGAGCCCGGTACCCTAATATATCGAGTGACAGCCATTGATAAAGATAAGGGTGCAAATGGTGAAGTCTCCTATCTGTTGAAAGAAGACTATGGGCATTTTGAAATTGACAGACAAACTGGTAGTGTCACTTTAAGAGAAGCCTTCAACTCTGACTTATCTAATATAGAGTATTTAGTTATCATCCTTGCAAAAGATGGTGGTAATCCTTCGTTGTCTGCTTCAGTAGAACTTCCTATTACTATAGTTAATAAAGCAATGCCTGTGTTTGACAAGCCCTTCTATACAGCTTCTGTAAATGAAGACATAGAAATGCACACCCCAATTCTTAGCATAAATGCAACCAGCCCAGAGGGCCAGGGTATCATTTATATCATTGTTGATGGAGATCCCTACAACCAGTTTAACATTGACTTTGACACCGGCATTCTGAGTGTCATCAGCCCATTGGACTATGAAGTAAATTCTGTTTTTAAGCTGACAGTACGAGCCAGTGATGCCCTCACTGGTGCTCGGGCTGAAGTCACTGTGGACTTAATTATTAATGATGTAAATGATAATCCTCCAGTTTTTGATCACTTGGCCTATAATGCCACCTTATCCGAAGCATCTTTGATTGGGACTCCTGTGTTGCAGGTTGTTGCTACCGACGCAGACTCTGAAAATAACAAAATTATACAGTATCAGATTGTCCAGGACTCCTTTAACAGCACTGATTATTTTCACATCGATAGCACAAGTGGCCTAATCCTGACAGCCCGTATGTTGGATCATGAACTATTACAGCAGTGCAGCTTAAAAGTCAGAGCAGCTGATAATGGATTCCCACCACTGAGCAGTGAAGTTCTTGTTAGTATTTATGTGACAGATATGAATGACAACCCTCCAGTTTTTAACCAGTTAATATATGAATCTTACGTGAGTGAACTGGCCCCTAGGGGTCATTTTGTGACTTGTGTCCAAGCTTCTGATGCTGACAGCTCTGATTTTGACAGACTGGAGTACAGTATCTTGTCTGGAAATGATCGGACCAGCTTTATAATGGACAGCAAGAGTGGCATTATAACTCTGTCTAACCATCGGAAACAGAGGATGGAGCCAATGTATAGCTTAAATGTCTCTGTCTCGGATGGATTGTTCACCAGCACAGCTCAGGTGCATATCCGGATCCTGGGTGCTAACCTCTATAGCCCCACGTTTTCACAGAGTATTTATGTGGCAGAGGTTAGAGAAAATGCTGCCCCTGGAACTAAGGTAGTCCATGTAAAAGCGACAGATGGAGATTCTGGTATATATGGCCAAATAAACTACTCCATAATAAATGATTTTGCCAAGGACCGATTCTTAATTGATAACAATGGACAGATCCTAACAACTGAGAAATTGGACCGAGAGAACCCTTTGGAAGGGGATATCAGTATATTTTTGAGGGCCCTGGATGGAGGTGGGAGAATGACTTTCTGCACCGTGAGAGTGATCGTAGTGGATGAGAATGACAATACTCCCCAGTTTATGACAATAGAATACAGAGCAAGTGTCAAAGCAGATGTTGGAAAAGGTCATTTGGTCACCCAAGTGCAAGCATTAGATCCAGATGATGGAGCCAATTCAAGAATCACCTATTCATTGTATAGTGAAGCCTCTGTTTCAGTGGCAGATCTGCTTGAAATTGATCCTGACAATGGATGGATGGTCACCAAAGGTAACTTTAACCAGCTGAAAAACACCGTTCTGTCATTTTTCGTCAAAGCAGTTGATGGTGGCATTCCCATGAAGCATTCCCTTATTCCTGTCTATATCCATGTTTTACCTCCAGAAGCTGTTTTACCTTCCTTTTCCCAACCCCAATATTCTTTTACAATACCAGAAGACACTGTCATAGGAAGCACCCTTGACGTTTTGCATGTTTTGCCAAGCCTGGGTGCTGTATATAGCACTGTTAATGGTGAATTAGCTGAAAACAACAAGGAAGGGATTTTCATCATAGACCAAGACACTGGAATCATAAAGCTAGATAAGAGACTTGACCATGAGACAAATCCTGCTTTTCACTTTAAAGTTGCAGCCACCATACAGCTAGACAAAGTGGACATTGTATTAACTGTGGATGTGGAGGTTAAAGTGTTGGATGTAAATGACAACAAGCCTGTGTTTGAAGCTGCCAACTATGAAGCTGTAATAATGGAAGGGATGCCAATAGGGATTAATCTTATCCAGGTTAAAGCAATTGATGCGGACTGGGGTGCAAATGGGCAAGTCACATATACTCTTTCAGCGGAATCGGAGCTGGACAAGATCATGGAAGCCTTCACAATCGATGGCAACAGTGGGTGGATCAGCACATTGAAGGACCTAGATCATGAAAAGAATCCCACTTTTACTTTTGCAGTGGTAGCTTCAGATCTGGGAGAAGCTTTTTCCCTCTCTTCCACTACCTTGGTCTCTGTCACTGTGACAGACATAAACGACAATGCACCAATCTTTGAACACGAGGTGTACAGAGGATCCGTAAAAGAGAGTGACCCTCCAGGTGAAGTTGTGGCGGTTCTCAGCACATGGGACGAAGACACGTCTGAAGTCAACCGGCAGGTTAGCTACCATATCACAGGTAAGAAAGTTGCAAACCCCTTTTCTTCCTGAAACCTGCCGTTATTGAAGAACTGAGATTTAGTACAGATTAGCATGAAAGATTTAGCAGGATTGCAGGTACATCCTCAGCTTGCAAGCAAGTCAGTTCTATTTCTCTTGGATTTATTGTTCTTAATTTGACCAGAATTTTGTAGCAACTAGTGAAGCTTAGAGATAGAGAGAAAGAGATTTGTGTGTGTGTCATTCTCCCTCCCTCTCTCCCCAGTTTCACAGCCCAAGACTTCATGCTGTGCTGCAATGTAAGGAAGTGTAACCCGTCATGATTGATGTGTCAGCATGGGAAAGATCAGAACTTAATGTATCAACCAGGGAAAATGAACAGCATTTATTCTCAGGAGGAAAACCCTTACATTTCTACGCACTTTTTTTTAATTAAGCCCTTCCCCTTCCAGAGAGGGGAATGTTCATTTAAACTTTCATTTAAAAATTCAATTTAAAAAATCACTACCTGTGGAAAAATTGACGTGCACTGTAAATTAGGGAGGGAGGAATACCACACTTTCCCCACTTACCAGAAGCATCGTATCACAAACCAGGGAAGCAATAACCCTCCGTACTGCTGTTCTGGTTTGCAGACATGCAGCATGGTGTAAACGTTATTTCATTACTAATATTTTTTCCAAGCATGGTAGTATTGTTTGTTCCTATCATGCTATATTTATTGTCATTCTTTTTCCAGAGCAAAATTAGATGTGTGTATGTGTATGGGCGGGGGACGGGAGGTGGAGGAGGAAATGGGGTGTGGTTATTTTGTCTGTGCCTATGTCTGTTGTCTGCATTCTCCAGTACATTTGTGGGAGTAAAGTGTTGATTCCTCCTGCCTCCCATCCTGCAGAGCTGCTAATATATTGTAATAACCTGGTTATTGTTGGTGTGCACCACGGTCTGCACTGGATAGAATTAGAACTGCTTCCGGTTTTGTCATAGACTCAATACTGCTAACAAGTAATGGGTAAAAATAAGAAGTCTCATTTAGCTCAAGTGGTGCATGGGTTTGTGTATTTGGAGCGGGAGGATCTGAATTCTGTCCCTGCTTTTGCTATCAAATGCAGAATGGCTGTGGCATGTGGTATGGTAGCAATCATGAAGTCCTAGGTACCATGGTTTGTCATCATATACATTCAAAATACCACAGGTTTCAAGTGATTTAATAATTCATTTTGACCATTTGAAAATAGTCTTTATTCAGTTTGAAAGTAAATTCTTCCACACCTGTAAAAGCTAAACTGGTACACCTCTACCCCAATATAACGCTGTCCTCAGGAGCCAAAAAAACTTACCGCGTTATAGGTGAAACCGCGTTATATAGAACTTGCTTTGATCCGCCTGAGTGCGCAGCCCTGCCCCCCGGGAGTGCGCAGCCCCGCCCCCCGGGAGCGCTGTTTTACTGCGTTATATCCAAATTTGTGTTATATCGGGTCGCTTTATATCGGGGTAGAGGTGTGTATTAATAGGGTATCATATAATAGTGTATAAGGACAGGAGGTGAAGGCTAGTTTTGTGAGTAAAGAACAAAACTGGAAGGCAGGAGTTCTATTCCTGACTCGGCCACCCACTTCCTGTGTGACCTTGGGTAAGGCACTTCCTCTCTGTGCTTCATTGTCCCTGTTTGTAAAACTGGAATAATAATGCCGGTGTCCTAGATGCTTTGTGACACCTATATAATTATTGTCTGTATGGAGCTTTGAGATCCTCAAATGGAAAGTGCTGTAGAAAAGCAAAGCAGTGATGTTCAAATTGGGAGTAGTTTAGTGCACTGAGATAATTATTAACTAGCATTTTTCCCATTTTTGTAAATTGTCTTGAAGTCTTAAATCTCCTGTTCTAATGCACAATACAGATACATTATATATTAATCCACTTTCATTAATTTGAGAAAAATACCAGTTTAACAGCAGTCTCCTCCCGTAAGACCTAAAAGTTTCAAAACTATCCCTTCCTGATTTTATGTTGTCATAGTAAATTCTAAAAATGCTACTACTGAAAAAACAAGAGGTTTAAAAGGCACATGTGATACCATTGCAACTGCTAGAACATAATACCAAAGAGGCTTTGCTATCTTCAGTTTTTTAAGACATCCTCTTAGATATGGGAAATTGTAGAATGAAAATCATCCAGAAACATTTAATTCTATTGGCTAAAAAACAAATGTTAAAAAACAGTTGCCTTTTCACTAATGAAACATTCAATTCATACTTTGAGTTCAAAATGAGTTCAGCTATTGGACTTGAACATTTCATGGGATCAAATTAGCTGGGGATTTTTTTCAGTGACCGTGTCATTTTGAAGGTATTTTGAGACCCAGAATATTGTTCTGTAAATACAGCCACGCCTGAGACGTTCGCTGGAGCAAGTATGGATCACTGAATTAAAAGGAAAAGAAAGTACATAACGAGAATGGCATTTGGTGCACTCAGAATAGCCTTTCATACCTTTCCCTGTGGACATGCAACACACACAGAATGTGTGGGAAAATCGCCTTTTAGATGAGGCATAAAATCAAAGCTCTAACCGCTTGTGATGACTAAAGATCCCATAGTACTTTCCCCAAGAATACAGTCATTAATCTCAGTGTTCTGGCCAACTTCTAATATGGATAACAACACTGTGCTTGACTAACATGCCCCTCCCACTTTTAGTTTAACTTAAATACAGTTCTTCAGTTCAAACCTGTTCTTCAGGCTTGCTGTGTGCTGTTTCGAACCCAGCCATCTGCATTTCACTGGTGGAAGATGTGATGCCTATTTGTCCATTCATTGACAGTCCTTGTAAAACAATTTGGGATCTGTACCAATGAAAGGCACGATATAAAAGCTGGCTGTTAAATATCAGAAAGTTCCTGGCAGTGATAGCTGGAGATGGAAGAGGCACTGTTGCTTTTCTTGTGAGAGCGCAATTTTGGCCAGTTGCATGCAATAAACCATGGGCCCTTTCATGTGGATTATTGAAGACTTGTCAGTATTGTTTTAGACAAATAGATAAGGTTTTCTTGGTGTTTGCAGTATTACCTACAGGACCCTGTAATTACGGTAGGGGAATGCCCCTGCTAGTGAAAATATTGCAGGTTCTGTAAAAATATTTAGATATCCAGGGACTCTCAGGAAAGTTAAGGCAAATCAACTAAAAGGTGTGAAGTCACCTTCAAGGTGGAGGGGGAAGAGGGTGGGGGGACTGATTCAAGGCAGATTAAGTTACTGTAAATTAAGGCCACTTTACTCCTTAATGAGGGCATCCACACACCATGTGCATTGACTTCACACCTCTAGTTGATTTACATTAACTTTCTTGAGTGTCCCTGTGTAGACACGGCCTAAAGTAACTGGTGTAACCACTGTTTGGGGCTGTTAAGATTGCTTCCCTGTCCTTGAAGCTGCTCTCCACCCACGGTTCCTGTTGAAGTAAGTGGGAACAGAGGATGCTCAGCAGCTGAGAGGCTCAGGCCCTTAGTGAGGAGGTACGGGCTATAGCAGCTTCAAAGTGTGCCAGTGGAACTCAGTCTGACCTCCCCAGTGTTCCTGACCTACCTGGTGAGGTGGAATGTCTAGCCCAATGTCTGACTGACATCTGACCCTGGGCAAGGGTGAGCTGGTTGATGCCCATCTCAGATAAGCCTGAGGTGTAATGCTGGTAGACTGGGGGAAAGCAACCAGAAAATGTGGCAGAGGTTATAACTTTGATCCAGCAAATCATTGAAGCCCATGCCAATGTTTCAGTAAAACACCTGCGGTTGCCTGTGTCAATCGACTTGAGCTCATGGGGCTTAGGCTGCGGGGTTATAAAACTGTATTGTAGATAAGTGGTTCTCCACCAGGGGTACACATACTCTTGGAGGTACACAGAGGTCTTCCAGGGGCTATTCAACTAATCTAGATGAATGTTTCTCAACCTGGGGTTTGCAGTCCTCGGGGGGGGGGGGTGTCACAGGATGGGTTTAGGGGGGTCACAAGTGCAGGGTGGTATTGGGGGGGCAAGCAGGGCAATTGCCTGAGGCCCAACACCACAGTGGGTCCTGTGAAGCTAAGTTACATGCTCCAGCTCTAGGCGGTGGGGCTCAGGCTTCAGCCTCACCACCTGGGGCTCTGGCTTCAGACAAGACTCACAAGTGGAAAAACAGGCTCAAGCATCACACTGAAATGTAAGTACCATATTTATATTCCAATCGATTTATTTTATAATTATATGGTAAAAATGAGAAGGGAAGCAATTTGTCAGTAACAGTGTGCTGGGACACTTTTTATTTTTATATCTGATTTTGTAAGCAAGTAGTTTTTAAGTGAAGTGAAACTTGGGGTACTCAAGACAAATCAGACTCCTGAAAAGGGGTATTGAAGTCTGGAAAAGTTGAGAGCCACTGGTGTAGATGCTTGGGCTGGAGTCCAGGCTCTAGGACCCTCCCTCCTTGCAGAGTCCCAGAGCCAGGGCTCCAGCCCAAGCCTGAACATCTATACTGAAATTCTGTAGCCTCACTGCCCAAGCCAGCTGACATGGGCCAGCCGTGGGTGTTTTCTCGCAGCATAGACATACCCTTAGAGTCATTCAGGTAGCCACTTCTGAGACCCCTGGTATTTGCGGGAGGAGTTATCTTAGCAGATATAAGAATATTGTCATAGAATATCAGGGTTGGAAGGGACCTCAGGAGGTCACCTAGTCCAACCCCTTGCTCAAAGCAGAACCAATCCCCAGACAGATATTTGTCCCAGATCCCTAAATAGCCCCCTCAAGGATTGAACTCACAACCCTGGGTTTAGCAGGCTAATGCTTAAACCACTGAGCTAACCCTCCCTCCTCAAAAGCTAAGATGTAGTGGTGGTAGAATTTGGTGGGTTGTCTTTGTCATTTGGGCAGTTCCATAAGCATGTGCACTGTCTTAAATTTTGTGTAAACACTATTGGTTTTAATATGCATAAAGTACCTACAGTTCCAGATAGGCACTAGACATGTCTAAATAAATAAATATGAAATCCAAAAAAAGAAACAAAATAAATAACCACTCTAGTATGGACTATGAATAGGAAAGTCACAGTGAAAACTCATGTGATCAATATCTACTTTTCAGCTACCCTTTTAGTTGTTATAACTTATGTATGTGCGCTTTAGTAATGATGTGTATCAAGATTTGTTTATTTGGGATCAGCATGTTTGTGGATTTCATTGTGTCTGGCTGTTTTTTCTTTCATTAAACTTGAGCCCAAGTTGGTTTTGTACCATGTGCTGACTAGGGCATGGGGGAACAGGCCATTAGTAAAACTTCAAGTAACAAAAGATGAAAGATAATGCAGATTCTCTTAGCCTCAAAGTCATTCTAAAAAGTTGCTTTTATTTTTAGCTAACACTTCAGTGTTGTGACATTCAAAGCAGAACATAAGAAAACTGCCAACAAATTTTAAAGAATCCATTAATACTCGTAGTCAGGAGGCTTCCGTTTAGAAATTCTACATTATTCAGAGTGAAAAACTAATTAATTAGAATGCCCTTAGGACCCAGAATCTGCTTAAATATGTTAGTGGAAAAGTTAATTAATCATTGCAGAATGAGATCTGCAGCAGGGCATACATATGAGTGCTACAAAATGGTTCCCTAAGCCACAGCTTATTTTTTTCCTTTCCTTTTAAGAATATTTCCCTGACAGTATTTTACTGTTTACATCTCATTATTTCTGTAACACTTTATCATATGCCTTCAGTCTTTCATCAGCAAAATGTAGCACCAGTGCTGAGCAATGAAGAAAGGAAGGATAATGATAACAAAAAAGGAAGAGACACATGAATCAATCCTTTGATTCACATGTTTTCTGTTTATCACTAAGGTTTCTTGGTCATTCAGATGAATCTTCTAATAGAATAAGGGGAAAAAATGTGGGATCTTAAAGACCCAAACATTTTATACACACTCCCATAATTCCCAGCATATGATATAAAAGCTATTTCATGAACAACATGGCGGTAATGACTATAGAGTTGTTCAAGGCTGGTGTTACTATTAACAGGACCAACCAGCCAACTGATTGAAGCTTTTACCTCTCCTCTTTACTCAGCAATGGGATATACATGAGGTGGGTATACTGCTTCATGTTAACTGAAGCTTGTTAATCATTTGCTTAACCAAAGAACTCTCATGTACAGTGCAGAAAAGTATTGAATGCCATCATGAAGTCAAAGACATATATTTAAGGCTTTGTTATATTAAACAGAACTCTTGCTATGGCTCGTTCACAACCAGCTGTGGAGAAAAATTATGCTTCTTTACCCTGATGCTGAACTTAAATGGAGATATTTTAATGTTAATCAGCATGTGCCTACCTTTCTCTACAGCCCGATTAGGATGTGTTTCATAGTTCAGTCAAGTCAGTGGACAGACTCTCAGTGACTTGACTGGTCTTTGGATCCAGCCCATGTTGCATAATGAAATACAATGGACCGTCTTTTGGGGAGATCCATTTTTTGTCACAACACAGCGTCAGCAAGGGCCTAATTCGGCATGGAGAAGTGACTGGGAGTTGAGGGCCTTTCAAGATTGGAGCCTGTGACCATTGGGTTGCTATAAACAGAAAATGGTTAAGTGTTTGATATACCAACTTTATATTTTAATACGAATGCACACACTCAGTCTAAAAGTTCTATAAAATACGTGGCTGATCAATCATCTAAACTGCCCTCATTTTTCTGGTGTTTGATATAGACACAAGGCTTAACATATGTCTTCAACCTTTCTGTTTGGTTTTAAGTTCAGAAATGTGTCTCATCTGCCCTCTTTTTCCTGGGCCTGTCTACTTAAAATGCTGTGCCAGTGTAGTATTTCAATGAAGACACTACTTATGCCGACGGGAAAGCGTAGGTATTTCACCTCCCCAAGAGGTAGTAGCTAGGTCAACAACAGATTTCTGCCGTCGACTTAGTGCTGTCTACGCTGGGGGTTAGGTCAGTTTAAGGGTGTCACACAGGGGTGTGGATTTTTCATACCCCTGAGCGATGTAGTTATACCAGCCTAATTTCCTAGTGTAGACCAGGCCCCTGAGAGACTTCATGGAGAACTGGCAGAGTTATGATATCTGAGATGCTAGGTAGCCACACCTAATTAAGTGGTGTGATCACAGGGGAAGAGTGACTTTTTTTTTATTCCGACCGTTTATAACTTTTTCTCTTTTCTATGTTTTTGTTAATACCTATTTTCTCACATACTGAACATAAATAGTTGGGAGTAAAGACTAAAAACCTACCTTTTCCAGTAGGGGCCAGGAGATCTCACAGCACACATCTAAGACACTGAGTGAGCACTCCAGCAAAGCCGAGGAACATCAGACTTTACATTCTTGATATTGCTAAGGAGAAAAAAAAATTAATGAAAAAACACCATTTGGGCTGCCTTTTTACATCACAAAGAAGTAGGGCACAAGCCCCCCCCCCCTTTTTTTTTAAACCTTTGCAGTCTCCCTTTAAGAGAACAGTAGCAAACTTCGCTTAGTGGGAAAAGCTTAAATAGCGGGTTACCCTGAGTTGTAATTTGCTCATTGAAACAATGTGGGGCTTTTCCATC
Organism: Terrapene triunguis; assembly: GCF_002925995.2. Lineage (NCBI taxonomy): Eukaryota > Metazoa > Chordata > Testudines > Emydidae > Terrapene > Terrapene triunguis. The sequence goes on from NW_020664448.1 coordinate 14,754,773, forward strand.
TCCCCATTCAGTTCATGCAGCATCTGAGTTCATGATAAACAGATGCCATTCTGCCTGAATGTGGTGAATGTATACATCTAGTTTTACAGACCAGGCATGTTCTTGGAGCTGTACACAGAGAGAGGAAGTCGTGTTAACCTGACCCGAAGAATTTCCAGTCTAATCTGACAACATAAAGACAAAGGTTGGAGAACAGGCTACAGCAAAGGAATGTAATTGAAGGTGATCTTCTTATAGAAGAGATTAGGGATTATACCATTTGAAATGCAGGTGTAAATAACCATTAGAAATGTTATTGACAAAGAACCATGCCCCTTTTCACATCACTTTTAATTCCTTGTATCCTTCAGTGTGTGAAATGACATTATTTCCCTCTCTGAGGATGATGGGGACAAGTCTTTCTCTCTACAAGCTGCTTTTGTCTCCATGCAATTTAATGATGTGGAAAAGTAATATTGCCAGGTTCGGTGTCAGTGTTTCAGCATAATAAAAAGCTGTTCTGCTTCATCTCCTTCACTCCTAGCTGGCTTTCACTAGCTTTCACTCTCTGATAAATTTGATCTAATTGCAATGCTTATCTTTGAACTGTTCCTTAAGTGACCCCTCATTAGGGCTAATGTGTCTTTCTGTGTCATGTAAACTTTTTTTTAAAAACTAGAATCCTAATGAGTATAAGAACAGCACAGCTGTATGATAAAGCGTTCATTAAAGGATTCCTTAATAGAACCTACTGCCATTCCTTGATTGCATAATCAACAGCTAATGAAATTGTCTTGGTAACAAGAGCTACAGTGTATTACATCCTCTCTCGAGACTAAGTGGAAAGACAATTGTACCATCCTGAGAAGACTATTGATTGTTCACAGTTTGAATTTGATTGCCCTTAAGGAGAACTAAACAAGAGATCATCTTGAGCTCTGCTAAATGGATTTTGTTTTCTTTGGATATTAGTGTTTTACTTTCATACAAGGGACCACAAATGCCTGGGACCATAATCGTATTGCAGATTTCCAGAGTTTGCCAGTTTGAAAGCACTTCTCATTGTATGAGGAGAAATGGTAGCTGCTTACTTGTGACACCTTTAAACTGCATCTGTGTTTATGTTTGAATGAGTGCAAAGCTCTGATAGGCCTCCATTGCCTCTTTGTAGGAGGTAATCCCAAAGGAAAGTTCGCCTTGGGACTGGTTCAGAATGAATGGAAGGTTTACGTGAAGAGACCACTAGATCGGGAAGAACAAGACATTTATTTTCTGAACATCACTGCTACCGATGGCCTCTTTGTAACACAAGCTGCTGTGGAAGTGACGGTCACTGATGTTAATGATAATAGTCCTGTCTGTGATCAGGTTAGTCAGCAAATTTTAGTTGTATAATATTTTACTGGACATAAAGTTTTCCTATAAAGTTCACTATTATTTATCATTGGTTTCCAGTTTCATTTATTTTCATTTCTTAGCTCCATTGATGGTACGCTCTTAGTTCAGTGGTCTGACATGTTCTGGGAGGCACTGGTGGGAGTAGATGGTTTCACTAAAGCAGGTGGAAGGATAGTGTTTTAGAGAACATAGCAGTGGAGCTAGAGGACCTAGGCCTTCTCCACACTGGTAGTTTTCTTATTATGTAGTGAGGTTAGATTATTGTTGTTGCAGCCCCTCTAGTGGTAAAAATGGTGAGAGGATCAGTATAGACAGGGCACAGGTAGCCACTGGCATTTTAACCACCGTGACATCTAGACCTATCTGAGCACAGATGATATAGTGGTAAAATTACCCTGTGTCCTGTCCTTGCGCTCCCACACTCACCGTCAAGGGTGCAGTTGTACTGCTACAGTAGTGAAATGAGGGGAGCGTTCAAGAAAAAGTCAGGGTAGACAGTGTATAAGGTGTGTCAGCCTTTTTATTCCTAACACCTTTGCAGTTCTATTAATGTTTTTAGTTTGTGTTGTTGTTGTGATACTTAAAATGCTTAAGAACTTACACTAATGAGTTAAAGTTCCTTAAGAAAAGTTGTTTCTTTTGTATAAAAATGTTGAAGATACTTGTAAGTGCATGCACCATAGAGAGTAACCATGCAAAATTGTGTCTGTGCAAAGATAATATAAACTGCAGCTCTTGCATCTCCTGTGTTTTCTGCTTTTGTCCCTAGTTTGCATATGCAGCATTATTTCCTGAAGACATTCCATCAAACAAAGTCATCCTTAAGATCAGTGCCAAGGATGCAGACATTGGATCCAATGGTGAAATTCGCTATTCGCTGTTTGGACCTGGGAACAATAAATTTTTTTTAGATCCAGAAAGCGGTAAGGTGACAAAACTTTTGTCTCTGAATGACATTGCTAACCCTGGCCACCAGTTGGGGCCAGAGTTCTCACCAATTACTGCTAATGCATTTTCCATTAAAGTGTCACATGGAAATCTGAACTTCTGCTGTCAGTTTATATTATTGCAGGCACTTATGTCCACTTTGAAGGTGACAGTTATAGGACAGTAGAAGGGAAGGAACCCCTTTGATAGCCACCTTGGATATTCCATCCATTGGGGGGGATTTAACCCTCACGTTTCCCAGCAAGACCTTCAAACCAGTCGTGGGCATCAGAGGCCTTGAGCTGGAGCCCACTTGGTATAAAAGAGAGGGAGCTGCTGGCCGAATGTTTATGAGGAGCCTTCAGCTTTGGAAATCATTTCTTCCACCAGGGTCTGAAATAGCCTGAATGTGTTGATCTTCAGTACATGTGGCAAGGACTATCTTTTCATCCAAGCTTTTGGGGAGGAAGGGCCATGGATATCGTATTTGTTAGCATGTTGGAGTGTTTTGGGGGTATTGCTGATTTGATACATGGTTTTTGATACGTGGTTTACTAACAGGAGGCACTGCATCTGGTGGTACTGTTTTGTTACCATAAATCACAGAGGTTGAAGCAGTGGGAGGTGTTTAGTATGTTAAAGGTGGGCTATTGTCCCCTATCAGAATAAAGTGTAATGTATTTAAATATGGGATCTGGCATATAAAAGACTAAATCAGTCCTGCTGACTAGTACCAGATGCTTTTCTGATATGTTAATGGTTGAAGACTATTTATCTGTTTTATAAGAAGCAGATAATATTTAAAACTTGTGGAATATGAACAAGCTGCCTTGTGGTTGCTCTTACTGCCCATGGTCAGACCTGTGTCCTTTCATTGGCCTATAACGTGTATCTGAGAATGAGAGATCTGATCTAAACTGGAAGGCAGAGGCACCTACTGAGACTCTGAGTTGTTTGTTGGCAAAGATCAGCATTACGGCCCTTTACATTTGATTATCTCTGCTGTCATCAGTAGATTTACAGTGCATTTATGTGTTTAGAAATCTAGAGAGCCATGGAGATTATGAGAGTAACCAAAAGGCAGACATGAAAAATACTGTTTATTATACTCTCAGCCATGGGTGAAATTGTAGGGCTTTGAAGGTCATCCAGATTGGCTTACCTACTGCATTTGTACTGGCAGTTAACTATGGTGGATAAACAGAAGTAAAATGAAACTTTCAGGATTTTGTATTCCTTTCAATGATGAACACTATTATTTGTTTCTTTTTTCCCCCCTTTTTTTTCTTTTAATTCCTGAAAAATATGTGATCTTTATGGTACTTACAATATCTAAAAATGGATATTCTGTTATATTAATAATGATGATTGCTGCTTTTACCCAATTTTAGGTGAGTTGAAAACCTTGGCCCTTTTAGACAGAGAGAAAATCCCTGTGTACAACTTGATTGCCAGGGCAACAGATGGCGGTGGCAGGTTCTGCCAGTCAGAAATCCACCTTTTCCTGGAAGACGTTAATGATAATCCACCAATGTTTTCTACTGATCATTACACCGCATGTGTCTATGAGAATACAGCCACTAAAGCTTTGTTAACAAGAGTCCAGGCCACGGATCCTGATGTAGGTAAGTGAGAAATGTTACTAAGAATAACTAGTACCCAGGAAAAATGCATGGGTTGGTGGAATTGTGGCAGAGATGGCACCTCCTTCCTTGTCTCTTTCTCTCCTTATTCACCTCTTCTGCTTTTCCTTCCTCTCCACTTTGTTATCCCCTTTGCTGCTGCTCATTGTTGAGTGTGGCATGGTGTCATAGATGTATAAGTATTGCAGTGGCCAGGGAAGTCTGTCGTCACCATATTCATATTGTAGAGATCACTGGAAGCAGTTATGATGAATTTAAGGTTAAGTTTAAACTTTTATGCTATAAAGATCTCAAGTTCTTTTAGAGCTGAAGATTTCCATGCCTGTTTTTGTGTTATGCCTGTAATATAATTATATGCCAGTAGAAATCTATACCTGGGTAGAGAAATATAGGTCTTGATTCATCACAACTTTGTTATAATTTTACTCTGCTATTGTTGTACTTTGTATAGACTGGAGATATTCTGGTTATTTTCTTACTGATTTTTTTTTAATGGCAGCCTTTTGTTATGTGAGGAACTTAATCATGAAATCTAGGCAAAATTTTTTTGTCTTGTAACACAAGTGTTAAATTGTAAAAGCCTTTGCTCTTTTTCATCTAATTTGTTTCAGGTAGATAAATATAGAGTCTGACAGTTTTTTCTTTTCTCTGCTTTATTTTTGGGAGATGTTTTATGAAATCGTGGCATGAGTGATGTTACCTACAAACCAGTGAATGGAAAATACTTTTTATTCATATTTTTCTGAATTATAATAGATGCTGGTAGTGTCCTCTGTTGTTAAGGTTGCTAGTTTAAATTTGCTGCATTCAGTAAAGTTAAAGAATAAGCTGCAAACATTCATTACTATATCTATAAAGAACACATTATGCTCCGTGGTTGAAAAATCACAATTACAGTTTATTGTACTGCCCTGTAGTGAAAAAGCCAATTACTCTTAGTAAGCCAATACATGTGTTGCAAACCCAGTGTGTTTATTTTCCACTGCAGTTTTAATTAGCATTTTTCTCATGTATGAAGTGACATTTAAAACAAAAAAAAGATAGCAAAGAATTTGGAATAAATGTTGTCCATAAAAGTTGTGCTAAAATCAACTTTACATAATGAGATGATGAACTATTTAAAAATGGAGGTAATTGCTACATTCATTCTCTTTCTGAGACTGCATATTTTTATAGAGGTGGATATGTGATGACAAATATGAAAGGATATATAGTCTTCCTATAATGTTTAGAGCTGTAAATCATAGAGGGCTGTGTAAGATGGAGGACTTACTCTGGTTTATGAAACTGATTTTAATACAATTCCGTGTTTTATTAGTCAGCACTAAAAAAACATATTCCCACTATTGTGGAAATGAATGCATTAGGATCGGATGTTTTTTTTCATAACATGCAGTAGTTAAATCTCTGTAAAGTATCCTACACTCCCTTTGAAAACATTTGTGTAGCTTGTAATGAGCCCAGGAACATATTTTCCACAGAGCATTTTACAATCAGTGTTAGTGTCTGCCAATTCCTCTACTATTTCGGTCCTTGAAGAGCCGTGTACTCTACCTGTAAGGAGGGTGAATTCTGATTTAGAGAACATGCACCCTTTTCAGAAGAATGAAGAGAGAAATGCCAGCATGGAGAACATAGAGAGAGAACTTGAAAGACAAGCCATGTTGTGGGCTCCAGGAACTCTTCGCACTAAACATAATACAGCATATGAGGGAACTGGCATTATATTGAATGAATGTTTGGTCAGATACTCTTAGGATAATTAGGGCAATTTCCAGGCAGTAGGAAGATTCGGTGCCACTGCTCAAGTTATTGAAGGTTTTTGTTGTGCAGTACCTGCTTCTCAATATATTATTTAAAATGTGGATGTGCCTCTGGTTGCTTCTTAAGGGCTTGGTCATGAAATGTGCTGAGCATTTCCTAAGAGACCTTTTGAAGTCTGTGGGTACATCCAGACTACCTGCCATATCGGCAGGTAGCGATCGATTTATCAGCAGGTAGCAATCGATTTATCGGGGATCGATATATCGCCCCCCCCCACTGTAGACCAGGCCTCAGAGAGTTGAGGGTGTCATGCTGTCTGGAGTAGCTCACAACTGAGAGTGTTAATCTCAGGTCAGATGGTGTGCCCTGTTTTCTGACACCCCAAACTGGTGGTATATTCTATAATTTGATTTCACCAAGCCAGTAACAACTGTGCACTGCTGGATTACTATATTAATCTTACCGTGGAGCCGAAGGCAGTCCCCTGAGGCTCTTTAGTGCATCTTGCCACCCAGACAAACTGGGCTAAGTGATGAAAAGTTATTAAAACCAAAAATCACCTCACATTAGGTCACTCCTGACCCCAAAGGGCCAGTCACTTACCCCAGGTCAAAGGACACTCTTGATCTCACACCAAAAACAATGCTGTTGCCAATTTCTCTAGTAAACTAACTAGAGATTAGCTAAGAAAAAGAAATGAGAGTTATTGAGAGATTAATGTAAGTAAAATACATTACAAGTGAGTCAGAGTTTGTAAGTCCAAATGATTAGCAAAGGCCTAGTAATCTCCTGATTTCCATAAATCTCTCAGGATTACCCAAAACAGCTTTGGGGATCTCTGTCTTGTATCTGGAACGCCCCCTGAAAGTGTCCAAACAGCTCAGAGATACAGGATTGCTCCCAAGGTAGATTCTGATAGCTGTTTTCCCCAGAAAGCAGTCGGGCATGTGTTCCCATCACATCATGGATCTGTAGACTTCCCTTTGTTGAACGCAAGGACCCATGCTTTGAAGTTAGCATGCTTCTCATTTACAGTTCTAAGGCTTCAATCCTGGTTAACTTTACAGGGACATACATAATGCATTTAGTTAAGCCATCCAGACAGTCTTTCATTAGTTTTCATGAACAATGTGATAGCCAGAAACAATCCTTCATTAGTTTTCATGCAGTTTTACATGTTAAGTAAATTCTCATCTAAACGCTAATACATGCTGTGATCTAGGGTTAATTAAGTACAGTGATGTATAATGTAAAATATAATGTAATAGCATTCAACAGGTTACAGATAAATGAAGACAATACCATCACATTTCCTTTTTAATTATGCCAACACACAAGTGAATTGGCCTGACCACATTACAATGCCTTTTGACACTCCTTTGATTTCTATTAGCATGTGAGTGAATTAGCCTGCTGCCTTGGTGGGAGCTGGCAACCTGCTTGACAGCATCACAGAGGGTACTCAGCCCTATGCAGGATTTGAACCTAAATTGGCTGATTTATATTTAACACATTCATTGATTTTGTTTCATATGGCTGGCTCTGGAAGCAGAAGAATGAACTAATCAAACCTTCATTATTCTTCTGAACTCTTGGATACACAGTTGGTAGCGCCCAACTACATCTAGGCAGATACACATGCTAGAGGGGGACAGGAATGGGAGGGCTCTGCTTTCCAATTTCACAACTTTCAGGGTACATCTACACTACGAGATTAATTCGAATTTAGATAATTCGAATTTGGGAAACAGATTGTATAAATTCGATTGTGCGTGGCCACACTAAGCACATTAATTCGGTTTTTAACCACATTAATTCGGTGGTGTGCGGCCACACTACCCTATTAATTTTAACCACATTAATTCGGTGGTGTGCGGCCACACTACCCCTAATTCGAATTAACAAAATCGATTTTGGTGCTACTCCGCTCATCGGGGTGGAGTACAGAAATCGATTTTAAGTGCCCTTTAATTCGAAGTAACTGGCTCCGTTGTGTGGACGGGTTAAGGATTAATTCGGATTAACGCAGCTAAATCCGAATTAAAGTCGTAGTGTAGACCAGGCCTCAGTCAAAGAGAATTGCTTTGGATAACAAGGAGCATATTCCAATACAGTGCATAGTTCAATTTATATTACCCCTCCACAAAGATGGATGGTCCAAACTGTTAATTAAGTGGGCATCTGGAAGAAAGGGGGGGGGGCTGCACAACTCCCTTTGTTACACTACAATTATTGATTTTTTTAAACATAAACATATAGCATTGCTATCCGCCCTACTTTTACTGGAAATTCCTGATTTTTCATGGAGTTCACCTGTATCGTACAAGCTAGTGAAGTAACCCACTATCGTGCTATTGTAGATAGAGTATAGAGGCTTTGGGACCTGAACTGTTACTGGCTTTACAGCGTGGCAGAGAGGCTCCCAGGTTTGCAGAGACACCATAGCAATCTGATATGTGGAATCTGTTGTGCAACGTCTACCCTACAGGGAAACTTGATGGAGAAATCCAATGGGAGTTAGGTGCCTGGATGCTTTCAAAAATTCTACTACTTCCAACTAGGCCGGCACCAATATTCATCTTCAGGTGCCTACACTCCTCTAGAAATCTGGTCCATAGAGCTTTAACATTTGTGGTGGCCAGCTGGCAGATCCAGCTCTCCATTTCCCTCATCCAGTACTGGTGTTTTTGGCAATTTATTGAAGTCTAACAAGCTCCTTCTAGTCAGTCTTTTAGTTGATCAGTCTGTCCTGGGAGACATTTGCTAGAGGTACCATTCAGCCATCATTACAGTTTCTAAAAATTGTACATGATAATTTTCTAACACAAAAGATATTGTACCCAACACAAGGTAGCTCCTTACGATGAATAAAGACGAATTATCACTGGACTGAAGGGTGATAAGTGCCGAGGGACTGGTGATCATGACCAGGATAACACTGAATATTGACAAGTAGGGGACAGTTCCAATAATTATTATAAATACTTGGTGCTTCAAAAGGGCTAATTTCCGAAAGCTGAGCAAAATTCATTGAGATAAAAAAACCAGATAGAATAATGTGTATGAAAATTCAAAGTTCTTTAAAAAAATGTATTAAATGTTCAAAAAAGCTGTGTTTCCACAATCAAGAAAGAAGATAACTTTGGCTAAATACCCATCCCAGTTCAGTGGCAAAATGAAGACAAAAATTAGCAATAAAAAACAGTATATAAAAAATAGAAAAGGAGGATAATAGAAATCATATAAATTAGAAGTTATGAAGAGCAAAAAATTGATAAGGGAAACTAAAGACAACAGGGAAATATCCATAGCTGTCAGGGCTAAGGACAGAAATAATTTTTTACGTATACTAGGAACAAAAGAAATCCTAATAATGTTGTAGGCCCATTACTAGATAGCTAACTGTTAATAATGATGCAGATAAGGCAGAAGTGATCAATAAATATTTCTCTTCCGTATTTGGAAAGAAGGAAGATGATGTGCTCATATCACATGAGAACTATGAAGTACTTTACAGTCCATTAAGAACTTAGGAAGATGCTAAACAACATCTACTGGGGTAAACACTGTAAACTCAGCAGACCTGGATAACTTGCAACTAAGATCCCTAAAGGAGCTTTCTGAGAAGATCTCTGGCCTGCTGATGTTAATTTTTAATAAATCTTGAATACCAAGGAAAGGCCAGATGACTGGAAGACTGCTAATGTTGTGCCAATATTCAAAAAGGCACGCAGAATGAACTAGTTAGCTATAGGCCAGTTAACCTGATATCAGTCCCAGGCAAAATAATGGAAAAGATTATATGTGATTTAATTTATTACGAAATAAAGGATAGGAATATAATTAATGCCAATCAACATGGATTTATGAAAAATAGGTCATGTCAAACAAACTTGATTTCATTCTTTGATGAGATTACAAGTTTGGTCGATAAGGGTAGACTTCTGTAAGGCATTTAACTTATGACTGCACAGCATTCTGATAAAAAATTCAAACTATACAATATCAATAATGCACACGTTAAATGGATTAAGAACTGGCTGTCTGACAGATCTCAAAAAGTAGTTGCCAATGGGGAATCAGCATTGAATGGGGCTGTTTCTAGTGGGGTTTCACAGGGATTGGTACTAGGACTGAAGCTATTCAACATTTTCATCAGTGATATGGAAGTAAATATAAAATCATTATTACATTGCATCTTCCAATGTTGGTGCACAGGGCGGAATCTAGTCTTCCCCTTTCCTCTCTGTTATTAGCTGCTACTTCCACTGTTCTATGGTGTTGAAATAGATTGTTCTGCCCTTCCTGCTTAGAGTTCTTCTTGAGGTTTCTCTTGGGTGCCCTCATTTCTGCACACCAGCTGGTTTCCACTTGACAGCTTCATGTGGGAGTCTGTGAGTTGGTATCTGGAGTAGATGCTCCAAATATGTCCAGCGCTTTCTTCTGATTCTAGTGGAAACAAGTTGCTGGTTCGTAATTTCTTGGATCTTTTCTGTGGTGATGAAGTCTTTCCAACCAATGCCCAGAATCTTTCATAGGCACATATTTTTGAAGGCATCTAGTTTTCTGTCTAAAAGATCATCAGTTCTTGCAGCCATATGTTAGCATTGATATTGTGTTTGAATTGAAAATTCTCTGTTTTGTTTTGATGCTGTATATCCTTGATTTCCATATGTTGTTGAGTTTAGTAAATACTGTAGATGCCTTTCCTATCTTTGACATCCTTTCCTTCTTGAGATCTCTGGCCAATACAGTGCTGCCCAGGTAGGGAAGCTGTTCTCCTTCCTTGATGTTTTTGCCATCTAGTGTGATGTTACTGCTTGATGCCTGGATTTCCAGTATGTTTGTTTTAGCATAACTAATTATGTGGCCTGCTGTGTTTGCCAGATTGACTCTCTTTGTAACTTTTTGGGGGTGTCACTTAGTTGCACGCTATCATCAGCAAAGTGTAGGTCTTCTAATAATTTGCTATCTACTGATGCTATACCAGTGTTAGTACTTCAAATGCACTTCTTTAGTATGCAGTTTATGGCAATGCCAAACAGCAGCAGAGATAAAATGAAGTCCTGTTTCATGCCAGTGTTCCCGCTGAGCCACTCTGTAGGCTGGCTTTTCACCCTTACAGAATGAAAAATCACTATTTGTAAAATTTGTGGATGACTCAAAGATTGGTGGAGTGGTAAATAATGATGAGGACAGGGCAGTCATATGAGGAATCTGAACCGTTTGGTAAGCTGGACCCATGCAAACAAAATGTACTTTAATATACCTGAATGCAGAGTTCTACATCTAGGAACAAGGAATGCAGGCCAGAACTACAGAGTCGGAGACCATATGTGGAAAGCAGTGACTCTCAAAAGGATTTAGGGGTCACGTTGTCTGGGACTATCATTAGAGCACATGTCTCTCTCCCCTGAGGTGAAGACAAGTCTAGGAATGGTCTCTGCTGGGAGGGGTGAAACTTCACAGATATAGGGTAAGAGTGCAATTTTGGGAAGGATTTCTACAAACCTAAAGAAAAGTTTTGAATACATCATAAAGCAACACATACAATGAATAAGCTCTGTGATGCATTTCCAAAGCATCCCTTTAGTTTTGTGAAGCGGTGCTTTTAGTTGCTGATGTATCCTGCTCTTTTGAAAGGCTGTAACCTCACAGCAGAACACAGAGTGCTCTGAGATGTATCTGTCAGTTTCAAAAATATATCCACACAGTGGGATATTTTGTATGATGACCTTGGCTGCGCTGCATCTTGTATGACTCCTATGGCTCAGAATGTCTCTGCTATTTGATTTACTTCCATTCAGATTCTATTTCCTGGGCTTGATTCCTTCAGGATTTCTGCTGGATATCGTCATGGCCTGCAGCGGGAAGGCCCCTGGCAGCAGAATTTTTGCCTAAGTCTGATTAAAGCGGCATTATGGGCTTGCACCCATCAAAAAGTGGGTGGTGCTCTTTAGGTCCAGGTAGCTCAGAGGATGCATTATATTCAGCACATCCCATGTCACGCAGGCTCTGCTAGTTGGGGCTCCTATAGACCCTTGTGTGTAGTAAGTGATAGCTGCCCTCCTGTATGTTAGGGTGACCTCTGCTCTCACACTACAGTCAGTCCCATCTGGAGTGCATTTGCCCCAGCTGCTGCAAAGAGAATGAATCAAGCTCATTATCTATTGTTTTCTGTATCTATGTATGGTTAATTTGTACCTGCAGGTATCTCTAAATGCCCTCTCTCTGAGTTTTTCCCTCTGTTGGTTGAGGGAGGATACAACATTTTCAGCAAAGATCTCAGTAACTATGATTAATATCTGTTCTGTCTGAAGTTCTGCTGCTTTTCGAAGTGTTTAAATCTTTGCGAGTACCGAGGGAACTACTAAAACTCCAATAAAAATGAAATACTACTAACAAAAAAGGCCAAGGGATGTGGATAATTCTCTGTTGTTTGTGTGTGTATACATATAAAGAATTAAGTTAACAAGATGCATATTTGCATATATGTATAAAGAATTAAGTTAACAAGGTGCATGTCAGTCACTCACCCACTGTCCATTTTACTTGTATGGTCTATTTTGATATATATATAAAATTACACACATGCGCACACACAAACCATCTACCGAGCAATTTTCAAACTTTTTGAGCTGAGCCCCTCCTTTGAGTTACAGTTTTGGGTTGTGCCTCCCCAGCCCCATGCGTCAACTCTGGGTTTTAAAATTTGAGTAATCAGGAAAGGCCATAGGACAGGGGTTCTCAAACTTCACTGCACCATGACCCCCTTCTGACAACAAAAATTACTACATGAAGCCAGGGTGGGGTACCAAAGCCTGAGCCCCACTGCTCTTGGCGGAGGGGGTGGGGGGTGAGCAAAGCTGAAGCCCAAGGGCTTCAGCCCCAGACAGGGGACCTGTAACCCCAGCCCTGCCACCAAGGGCTGAAACCCTCATGCTTTCGCTTCAGCCCTGGGCCCCAGCAAGTCTAAGCCAGGTCGCAACCCAATTTGGGGTCCCGACCCACAGGTTGAGAACCACTGCCATAGGAGCATCCTAAGGCTAATAATTACACCATGAAAAATAGGGGTGGGAGGAAGCACTGTAATTAGTCTGCTTACAAATAATTGCTAACTTGAAAAGTAACCACTTATTTCACAGATCTTACGGCACAGCTTTCTTTTTCTTTTTTTTCATATTCATAGAATATTTTTTTCTTATGGTTGTCATGACTTTCTGCCAAGCTTTACCAGTGTGATTGTTTTCTGTAGTAAAGAAAATATTTCAACCCTCTCTTTTTGGTTTTCTTTTGCAATCTCATTTATTTAAAAAGAAGAAAAGAATTCTTTTAAAAATTCAATTAAAATAGAGTAAATTAACTTTCCTGGAGAAAACATTGTTGTTAATTAGTTGATGGAGCTGGATTAAAACAAGGAAGAGAAACATGCTGTAAACCTTTAATATTTAAAAAGAAAATGGTTATGTGGTGTCATCAGCAGGCATTGTCAGCTGCAGAAAAGTAGATGGATGTCATGTCCAGAAAGAAACTTGCTCAAGGCATTATTTGATAATCTTCACTCCTTGCTGAACTTGGTCCGGGTCAATCCTTGAAGTAACTCCACTGACTTCGGTTGAATGTAGTCCCCTCAGCCTGGGCTCAGCCGTAGTCTCTTTCAGTTTCTTGCCCCGGGGTCCCCTATGGGAGCCCCCCATGCCTGGGCAATCTCACTGTTCCCAGCAGGAGTTCAGTTCATTCCCAGGGTCCTTTTTGTACCTCAAATGCTGGCACTGCTCCCCTAGTTCCTCCACAGATTGTTGGCTAGGAGCAGCCTTACAGGGCCTCTTGCCCATATCAGGCTTGTATGTCCATCTGGCCCCACACGAGGCAGGAGTGGAAAGGGAAGGCTAGCCACTCCGCTTGCTGCGGGAGCGAATTGGGAGTCCCTAGCAGCCTCTCCTCCAGGGTAAACTTCCCTCTTTTCCTGTGGCGAGCGTCACCTTTTTAAGCTCCCCTTCTTCAGGTGGATCACATTCTGCAGGTGTGCCTAACTAGCACTGCCTGAGTGCATGAACACCTTTATATCAGCAGGATAGGGTCGTGTCCCATCTCCCACACCCCTTCCAAGACCACAGAGGTTTCTTGCTCAAGTGTCAGGCCAGTCCCTGTCAGCCTGGGGAAAAAATCCACATTTGTATGCTCTTTCCCTGCGCGTTGCTGCTCCCAGAAGCTGGAAGACTGGAGGGCTAGATACCAGTTCATAATGTGGGGGTTCGAGCTCTTCATGGAGTGTAGCCACCGCACGGGCACATGGTCAGTGACTAAGGAAAAGGGACCTACCCAGGCGGTAATACAGCCCACTGGATAGCCAGAGCTTCTTTCTCAATAACTGAATACTATCTTCCCCGGGGGAACAACTTCCTGCTTCCATATAGGATTGGGTCCTGGGAGAGCACCACTCCTGGGCTGACATCGGAAGCATCTGTATAGAGAATAAACTCCTGGGTGAAGTGTGTGTTGATGAGGACCGGTACCTGGCTTAGAAGTATCTTCAAGGTATTAAAAGCTTCATCGGACCAGTCCTCCCACTGGATGTTCTTGGTGTCTTTGCCTTTTAGCAAGGGAGCTAAACTGAAGTGCAAAATTGCAGATGAACTGGCAATAGAGTCCCACCAGGCCCAAGAAGCAGCGTATTTGTCTCCTAGTCCAGGACATGGGATATGATTTTAACGCACTAAGACTTTGTCTAACACAGGTTTCACAAGGCCTCCACCTATCCAATACCCTAAATAAATTACTTCTGTTGTGGCCAACTTACACTTTGCCAGGTTAGCTGTGAGGCTGGCCTCCTGTAGGAATGTCAGTACTGCCCTTAGGTGCTGTAAGAAATCTTCCTACATATAGCTAGAGATGACAATGTTGTCAAGGTAAGCCACGGCCTACTGCTGGTGGGGTCTGAGGATTTGGTTCATAAGATGCTGGAAAGTTGCTGCCAATCCTTGCAACCCATCCACCATTTACTCTAGTTCAAATCAGAAGTGATCTGTGCCCCATGCTGCAAGGTCTCTGCCAGTCTGACCTGGGGGAAAATTCCTTCCTGATCCAAATATGGTGATCAGTTAGACCCTGAGCATGTGAGCAAGACCCACCAGCCAGACACCTTCCCATCTCCCCCAGCTCAGAGCTTTCCCCATCTAGTGTCCCATCTGTGGCCATTGGAGATATTTGGTAATGGCATTTGTAGCATACTATTATATGCAACCTCGTCATACCATCCTCTCCATAAACTTATCAGGCTCAGTCTTGAAACAAGTAAGGGGTTTTCTCTCACTATTCCCCTTGGAAGGCTGTTCCAGGACTTCTCTGGGGATTAGGAATCTTCATCTAATTTCAAGCCTAAACTTGTTGATGACCAGTTTATATTATTCTTGTGCCAACACTGACCCTTAATTTAAATAACTCCTTTCCCTCCCTGGTGTTTATCCCTCTGATGTATTTATAGAGAGCAATCCTATCTCCCCTCAACCTTCAAAGCTCCTTAAGTCTCCTCTCATAAGATAGGTTCTCCATTCCTTTGATCATCCTAGTAGCCCATCTCTTTACCTGTGCCATCTTTCTTAAACATAGGAGACCAGAATTGCACATGGTATTCTAAACGGGGTCTCACCAGTGCCTTGTACAATGGTAATAACACTTCCATATCTCCACTGCTTATACCTTACATGAAGCATACTAGGATTGCATTATCTCTTTTCACAGCTGCATCACATTAGTGACTTATAGTCATCCTGTGATCGACCAGTACACCTAAGTCTTTTTCTTCCTTTCTCGCTTCCCAACTGCTACATCCCCAGTTTATAGCAAAAATTCTTGTTGTTAGTTCCTAAGTGCATGATCTTTCACTTTGCAGTTTTCAAGGTCATCCAAATCTTCCAGTATGCTATTCCGGTCCTCCTCCGTATTGGTGATACCTCCCAACTTTGTGCAATCCGCAAATTTTGTTAATACACTCCCACTTTTTGTGCCATGCTCATTAATGAAAATATTAAATAAAATTGGTACCAAGACAGATCCCTGAGGAACTCCAGTAGTAAACTCCCTTCAGCCTGACAGGTCACCTTTCAGCACAACACATTGTAGTCTCCACTTTAACCAGTTCCTTACACACCTTTTGATTTCATATTAATCCCCATCTTCACCAGTTTAACTATTAATTTCCCATATGGAACTTTATCAAAGGCTTTACTGAAGTTCAAGTAGATTAGATCTACTGCATTTCCTTTGTCTAGAAACTTGGTTATCTTCTCAATGAAAGAGATCAGGTTGGTCTGGCATGATCTTCCTTTAGTAATCTACCTTGGATGAAGCTTCCCCCTTGCATTAGGGCCTCAAGGTCCACAGGAAGTGCCAGTTGTTCAGGTGTCTCCCTGGCTGAGCCTGGTCCTGGGACATACCCTCCTTGGGGTTTTCTGAGTCCCCCAAGCCCACTGAGTCTGCTGTGTTCACAGGCCGGGTCTTGTCAAGGCGTTCAGCTGCAGCATTGGTCAGTTTGTTAACAAGTTGCCAAGAGAAGAGCCAATCTCGGCCAATTATCACCAGGTATGCTAATTTATCGGCTAGCTCTATTGTAACTGAATTGGTGTGGGTCCCCACTGTCAGTTCCAGTTGTACACTGGGACAAGGCTTGACATCCCCATGTATATACTGCAAGCAAATTGTCCCCTCTGGGTTCATTGGCTAACCTACTAGGGTGGCTTGCATAACCATTAGGGTACACCTACACGCCCTAATACCTCCTTCCCTTGGATCCATAGTGAGACTGTCAATTCGGGGGGAGTCCTCCAAGGGCCCTGTCTTCTGCCATCCAACTCTCTGCCTATTCCCTTTCCATCCATGGGCACTCTTTCTTCATATGCCCCTGTTGCCCACAGGAGTAGCATGTTCCCGAGCTCATCTCTGCGGGCTCCTGCCTGGTAGGGAGCAGCTGTTAAACTGTTAATGGGATCTATGTCTGAGCTCAAGGGCTCCTGGTTGTTTGCGTCACCAGACAGTTATCCAGGTGATGCCTCATCTGAGCTTGGCCCTTTGTCTTGCCAAGGTCTTTTCTTCTCTGTGCGGGTAGCTCAGGTCACTGGGGTGGGGTTTGCACTTGTTTTCTGTCACGCCCAGGGTATAGTGTCTTTGGTGGGCATCTGGTGTCATGGGTGGCCTTGGTTGACAAGAGGGCGGAGGCTACACGTGTCCCATCTCTAGCGAGCCATTGGCTGTGAGAAATTTCACCATCAGCTGTGCAGTCTTCAACAATGACTCAGGGCGATGCCGCAGTACACACTCCCAGCCCCTTACTGGAAGCATGGATACAAACTGCTCTGTTAGGACCAACCCTGCAACTTGGGCCCTGGAGCGAACTCATCACCAGCAGTGCTCTTTTAATGATTGCGCTACCACCTGGGGTACGTCTGGCAGCACTTTAGAGCAGAACATGTCTCCTCGCATGTACAGGTAATCTAAAATAACTACCCTCGCCCGATTGTAGTCCCAAGCCAGCGATGGATCAAGATTACAGTAAGCCAGTTGAGCCTGTCCTGTCAGGTAAGGAGCTAAACTAACACCCAATACTCTAGAGGGCATTGAGAGGCCAGCAGCACCCTCTCGAAGGTGGTGAGGAATGCTTCTGGATTGTCATCTGGGCCTATTTTAGTTAACTTCACCGGCACAGGTGGCAGAGCTCCCCTTGTTGTATTGGGCCCTGCCTAGCTTCTCTGGGCAGGGGCTGATGGTCTTAACTGTTGCAGAAAGTCCAGAGTTCGTGCTGCTGGACACAGTCTCCTTCAGCAGCAGCTGCTGCTGCATTGCTCGGGCCTGCTGCTGGACCCTCCACTGCTGCAACATCTGCTGCTGGGACTGCTGGTGCTGGTTGCCCTGCTGTTGTTGCTACTCCGCCAGCAACTTACACTGGTGCTCGGGAGCCATCTTGGCAGAAGCCCCCTCTCATTGGACTGGTGTGGAACCTGTTTCTGTCTCAGGGCCTTGTATCAGGCATGGGGCTTCATTGCCCGCATTGTCCCATACTTGTAGTTGGCCAGCCCTCAGCCTGGGATTGGCTATAGTCTCTTTCAGTCTCTGGTCCTTGATCCCCTATCCCCCCATGCCTGGGCAATCTCACTTTTCCCAGCAGGAGTTCAGCTCACTCCCATGATCCTTCTTTGAGTCCAGTTACCTCTAGTTCCTGGTGGTGCTTCCCAGGTCCCACCATGGGTCATTGGCTTGGAGCAGCCTTACACGGGGCCTCTTGCCTGTATCAGGCTTTCAATGTCTGTCTGCCCCCAAACAAGGTGAGGAGTGGGGCAAGGAGGCTAGCCCTGGGCTGGGCTCCCTTTACGACTGGAGCTCACTGGCAGTCCCTGGCAGCCTCTCCTCCAGGGCAAACTGCCCCTTTTCTGTGGCGAGCGTCACCTTTCTAAGCTCCCTCTTTCCAGGTGAAACATGTTCTGCAGGCGCACCTAATTGGTGCTGCCTGATTCATAGATTCATAGATTCTAGGACTGGAAGGGACCTCGAGAGGTCATCGAGTCCAGTCCCCTGCCCGCATGGCAGGACCAAATACTGTCTAGACCATCCCTGATAGACATTTATCTAACCTACTCTTAAATATCTCCAGAGATGGAGATTCCACAACCTCCCTAGGCAATTTATTCCAGTGTTTAACCACCCTGACAGTTAGGAACTTTTTCCTAATGTCCAACCTAGACCTCCCTTGCTGCAGTTTAAGCCCATTGCTTCTTGTTCTATCCTCAGAGGCTAAGGTGAACAAGTTTTCTCCCTCCTCCTTATGACACCCTTTTAGATACCTGAAAACTGCTATCATGTCCCCTCTCAGTCTTCTCTTTTCCAAACTAAACAAACCCAATTCTTTCAGCCTTGCTTCATAGGTCATGTTCTCAAGACCTTTAATCATTCTTGTTGCTCTTCTCTGGACCCTTTCCAATTTCTCCACATCTTTCTTGAAATGCGGTGCCCAGAACTGGACACAATACTCCAGCTGAGGCCTAACCAGAGCAGAGTAGAGCGGAAGAATGACTTCTCGTGTCTTGCTCACAACACACCTGTTAATACATCCCAGAATCACGTTTGCTTTTTTTGCAACAGCATCACACTGTTGACTCATATTTAGCTTGTGGTCCACTATAACCCCTAGATCCCTTTCTGCCGTACTCCTTCCTAGACAGTCTCTTCCCATTCTGTATGTGTGAAACTGATTTTTTCTTCCTAAGTGGAGCACTTTGCATTTGTCTTTGTTAAACTTCATCCTGTTTAACTCAGACCATTTCTCCAATTTGTCCAGATCATTTTGAATTATGACCCTGTCCTCCAAAGCAGTTGCAATCCCTCCCAGTTTGGTATCATCCGCAAACTTAATAATCGTACTTTCTATACCAATATCTAAGTCGTTAATGAAGATATTGAACAGAGCCGGTCCCAAAACAGACCCCTGCGGAACCCCACTCGTTATGCCTTTCCAGCAGGATTGGGAACCATTAATAACAACTCTCTGAGTACGGTTATCCAGCCAGTTATGCACCCACCTTATAGTAGCCCCATCTAAATTGTATTTGCCTAGTTTGTCGATAAGAATATCATGCGAGACCGTATCAAATGCCTTACTAAAGTCTAGGTATACCACATCCACAGCTTCTCCCTTATCCACAAGACTCGTTATCCTATCGAAGAAAGCTATCAGATTGGTTTGACATGATTTGTTCTTTACAAATCCATGCTGGCTGTTCCCTATCACCTTACCACCTTCCAAGTGTTTGCAGATGATTTCCTTAATTACTTGCTCCATTATCTTCCCTGGCACAGAAGTTAAACTAACTGGTCTGTAGTTTCCTGGGTTGTTTTTATTTCCCTTTTTATAGATGGGCACTATATTTGCCCTTTTCCAGTCTTCTGGAATCTCTCCCGTCTCCCATGATTTTCCAAAGATAATAGCTAGAGGCTCAGATACCTCCTCTATTAGCTCCTTGAGTATTCTAGGATGCATTTCATCAGGCCCTGGTGACTTGCAGGCATCTAACTTTTCTAAGTGATTTTTAACTTGTTCTTTTTTTATTTTATCTGCTAAACCTACCCCCTTCCCATTAGCATTCACTAGGATAGGCATTCCTTCAGACTTCTCGGTGAAGACCGAAACAAAGAAGTCATTAAGCATCTCTGCCATTTCCAAGTTTCCTGTTACTGTTTCTCCCTCTTCACTAAGCAGTGGGCCTACCCTGTCTTTGGTCTTCCTCTTGCTTCTAATGTATTGATAAAAAGTCTTCTTGTTCCCCTTTATTCCCTTAGCTAGTTTGGGCTCATTTTGTGCCTTTGCCTTTCTAATCTTGCCCCTGCATTCCTGTGTTGTTTGCCTATATTCATCCTTTGTAATCTGTCCTAGTTTCCATTTTTTATATGACTCCTTTTTATTTTTTAGATCATGCAAGATCTCGTGGTTAAGCCAAGGTGGTCTTTTGCCACATTTTCTATCTTTCCTAACCAGCGGAATAGCTTGCTTTTGGGCCCTTAATAGTGTCCCTTTGAAAAACTGCCAGCTCTCCTCAGTTGTTTTTCCCCTCAGTCTTGATTCCCATGGGACCTTACCTATCAGCTCTCTGAGCTTACCAAAATCCGCCTTCCTGAAATCCATTGTCTCTATTTTGCTGTTCTCCCTTCTACCCTTCCTTAGAATTGCAAACTCTATGATTTCATGATCACTTTCACCCAAGCTGCCTTCTACTTTCAAATTCTCAATGAGTTCCTCCCTATTTGTTAAAATCAAGTCTAGAACAGCTTCACCCCTAGTAGCTTTTTCAACCTTCTGAAATAAAAAGTTGTCTGCAATGCAGTCCAAGAATTTGTTGGATAGTCTGTGCCCCGCTGTGTTATTTTCCCAACATATATCCGGATAGTTGAAGTCCCCCATCACCACCAAATCTTGGGCTTTGGATGATTTTGTTAGTTGTTTAAAAAAAGCCTCATCCACCTCTTCCACCTGGTTAGGTGGCCTGTAGTAGACTCCTAGCATGACATCACCCTTGTTTTTTACCCCTTTTAGCCTAACCCAGAGACTCTCAACACTTCCGTCTCCTATGTCCATCTCTACCTCAGTCCAAGTGTGTACATTTTTAATATATAAGGCAACACCTCCTCCCTTTTTCCCCTGTCTATCCTTCCTGAGCAAGCTGTATCCATCCACACCAACATTCCAATCATGTGTATTATCCCACCAAGTTTCAGTGATGCCAACATTGTCATAGTTGTATTTATTTATTAGCACTTCCAGTTCTTCCTGCTTATTACCCATACTTCTCGCATTTGTATATAGGCATCTAAGATACTGGTTTGATCTTTCCTCCCGGTTTTGTCCTGACCCTCCTTTCTCTCTGCCAATATAGCCCACACTCCCTCTCGTCTCCGACCCATCTCCCAGGTCTCCATGTTCCCCACTTACCTGCGGGCTTTGCTCACCTGTCCCCGTCGAACCTAGTTTAAAGCCCTCCTCACTAGGTTAGCCAGTCTGTGTCCAAATAGGGTCTTTCCCCTCCTCGAAAGGTGAACACCATCTCTGCCTAGCAGTCCTTCCTCAAATAGCATCCCGTGGTCTAGGAAGACAAAGCCCTCCTGGCGACACCATCTTCGCAGCCATGCATTCACCTCCATGATGCATCTGTCTCTGCCCGGGCCCTTACCTTTGACAGGAAGAATCGAAGAGAATACCACCTGCGCTCCAAACTCCTTCACCCGTACTCCCAGAGCCCTGTAGTCACTCTTGATCCGCTCAGTGTCACACCGCACAGTATCATTTGTGCCTACATGGATGAGTAGCATGGGGTAGTAGTCAGAGGGCTGGATAATCCTCGACAATGCCTCCGTAACGTCTCGGATACGGGCTCCCGGCAGGCAGCATACCTCCCGAGATGAAATGTCAGGGCGACAGATGGGCGCCTCCGTCCCCCTCAGCAGAGAGTCTCCGACCACCACTACCCTACGTTTCCTATTCGCAGTGGTGGCAGCAGACCTCCCAGCCTTAGGGGTACGAGGCTTCTCCTCCTTTACTGTAGGGGGTGATGCCTTCTTTCCTGTATCAAGAAGAGCATAACGGTTACCTATTACCACAGCGGGAGGGTTCGGAGCAGGGGTGGAGCACTGCCTGCTGCCAGAAGTAACCAGCTGCCAGTGTCCACCCTGAGCCATCTCCTCCTCCACCAGTGGTGTATCAGCAGTCCTGTGTCCTGGGACAGCTACCTCAGCTGTCTCCACATGGACACTGTCCAGGAATTGCTCGTGGATTCGGATGCTTCTCAACCTAGCCACCTCCTCCTGGTGCATGAATGTTTGTTAGCCTTTCAATCGGGGGATGGGAGCGTGTCCCATCACAGGAGTTACACTTGGAACCCTTGTGTTTTACAGAGAAACATTTCTTGTGACTGTCCTTAATATAACGATTAGTGAAAACAACATAAGCAGCATTCAGCTACGTGCTACTTTATTTCAGTGCTGTACAGAAGGAAAGAATAACCACTGGAAGGATGGCATTTGATGTACAAAAAGGCTGTATATTACACAGTCTCCACTCTAGAGACTTGGCTTGTGTTCACATAGCAAAGGGCAATAGTCCATCACATGCTAGTACAAAATCTACGTATAAAATTTCCTGGCTTATTCCTTTATTAAAAAAATACTATGGAATCCTCTTATAGGAATAATAATACTTGCAGAGCTTTGTATGTTCCAGTAGTTTATGTACTATGGTAATAAGGACATTAGAAATATGAACCGTGTCAATAGACCTCTCACCCACTCTTTGCCCCCCATCCAGTTTGGTTTCTCCCTCAGAACAGAAAGCCAGATGGAGTCAGCCTCTGTTGCGCTTTGTGAAACTTTCTTCATGTTCCATGTTTTCTTTTCTGTTTGTGCAGCAGCTGCTCTTTCAATGTATTTTCCCCACATAATCAAGCATCAAAATCTGGATCCATGGAGGAGTGAGGCAGAAAGGTTGCAGGTGCACTGCTTGCCGGCTCCTTTTGTTCTGCTTGTACATGCAGGCTGAGATCCACCAAGGAACAGTATCCATCAGTGTCCCAGTTGGATTCCTCTGGCTCATAATCGCATCCTGATGTTGCAACCTGGCAGCCTGGCTGTCTTCACGAGGAGTGACTACCTCATCTGGTCCTGGTCTTGTTTCCACATTACGGCAGTTCTGCAGCATCTTCTCATGCAACACAGACAGGTATCTGATAGGACCAGGGGTGAAAGTGAGCCGGTACAGGCCGGTACTCTGTACTGGTAAGAACCCGACCGGCCCATACTCAGCCCACATTAAAGCACTGCTGCGGCAAAGGGAGCAGTTGCCCTGGGGCTGGGGCTCCGGATGCTGCTGCCACTAGCCAGGCGGCCTGAAAGGGCTGGTTGGGGGATGCTGACCCCCAGCCCCGCCCCTTTTGCCCAAGCCCCCACCCCTCTTCCGGGGGCCAGAGGCCCCCGTCCCGTCCCCCCCAGCCCATACCGGTAAGTGGCCTAACTTACTTTCACCCCTGGATAGGACATGATTGTCTTACACAGCAGAGCAGTGATGCAGACACCATTAGTCAGTGCCATGAAACCCAGGGTGTCTGCCTCTAAGATTTAACAAGATTTGGATCTGCTGGGTTCTTCTCTTGTTTCCCAAAAAAATTTCAGGGCTTCTTCTCTCAGAAAGTTAGCTCTCCCTCCATCTGCACCTACACATCTCTTCCCCTGAGATTTAGCAGTAACCATACCCCCTTCTTCCCATGACATACCTCTGAGAGTATGTCTAAACTGCAGCTGGGAGGTGTGATTGCACCACATATAAGCCTACCCAAGCTAGCTTTGATGAAGCTAGGTTGCACATCAGTGAAACCATGGCAGCACGGGCAGTAGCATGGGCTAGCCATCCAAGTACAAGCCTTCTCTTGACCCTGGGTATGTACTTGGGTGGCTAACCCATGCTGCCTCCCATGCTGCCGCAGCTTCACTGCTATTTTTAGTGAGCTAGCTCGATCAAAGCTAGCTCAGGTATGCCTACATGTGGTGCAACCTCCCGATTGCAGTGTAGCCGTGCCCTGAGTTGGATCCCTTGTAACTAGTTTTATCAATGAATACTGGGCATATTTTATTAATCATGTAGCCAAGACTATTAAAAAGCAACGTTGGATGAAGCAGCAAGAGGAGATCGGTCTGCTTATATTTCATTCCGATTATAAACCCCAGAGTTATGGCTTCCTGCATTTAAATGCATTCTACAAGTTGCTTCATCCACCAATCCTTCACCGGACAATGGAAGCCAGTACTTATATCTAAGGACCTTTTGAACAAAGAAATCAAAGAGATTCTCTTGCTGAGGTTCCAGAAGTGCTGAGTGTACTTCAAGACACAACTTGTAGTTCGGACCTATGTGTACTCTGGCTGGTTAAGGCCAGTTGAGAGACTCTGGGCTCATTACTGGAGATTGTCAGTGCCTCCCTTTGGGATGGCAGACTGCCAAGTTCAGCTCTCTCTGTTCAAGAAGTTCTACCTTGGCATTGGCAGTCTTCGCAATTGTTAACCTGAATTGAATTTCTGGTTTGGGGAAGAATTGTTGAGAAGGTTGTGGAGAAGCAGTTCTGGAGATATCTGAAATCTTCAGTTTCCCCTGAGCCTGGTCAGTCTGATTTCAAACCTGGGTATAGGTCAGAAACCACACTGATGGAATTTGTTGACAGTCTTCTCTTAGTGATGAATGTGTCCTTTCTGATTCTTTGCAATTTGACAGTAGCATCTCATACAGTTAGCCACAAGGTGGATGTCTGTCTGTCTTATCTGATCATGGCATCACAGCATCAAGTCTGTTTCCATATGGCTGTATAGTCCAATCTGTGAGGTGCAAGATCACGAACAGGTATCACACAGGAATGTGCAGACTCCCACTGAAGACTTGGCATGACACTTGGCCCCTTTTTCCATCAGTTATATCACCTGTCTTCCTCATAATGTTTACAACCATTATTGATAGTTGCACTCCATTCAGATCTGGCTGTGGCCATGTCTTCAAAATTATCATTTATGCTGCACGAGGTGAGATTCTGCTTAGGGGGGTGTCTTTGAAGCATTTCATTGATCACCCCTCCTGCACTTTCCAAGTTTCAGCTCGCCATAGAAAACGTATTTCGCAGACAGTCACGATAACATGTCCGTTTAAGCTGAGCTTTGATGATCATCACCTCAATACTAGATGTTTTTGCTCTTTCAAGGATATTAACATTTGAGACCTGGTCTCACCAGTGGAGCTTCTGAACAGAATGGAGACAGCGCATGTGGAAATTTTCAAGTTGCTTGAGGGATGTGTGGGTGGGTGTGTGGGTGTAAATCTGTCCATGTTTCATACCCATATACAAGGGCTGCTGTTACTGCTACCTTGTATATCATCAGATTTGTTGACTGTTTGGTGGTGCGCTGGATGAGTAGCCGAAGGTGAAGTCCTCCAAAGGCCTGGCTTGCTTTTCATATTCTAGATGATGTGTCACACAGTTAAACAGACTCATAGCTTTATCTCTCAATGACTGGAAGAAATAAGACCCGCATTAAAACCATTTGGCTTAAGACCAACCTGAAAAGGGAGGCAAGAATGCTGTTCAGTACAGGGAAGCCTCCTGAGGGCTTAGGAGAGTGTATGATTGTGACGGGTTGGATCACAGAAACCCCCTTGGGAGCTGCCACCCGATGTGCCAAGACTACCCCTGCTTTTGTTTTCCCTGCCAGCTCAGGACTCCAGCACCCCGTCTTGCTGAATTAGACACTCCAGTATGATCACACAATGATCACCTCATAAATTGAGGTTGGACCACAACTTCTTTGACAAAGGGAAGAGACAATTAGGTGCATCTCTGCTTCTAGACTCCCAAAGAGCAACAACAGTGGCCACAAATGCCCTTTTCCATCCAAGCCTTTGCACAATGCTTCTAGGCTGGAGCGAGTCACAAAGGCCACTCAGAAATTTCAGCAAGTGCTGCAGAACCAGGCTGTCCACCTCCTGAGTAGGGTGGGAGAACAAGGGTATATTCTACCTGGGTTTCATATTCTGAGATAGCTGCCTGCAAATTGCCTGGTTTCGTTCAAGGTATTGGTTACAGTCAGCAAACCTCTACATGCCTTCTGGTCCGGCTACTCTAGGGGCCACCTCTCTGTCTCTCACCCATCACAGAACCTATTCTTATCTGAACCACTTAGTGAGCTGGAACTACAGAGGCCATTGCCTCTGTAATCCACTACTCCCAGGGGTTTGCCTATGATTGGCCACATTTAGAAAACCCCTAAGACTCATCTCTCTTTCTAGCCTTTTTTCATAAGTACGAGCTCATTTTCCCTGTGCTCTCAGTGTCCTCCTTATTTCTGTCCTCTTAAAAACTTGGTTCCCAGGTGATCACAGGGTGTTAGCATCTTACTGTACAGGGAATTGTTTTCTGCGTTCATCTAGTTGTTGTTGTTGTTACATATGTATTTATTTATTTGTATTACCAGAGTGCCTAAGACCAGGACCCTGTTGTGCTAGGTGCTGTACATACACAGAACAAAAAGACAGTCCCTGCCCTAGGGAGCTTACAGTCTAAGCCATGTATGTTGGGCATAAGGCACTGGACTGGGACTTAGGGGATCTAGGTTCAGTTCCAGGTTCAGCACAGGCATCCTGTGTGACCTTGAGCAAGTGGCTTTCTGTTTTTCTGTGCTGACCTCAGTTCCCCATTTGTAAAATGCAGATAATACTTCCTTTCTTCCACCATTTGTCTGTTTAGATGGGGCAAGGACTGTTTTTCTACTGTGTCTTGCATAATAGGGCTCTGATTTCAGGCGGTGCATCTAGGTGCTACTGTAACACAAATAACAATGAATTAGAATACTGGCAATTATATGTCTATTTTTAATTACATTTGAATGTTTAAAACACACCATAGGTGTATCAAGGACTTCATTATTCTCTAGAGAACCAGCTAATCCTAATGTAATTTAAATAGCGTCTGTTTTTTTTGTTCTTGTTGTTGCTTTTATGTAAGCATGGTTGGAGAAAAGAGAATCCCTCAGCTCCCCCTGGTGTGAAAATTGTACTCCTACTATGTCAAGCAGAAAACAAATGTGATTTGTGTGGCTTTGATCAGTCATTTTTACAATGCTTTTCTACTGCTGTAAAGCAGAATAATACTGTCACAAATTTTAAATTAACAAAATAGGCCTAGAAGGGGTCGGTAGCTCTTGTGTGTTCAATTAATGTCAGGCTTGTAAAGTTCTCAGACAATAAGGGCAACAAATACTCAACTGATAGAGGCGAAGAATGGGGAATCTACAACTTAATGGATCTTTGTGTTTTAATAATAATCTCTGATTGCAGTTCCCAGGACCTGGGCATAAAATAAACCAGCAACCAGGAAACTTGTGTGGGGTTGTTTCAGCATTCACTTTTACAAAGATTTGAAATAGCTATCCCACTGAAGTGTAGGAAGAGCAAGCAACCATATGGTACCTTCACTTCAGGCCTCATTACTGCAGACAACTTTAGCATACACATCTATGCAATCTTTGAGTGCTATTCCCTAAGGATATCATTGTGAGTGCACAAGTGTGCCCAGGGCCAGAAATTCTTTAATAGCAGTGTCCACTGGTCCACACCTGCATCCTGTCCCCCGTTGTAAGCCCAACTTGGGATCCCTTTGTAACCTAGCACAACAAAAACAGATACTGTTCTTGGGCTGCCCATGGCCTCAGCTCCAGAGGGGACGCCTTCCTGGGGAAGTGGTCAGAAGCACTGATGTACACTTTCGCTCCCACCCCTCTGCTTCCTTGCATACTCAAGAAGATCAAACTTGATGGAACAACGGTGATCCTGATAGCGCCTTAGTGGCTGAGGCAAATCTTGTTCACTACCACCCTATAGCTAGCCTCACACCATCCATTTACCTACAACCATTCCTGGGCCTGCTGTCCCAGAACATGGCCAGGATGAACCATTCCAGCCCAGCATCCCTACATCTGGCAGCATGAGTTTTGGATAGACAACCAACATAGAGAGAACCTGCTCTCTACGAGTTCGTCAGTTACAGCTGGAGACCTTTTATGCAGATACGTTACTCCGCTAAATGGAAACAATTCTCCCTTTGGTGCCAGCACACCCCAGCAGGTAACCGGTGATCAGGACTCCCCCTCATACTGGAGTATCTTCTGTCACTCAAGACATCCAGCTTGACCTGAACCTTGTCTTTTCTGCTCACAAGAGACCACCGTTTGAATCTTTAGCCTCCCATCCTCTCCTGCGCCTATATAAGTGACCTTCTTAACAATGATTAACTCTGCTAGAAGGGTTGGAAATCTCAGAGCCCTTAAGGTAGATCTGACTTGTACAGTTTTTCACAAGGAGAAGGTTTTGTTGCGGCTACATCCTATGTTCACCTCTAAAGTGCCTTCTGAGTTCCATCTTAACCAGACTGTTCACCTTCCAATGTTTTGCCCTCAGCCTCACCAAAGCATGGAGGAAACAATACTCCATTCTCTGGATGTGTGCAGGGCTTTATCCTTCTACCTGCACAGAACAGCACCCCTAAATTCTTTGTTGCTATTACTGAAAGAATGAAGGAGAAGGCTGTTTCATCCCAAAGGCTCTCTAGGTAGATTTTCTCCTCCACTATTCTTTCCCATAATGTTATGAAAGCCCCTCAGGGACCATTCTGCAAGAGTCCAAGTGGCATCAATAGGGGACACACACCCCCCTCCCCCGCCGCCCTCTTGGAGATATGCAGAGCAGCTGCTTGGGGTTCCATACAAACTTTTACCAGGCATTATGCACTGGTCCAAGCTTCTGCTGTGGATGCATCATTTGGCTTGGTGATCCTCCACTCTGTGGCACAGCATACCCTCCTCCTCAACGAACACTGCTTGGGAGCCACGCACAGTGAATACCCATAGAGACCCACACTTGAAGAAGAAAGGAGGTTACTTAACTTATAATAACTGGATTTCTTCCAGATGCATAGGCTCTATGGATAAACATGGCCTGCCCTACTTTCCCTCTGTTTGTGTCATCTTCTGATTCATGGTAGAGTTGGAACTGGAGAGGCAGTCAGTCTGGGCCACCCTTATGCCCTCAGCTAGGAGCACAAGGAGGTGCAGGGCGGAGGTGTGGACCAGGCTATTGAAGAAGTTGTGGTCTCAGGCGCAAAGAGCGTGTGTGCACACAGTGAATACCCATAATGACCACACATCTCAAAGAATTCCAGTTACTATAAGTAAGCCATGGCTTTCTGGAACTATAACTGGGATTTGAAAAATAAAAGACCATATTGCCCAATTCCATTACTGTTCTCAACCTGAAAAAAGTCTTTCCTTTCTAAAATGTCCATGCTGTTGTGTGTGCGCAATGGGATGAAGGCAACGTTAGTAGTGAAAGAATGTAGTTTGCCACCTGATGTATACACTAGAACCCCATTTATCTGTACCGCTGTTATCCAGCTCTTTGTATTAACCGAACAACTGCCACGCACAGGTCCAGAAGCAGGTGGTGTCTCCTGTGGCCACTAGATGGGGATGCAGCCTCACACTTCCCCATTCTTTAGATTATCCAAATTTTTGATAATCTGATCGGCCCCGTTCCCAATTAGATAAGATAAAGGGGTTCTGGTGTGTTTGTTTTTCCATATGTATATTGCTATTTCTCCGAGATGTTCTCTGAGGCAATGCATTTTCAGCATATTCTGTCTCTTATCTATTTAGATTATGAACTCTTCAGGGCAGCAACGGTCTCTCTCAAGGTCTGTACAATACATAGCAGAAAAGCGGAGGCCCTGGTCTTGATTTAAGTAGTCGCTATTGGAATATTGTAATAACAACATGGGATAGAAGGAGAAATAGATGCACAACTGCTGCTGTTGTCATGCATGGGAATTCTTCTGTGCCCAACATAAGAGCCCATCCTTACTCAGGCAAAACTCATGTTGGAGTGACCTCAGTAAGGACTGGACCCTAAACATTTGTCACGGCAATATGACAACTTTTTTTTTTCCTCATCACTTTACATTTCAAGGTTCGCTACAAATATTAGCTAGTTAATCTCTCAAACCCCAGTGAAGTCAGTGAGTATTAATATCGCCATTATTCAAATGGAGAAAATGAGATGGACATGTTATTTACTTGTTCAAGGCCACAGAGTCAGCACCAGAGAATGGGTTAGATCTCAGTCGTCACTGGTTCTCAGTTCTGGGCCTTGCTTCTGGACTGTTGGTTTTGCTAAAGGGTTACCATGCTTTTTGAATCAACACCCTCTGGTCAGGTGTAAAGGATTGCACAGATTGCTCACCAGGGATTTTTGGTATAAGAAAGGCCACTCAACTCCACTACCACCACATCCCATGGTGTGCTAGGGAAATGAGCACCAAGGTTGCAACTGTTTTGCTTTCAAGCATTTTTTTTTTAATTCATCTTTGCTTCTCTTTCAGGTGTGAACAGAAAAGTGGTCTATTCCCTAGCAGACTCCGCAGATGGTTACTTCTCTGTGGATAGGTCATCAGGAATCATTATTTTGGAGCATCCTCTTGATAGAGAGCTGCAGCCTTCCTATAACATCAGTGTAAAAGCATCAGACCAGAGCATTGTGTTGTCCCTGTCTTCATTTGCCACAGTTACCATTACAGTGCTGGATATTAATGACAACCCTCCTGTATTTGAGAGACGAGACTACCTTGTTACAGTGCCTGAAGATACCTCACCTGGCACCAAAGTACTGGCTGTTTTCGCAACAAGCAAAGACATTGGTACCAATGCAGAGATTACCTACCTCATCAGGTCTGGAAATGAGAAAGGGAAATTCAGGATCAACTCAAAGACGGGTTTGTAATACAACACTCACGAAAAGAGTCTCTCTAACTACTAGTGCTTTGGGGAAACCTGTAGAACTCAATGAGTTCCAAAGACAGCTCTATAGATGCTTTCATTGTGGAATTAGTTTTAGACAAGTTCCACATGAAAAAGAGTAGTATGATTTAGGGCCAGATTCAGTCACAGGTACTCAAGTGGATAGTACCTTGCTCCATGAATCAGTGGCCTAGGATGTTATAGGCTCTGAGTACGGATAGCAGAAACTAGTCCTTGGGGCCCAACTATGCAGCCCTTACTCACAGTCATGAACACTTACGCACAGTGGAGCACCTCAAGCGCTCGCCAGTGTGAGCAAAGGCTCTGCGATCCTGCCCTTAAGGACTAACCTGCTGTGCAACCCAAATGTGACTCGCTGCTGATGCTCAGCAGATTGGGAGAAGATTGATCAATGGACAGAGTAGTAAGGGCTTGTCTCTGGCCTTACATTTATAACCCTGTAGAACTGCGCTGACTTCAGTGAGGTTGCTCCTGATTTACAGCACTGTGAAAGTAGGCGTAAACCCTTTATGCTTTTATTATATGTAACAAGTTTTTAAAAGAACAGCTTGCTTGGCTTTTTCATAGAAATACCCAGAAACACTGGGTATTCCAAAAGGCTACTGCTGTTTCAGTTTCCTGGTTGGGATCTATTTCCCATTAATTATCCCCATTAAGTAACAGCAGTGAGCTGTCAGGATTCCCTCATCCCACAATATTCAGGAAGAGCCATATGGACTTGCCACCTGAGGTTCTTACCTGATTGATCTGTAGTGTGAAAGCTGAAAGTAACAGTTGTTTAGGGGCAGCTATAAATGTAGCCCATAGCCTAGAAATACCCAGAACAACACGTTATCTCACTTACACTATTCTGTGTAAAAAATTCCCCTTCTCTCTATGGAAACTCTTCACTTACAGTTAAAAGGCTTTTTAAAATAACTAATGCAAGTGTGTTTTAACGTCGGTTTATTTCAGCAAGGAGTAGCTGAATTTATACATAAGCACCATGGAAAGAAATACTTAAATATTGTTAAATTTTCATTTGACAATGAAGCCAAGGAGATAAATCAATAAAAGACAGAGGTGAAGTTTAATTGCACAAGAAGAAAATAGCATTTATTATTCATTAATGTGTGACAGCTTCATTATTACCAGTTTAGATGCAGGAGCTGAGATTCCAGACAGTCATGTACTGATGTAACATGCCTGATCAGGGCTTGAAAAATAATCCCCCTCAGTCATGCCATTTATCAATGGGAAGTTCCTGCTAGCAAGTGCAGACTTCTCCACAGGTCCTCTTCAGCGCTCCTGCTCTCACCAAGTCATGCCGAAGGGGGAGTAATGCTTATCTGGCTGGGGTTGCTACTCAGCCCTTCACCTTAGTGGCCAATGTACCTCCCTCAATGCATTTTACTCAGTGCAAAAAAACCTCTGGCTAATGACTTGTATTTAAAGTGATTATCTCCTAAGGGTAGCATTGGTACATAAAGTGAATAAGATGAAAATGTATTCAAATCATTGGATAAAGAGAAATTCTGCTCCTGCAGTGTTGTGAGACCGAGGTCAACATTGTTAAACCTGGTTGCCTGAAGTTAGGCTCCTAAGTCCATATTTAGGCACCTAAACAAAAATAACCTAATTTTCAAAGCTGTTGATCACCCAACAGCTCCCACTTCAGGTGGAGTTGTGGGTACTTAATGCTATGGAAAAATCAGACCTCTTGTATTTAGGCTCCTAAAGATAGATTTAGGTGTCTTTAGCCATGTAGATTTGAAAATTTTGGCCAGAATGTTTATTGGGTTCAGAACATTGAGCTGTGAATCAAGATTTCTGGATTCTATTTCCAGTTCTGCCACTGACTCCCTGTGAGCCCGGGCAAGTCATTAAACTGTGCTTTCTCCATTTACCCATCTATGGCACTGGTGTAATAAAAGCTACCTTTAGTGGTGCCATTAATCACTCTGAATCACTGGAAGGTCCTGTCCTGAGAAGTGTTATAGAAGCTCAAGTTATTGTATCTTTCTTTAATTTATACAAGAAGAAATGCGGATGTCTAATTGTATGTTTTTTTTGGATTTGCTGGCATTATCGTTTCAGTAGCATCATGTGGTATTTTGCTATGGTGTTAAATAATGTATTCTATTCTATATCGGTAATTTTTTGGCTATAACTATGCTGATAATATTACTGTTCACAGAGTTTGCTTCTTTAGATCTGTTAACATTCCTTCTCATCTTTCAAAGGATCCATTTCTGTAATTGAAGCTCTGAACTATGAAATGTGTAAGGATTTTTACCTAAGAGTGGAAGCAAAAGATGGAGGTACGCCCGCCCTAAGTGCTGTTACTACAGTGAACATAAATGTAACGGATGTTAATGACAATGCACCAAAATTTAATCAAGAGGCCTACAATGCGGTCATCAGTGAGGATGCTTCGGTTGGTGATTCCGTGATTATGGTGAGTATAATATATATGATTTCAGACAGAAACTCAATAAAAGGTGTTGCGATAAATAACTGTGTTTGCATAAGCATATAATAAACGATTATTCTGTGGCCGCGCAGATGATAAACTGTAATAGCCACTGCACCTTTGACCACCTCACCTGCCGTCTGTCTGGTATTCTGTCTCTTCTAGAACTACTTTTAATGTTCCAAACTGCCAATCAACTTTCAAAGCAGCTGCCATTTACACCCCCCCTCAAAAAAAAGAACCCGCAAGATAAAATGTTTTCTTTTTTCCTCTCAATTTTGCACTCCGCCTAGGCATAATTTTGCCCTGGACCCATGACAGGTGACGTCTGATGTCTTGTGGCTCATCAGAACTAGAAACACATAATGTTTCTCTTTGGAGAGGCAGAATTTATGGCTTTCCAGTGAAATAAAAAGTGTTTGAATCTAGCCCTGCTGGCATGCAACATAGCATACCTCAAAATCACAACTACTACTGTATCTGAGACATCTGGCTTTAGTAGGGAAGGGCTGTGTAAATGAGTAGCATTAAAAGATTTTAAGGCTGAGATTTTTCAAAGGCTCCTAAGGGAGTTAGACATCCAGCTGCCATTAAATGTCACCTAAAGCCTTTGAAAATCCCACTCTAGAGCGTCAACAAATTTTCTAAAATAACTTCTCTCTAAAATGTGGATAGCCATCTGTCTTGGATGGTTTAGACGTAACAAATCCTGCATGTAGTTTTCAGTGGTTCACAGTCATGCTGGAAGGGCATAATGAGTGGGGTCCCGCAGGGATCGGTTCTGGGTCCGGTTCTGTTCAATATCTTCAGCAATGATTTGGATAATGGCATAGAGAGTACACTTATAAAGTTTGCAGTTTATAAGTTTACACTTATAAAGTTCACAACTTACTGATTACACTTATAAAGACACCAAGCTGGGAAGGGTTGCAAGTGCTTTGGAGGATAGGATTAAAATTCAAAATGATCTGGACAAACTGGAGAAATGGTCTGAAGTAAATAGGATGAAATTCAATAAGGACAAATGCAAAGTACTCCACTTAGGAAGGAACAATCAGTTGCACACATACAAAATGGGAAATGACTGCCTAGGAAGGAGTACCGCGGAAAGGGATCTGGGGGTCCTGGTGGATCACAAGCACTGGAATAAATTGCCTAGGGAGGTTGTGGAATCTCCATCATTGGGAATTTTTAAGAGCAGGTTGGACAAACACCTGTCAGGGATGGTCTAGATAATACTTAGTCCTGCCTTGAGTGCAGGGGACTGGACTAGATGACCTCTCGAGGTCCCTTCCAGTTCTATGATTCTATGATTTTCTATTCTTCTATGTTAGCAGGGAGTTAGACAAAATGATCCTTGCAGTCCCTTCTAACCCTGTGATTCTATGTGGCCTAAACAAAATGTATGATCATATGCAGCGATATGAAGGGCTCATTGGTACTTGTTTCATATGTCTTGTATAACACACACACACAGGCTTGCCCCTTGCAAATAATCTTCCCATTCCAAATTCATGATGAGAGAACTTTTAGACAAACATGCTCTGTCCAGTAAGGTATATCTACTAACCTGACGGAATGTAAAGTTATTCCTTTGGGGTTTTGATTTCTTATTGTACCATAGAAATATTTCTTAATCTGTATAGTTAATTTTATTCTTCTCTCAAAAAGTTGATAGCAGAAGACCAGGATAGTCCTACCAATGGCCAGATTCATTTTTCCATAGTGAATGGTGATCGGGACAATGAATTTTCAGTTGATCCTGTTTTGGGACTTATAAAGGTTAAAAAGAGATTGGACAGAGAAAGGGTAAGATAACATGTGTTGGGCTTTCTTCTAAACTTACTAGAAATTGCATATGTATATTGACTTCAGCTGTGCTGCTGGCTTTCTGCATGACTGCAGGCTTGTCATTCATGTAGTCTGCAATTGGTACTAAAAAATATTCCATCATCTATTTCTAATATTGCCCAATTCACTCCTTTCACCCCAGTCCTTTCTACAAGTAAACTGATCTTGAAATGCTCCCCTCTCTACTGGCATAAAATCAGATTAAAGAAAACAAACCTGTGACAATGCAGAAAGCTGTAGTGTTAATGAGCTGCCACCCTGTTTCTATCATACACATACACAACGGTGATTGTAACACATTCTGGACAATAACACCAGGCACAGAGCCAAGACCTCAACTTTGAATTGGCAATGTGTGTAACATATCATTAGCGAGGTTATGTTGTGAAGTGGCCAAGCTATAGAGGTAGTGATAGGGTGCTATGTTTGAGAGATCCCATTGCTTTGTTTACCCCAGTACAACGTTCACCCAAGACAACTTATCACCATTTCACCCACCTCTCAAATAACAGCATTTGGCAAACAAAGATGGTTTGCCTAGTGTTAGTGTGAGCATAGGAGAAAGTTACATGACTTCAGCAATCTTGCAACACATAGGGAAATCCCTGTCTGTTTGCCCAAACAATGCAGGTAGCACTAGCAGTGCTAAGGACACAGAAGTCATGAGGTCAGTGCATGTGTTTGTTCTTTGTTGCGCTGTGGTCTACAGGCTAGATAGGTGCTATATATTTTTAACAGTACAGCCTTAATTTCATAATTTGCTTTAATTTAATGTTTGTGTTTAGTATAGCTGCAAAGGACACACACACTTGTGCTTTATGTAAACATGTATGTAGGGCTAAATTCACCACTGGTATAAACAGGGGCAATTACATGATGTGAGCAGAGTTGCACCTGCTTACATCAGTAGTGAATTTGGCCCATTGTCTCTGATGTTCTTCAGAGACAATACAGCAAGCCCAACTCTGAAATACATAGAATATAGCATATACTCTAGGACATCAATGTAGGGCTTCCTCATTCTTGTACAAAAAAAATGTATAGGCTAAACTTTCAGAAGGAGAAACAATACTCATTTCAAAGGGGTAAACATACAGACAGGTTAAGTTCTTAAATCCAAGGTGAGTGATAGAGGGCACAGAAGGACAAAACCAGAAAAAAATATTATTGGAAGAAGTCCCAAGACAACAACCAACTCTGAATCAGCCAAAGCCTGTCATAGGAGAGAGGGAAATAAGAAAAGCCATTCCCCAGGTGCTGTTGTGATGTTTTAAACATAATGCTGCAGGCACTCTGTGGTTTGTGCTATAGTCTGAGGTAAAGACATGTCCCAAAAGCATAAAGACAACTGCTCCCCTAATGACATGTTTTGTGTGGCTGTTTCTAATAAGTACCCAGAAAAATCTGTCTCTTTAGTGGCAGGTAGTTGATATCCAGCTGCAAGCTACCTATCCAAGCCAGGGGTTACAGAGGCACTGGTGTTACTAGCCATTGAAAGTGTTTTTCAAATCATTTGTGAACTTTACCTTGGTACTTTGCAAATGCCATATTAGAAATGTTTCATGTTAGATAGATAATGAGACATGTTCTCAGAAATCATGTACAAAAGTGTCTTGGAACCCATTCCTAAAATCCTGGTTTGATTGGAATCTGACCAAAACGTTGCAATTGGCACCTGGGAAACTCAAAGTATTCTCTGTGCATGCTTGTAAGTTAAAGTTGTAATGGCTGATTTTGCATATTATATGCAAGGCACCAAGCAGTTTGTTTTCGAAGTGTACCATTATGTACAGTATGCATCGTCTGGTACAGTTATTTTAATATGGTGAAGCCATTCAGATTATTGATAGCCTTATAAAACAGAGTTTGGGACACAGTGAAGCACTAAACAGGGAAATGTTATACAAAGGGCAAGACAAGTAATGAGGCCAGACCGCTTTCCACAGAATGTGGTACGTGGCACACAGGATGGAAGGAATGATTGCTGAAATTTAGGGCCCCTTTTGCATTGATTTAATGTTTTCACCTTTTCGCAGGTGTCTGGATATTCACTAGTTATTCAGGCAAGAGACAGCGGCATCCCTCCTTTGTCATCATCTGTAACGGTCAACATAGACATTTCTGATGTGAACGATAATAGCCCTGTATTTACACCAGCCAACTATACAGCTGTAATTCAAGTAAGTTTATCCTGCACATCAAAAACTGATCTGACCTTTAAACATGAAAGCATTTGGTACCATTAAGTTACTTTTGATCAGCCCAAGGTACATCAAATTGTCTCCTTTCAAGCAAAGGATAAGCATGTTTTTCTTAACTCTTTGACAGGACTCTGTTTACTGAGATTCCTCAGAATCTGCCACAGGTTTTACCATTTATCCCAGCTGCTCCAGAAACTTTCCCCTTGTCTAAGAAATGTTTTTTATTCTTCTGCAATTGAAGCCGTTCCAGCTCCCATCTCGGACTCTCTTGTCTTTCATGCCTGTCCCACAGCTAGACAAAGAATAAGCTCAAATTGTAAACAAAGGGTTCAAGCCCTCCTTGATCGGAAGGGCATGAGGCTTTGGAGAGGAGGAGAGAAGAAAATGAAAGAAATTCTGGAATTTCCATTTCCCATACTTCTCTGAACAGAGTTTCTGCACTCTTGACTAG
The DNA here is from genome assembly GCF_002925995.2 of Terrapene triunguis. NCBI lineage: Eukaryota > Metazoa > Chordata > Testudines > Emydidae > Terrapene > Terrapene triunguis. The sequence continues at coordinate 14,792,369 of NW_020664448.1, forward strand.
TGTATTCCATGTCTGGTACTGTGAAGATGGATCTATCTGTCTATCTTAGCGTTTTATACTGCCCGCAATCACTGTGGTATCTCAGTGCCTTCCCCATAAAATCAAGAGCAATTGCAAAGTCCGTAGTGGACTTCATGGAGTCTCTAGCACTTCTCCCTTTACAGGGTCAGAGCTCTCTTTGGGGTAGGTTTTTGGGGGAGGAGTTGGGAGAGGATCTAAATCTCTGGCAACCCCATGTTATCTGTTTCAGTGTGTCCTGTGGGAAAACCATGAACATTGCATCACAGTGCTGCATGATCACACTGGGATGCAGTCATGAAAAATTTTATGAAGCAGCATTGTGATATGATTACCTTCATAGTACTGGGGACAGTTAAATGTTCTGACTGGCAAGCACAGCATCACCCTGGTAAATGCATGTTGGTCCTGCCAAATATACCAATGGCTACCCAACCCTAAGCTGGGTGATGAGCAGACAAGATTTTATAGTTCTCTTCACTTTAGTCAGTGTACGAATGGTCATGTATAATAGATACAGTGGTAGTTTAAAAAAAAAAAAGCCCCAAACCTGGATACCTCACTAGAGATGCTGTGTCAAATTCTGCTATCAGTCATCTCTGTGCTTCCCGCCAAGTGAATCGTGTTGCATGGGTGTAACTGGAGCACAGTGGGGAGGAATGTAAAAACTATGGGGAACTGCTGTGGAAAAAAACGTGTTCTTGTGTATTCTGAATGTTATTTTAACAATATGGTGAGATACAATATTGTAATTTCTCTTTATACGCTGTGTATATGCATAAAGGAGAATAAACCCGTGGGCACAAGCATTTTGCAGCTGGTAGTGACAGACAACGATTCTTTTCACAATGGCCCCCCATTTACCTTCACCATTCTGACTGGCAATGAAGAGGAGGAATTTATGTTGGACCCACATGGAGTTTTGAGATCTGCAGTTATCTTCAAGCACATGGTAACAACTGAATACATGCTCTGTGTGCAGGTATGGCCTTATTATTGCACATCAGCACAAACCAAGAAAACTCTCTTAGTTGTCATGTCATTTTTGCCACTATTTTTATGTTGCCTGTTTGTTTTGTTTTTAATTGATTTTATTCAGTTAGTCAACATAATGCATTGCAATATACAGTGCACAAAACAGTGCATTTCCTTCACTGCTCACAAACCCAATTTCATATAAATATAAATAGGTAACCAGCCACCTTACCAATTTTATTTGTATGGAATGGGATTTGTGAGTAGGAAGCGTATGATTTAAGATTTTCATTAATTTTTTTATAAAGCTCAGGAAGGAAAGTAGGGGAATAGAATAACCAGGAAAAATACCTTCTGCACATATAAACCCACAACAAAAAGAGCAACAACAAAATATTGTTATAGGGAAGGAAATCACATCAGTTCCTAAGTCCGTAAATGTAGTGATACATTTTCCGAAACAAACGAATTCATGAAAATTTTCCAGGTTTGTTTAGTTTATAAGGGAGGTGAAAAAAGAGCTAATAATAGGAGTCGCTACTGAGGAGCTTCGTAACCAGAGTAATTTTTGTGACGTCTAACTCATAAGTACGTTGTCTGTTTCTCTTCATGATTTACAGGGGAAAACTGTTGGGTATCATTCTGCAGCAAGCCTAAAACTCATAAGCACTGAAACCAATTTTATTCTCAAGCCTTACAGGGGGGGGGAAAAAACCTTTCCTTAGCCTTTATTATAAAACTACCAATTTTCAGGCCAAACTAATTTTCCTAAGCAAAGTTCTGGTGTGGCTATAAATAGTGTATGTAATGGAAATGTGGTTGCAATTTTAGCGATGTACCTATGGCTGTGATATAACTGGAGTAAAAGATAGACATCATAATCTAAAATGTATCAGAACGTACAGAAAAATATTGTAGTTGACTTTTGGAGGCTTAATAGACCCTTCACATTCCTTTCTTATTTAAGGGCTTCTACAATTAAAACATTTTTAATGTTGTTTGGAGTGTTTGGACCCCACCAGCATATCTGACAGTTCAGGGCAGCTTAAAGAAGAGCCTCTCTTTCCACTCTACCACCAGTCCTCCTTTGTTTTTTTTATTAAAATTAAATTCGGAGGAGGGTCAACAAAATTACCTTTTGAGCTTTCCAGCCCTATTCACGATGAGAAGGAGTGATTTTCAGAGGTGCTTAGCACCCACTGCTCCTACTGAAGGTATAGCATTATTAGCATTCTATATTTTTTTCTTTTTCCTTGTTGATTTTTATAACCACATTCAATTCTCCAATAAAGATCTTGGGATCAAGTGGCAGGTCTGTGTTCTTTTGTTCTGTTCTCCTTCAGAATGAGTAGTAAATCTTAATAGTGAGCTGAATAGAGCATTTTTATTACTGCACAAAAAGAACATTGATCCAAGTTTGCACAGCCTTCTGTCAGGAGGGCCTTGAGTTTTTTGTCAGACCTGCTCTATTGCTGTCTATAAAAAGTGCAAATGATGCTATCATATGTGCTCTGGGTCACAGAGTCAGCTGTCCAAGCTCAGTTCTACTCTCATATTTTATTGTTAATAATAGAGCATGCATCTTATTTCATCTTTGGAGGGTGATAAATTTTCTTTATTTCAAGCATGTTTCTTGAGTGATTTAGGTAAAGCAATACAGAAAGCAGTATTAAAAAAACCAACCCTAACTTTCTAAGATCCTCATAAGCTAAGCAGGGTCAAGGTGCATCAGAAACTTCTGAAGCATGCCCAGCTGCTGCAGAAAGCAGTCTTGATGATTAAGTAGGTGGCACTCTCTTCTTTGAGTCAGTACTGAACCAAAGCTCCATCAGATGCACAGGAGGGGCCATCATTCAAATTGGAGTGGGACTAAAATAAAAAACCTGACCTTTTGTGGTAATTGAAGATCCCATGTAATACAATGGAGTACAAGTTCTATCTGTGGTATTCTGGTCGCATTTCAGTCTGGCTATATGTTTCCCCCTGCAGTTCACTTAGGCCTGGTCTACACTGGGGGAGGGGGAGATTGACCTAAGATACGCAACTTCAGCTACGAGAATAGCGTAGCATTCAGCTATGAGAATAACGTAGCTGAAGTCGACGTATCTTAGGTCGACTTACCTCACATCCTCAGGGCGCGGGGTCGACTGCCGCCACTCCCCTGTCGACTCTGCTTCCGCCTCTCGCCATGGTGGAGTAGAGGAGTTGATGGCAGAGCGATCAGGGATTGATTTATCGCATCTACACTAGACGCAATAAATCAATTCCCCGATAGGTCAATCACTATCCAGCGGGTAGTGTAGACGGTATCCTGTGATATAGTTTTCTTAATTTCCCCAAGGTGTTTTTATATTCCACATCAGAGGTGGCAGCATTGCAATGTGGGGGCAAGGTGTTTCTGTATGTATATAGTTAGAAAAGTGCTTTGAAAGAGTGTCAGGATGACAAACTATATAAATATACACCTCTACCCCGATATAACGCGACCCGATATAACACGAATTCGGATATAACGCGGTAAAACAGTGCTCCGGGGGGGGCGCGGCTGCGCTGCGCACTCCGGTGGATCAAAGCAAGTTCAATATAACGTGGTTTCACCTATAACACGGTAAGATTTTTTGGCTCCCGAGGATAGCGTTATATCGAGGTAGAAGTGTAGTAGTAGGGAGGAGGAAGAGTGAGGAGTTGTTATTATTGACTGTGATTTATTCGTGTGCTTGTTCTTTCCAAATGAAATTAGGCTAAAGATTCTGGGAAGCCTCAACAGGTGTCCCACACTTACATTCAAGTGCGAGTTATTGAAGAAAGCATTCACAAACCAACAGCCATTCCACTGGAGATTTTTATAGTCACCATGGAAGATGACTTTCCAGGGGGTGTCATTGGAAAGATTCATGCCACAGATCAAGATGTGTATGATGTTCTCACTTATACCCTGAAGTCAGAGCAGAAAAGTCTGTTCAAGGTTAACAGCCACGATGGCAAGATCATTGCCCTGGGAGGGCTAGATAATGGCAAGTACACACTGAACGTGTCAGTCAGCGATGGCCGGTTCCAAGTGCCCATCGATGTTGTCGTCCACGTGGAACAGCTGATACAAGAAATGCTGCAGAACACGGTCACCATCCGATTTGAGAACGTTTCCCCTGAAGATTTTGTGGGGCTCCACATGCATGGGTTCAGGCGCACCTTGCGAAATGCTGTGCTCTCACAGAAACAAGATAGCCTGCACATTATCAGCATTCAGCCTGTGGCAGGCACCAATCAGCTTGACATGCTGTTTGCAGTTCAGATGCACACCAGTGGATTCTATAAGCCTGCTTATTTGATTCAGAAGCTTACCAATGCAAGGAGACACTTAGAAAATGTGATTCGCATCTCGGCTATCTTGGAGAAGAATTGTTCTGGACTGGATTGTCAGGAGCAGCACTGTGAACAAAGCCTGTCTATTGATTCCCATTCCCTGATGACCTATAGCACAGCGCGAATTAGTTTTGTGTGTCCCCGTTTCTACAGAAATGTACGCTGCACATGTAATGGTGAGTGCTACTCCCTCTTCACCTTCAATCTTTCCACATTATGGGTTAGGATGGTTTTTATTTCTCTGATGCAGATTGGAAGGGGCAGTTCAATTCATTTAGTTAAAGAGCATGTGGCAAATGTATGGTGGGAATTGATTTCTGAGGCTGGTTAAGAATTGTTCATGTTTATTGATGTAAATGGAAGATGGTGAACTTTCACCTTCTGTGACCAAAGGCCACTTTGCTGGAGGCATGGTAATCAGAGCCATCAACAAACCTTCTGCTGTGGTTTTCCACCCAATCCGTAACAGTACTGAAATGTACATAAAGTGTGGTCATGTCAGAAACTGCCCATTCAGTATTTAGAGCCTGCACCCAGTATTTTGAAAGTGAGGATGACCTTCAACCTAAGTGATAAAGATGGAAAGGCCTTTTTCATTCATATTTTGTGCGGGGGGGGGGGAGGGGGGAATGGAAACCAATAAAGTATTTCATTAAGTAATTGGGAGCAAGTAGTGCTTCTGACCTTTTGAGCTACACTCGGGCTTCCGGGTATGTGCATTTTTGTGTGTGGTTGGTTTTTGTTTTAACCACTGTGGCACTGGTTCATGAAATTGTTCCACAGTTTTGAAGGGATTTCATACGGGAATGGATAACATATTCACTAGGTTGCCCGTCTTCCTTCTGCTTCTGTGTACTAGGTAAAAAACCTCAAGCAGTTATAATAATAGATCTGTTTGTGCAGTTTTCTGTTCTTCTTTCCACTTTGCTCAAGAGTGAAATAAGAAGCTGCTGTAAAATCAATACATTTAAACCTCCCTTCTCGTAAACACACACAGAGAGATGGTGTCAATGGACAAAAGTCCTGTGAAGTCATTAAGGCTGCGACATTTGCGTATATTGCATTTGGCCCATAAAGACTGTGCACCACATTTTGCTCTCAGATCTGTGTGGCAGATCTTCAGTCTGACAACCTAGCCTCCCTAAGGGTTTGCTCTTGCTCCCGTCGAAGTCAATGAGTGTCTTACCAGGGATTTCAGAGGGGATTGGGTCAGGCCTCAATGCATGGAACTTCAGCTGGAGTCACTTGAGTCCTGCAGAGGGGAGATAATCGGGCCCTGATAGTTGAGCGCATGTGAGAAGATCAGAATATTGGAGTTGAGATCTTTTATGCACATTTAAGGGCTAATTGTTAAATGATAGTGTTAAGTGTTTCAAACAGGTTTAGATGTATGTTATAGTAGTCCCTGCTATTATCGGCGATACAAATCTATGCAATAGAGACTTTCATAGAATGGACTGCACAGTGCTATCATATCATCTAGCCAAGCCCCCAGGCCAGTGCAGGACTATTACCTACAGTATATCCTGTACTGTTGTGAAACTGTATCTTTGTCCAGTCTAGTTTTAAATGTACCAATCAATGGGGAATCCATACCTATCTTGGGAGACTGATAGATCTCACTGACAGGAATGTTCTCCTGATATTCAGTTTACATTTTCCCATTCTTATTTTCATTCCATTGTTGCTAATTATACCCCTTGTTTACCATCCAGAGCCGTTAACCTTGGTCAGTGGCATTTGCTCCCTTCAGATACTTGTAGAAAATTAACCTGCCTCAATCTCTTTAGTTTTTGTTAAAGCAAACCATAGATAGTTCTTTTAATCCGTCTTTCCTCAGAAATGTGTGTGTGTATTCTGTATGATAAAACATAATGCTTGTGTATCTGCATATTTATATGCATATAAATATAGCAAGTGGAAAAATAGTATACAAAATACTAGGATGGATTTCCTCATGGTTCTTTTAACGTGATAGCTTTGGCAAGACACATTCAGCAGAATCGGTGTTCTACAATATTTGTTTCTAGAGTAGTTTAATGATGTAGCCAAATAAATATTGATAGATTGAAGCATGACAAACCCATTAAAATATTGCATATGTTTTCACTGATCAGATTCAGTTATAACCCAGGAAGCCTGAGTTTGAGCTAATTCACACATTCTTGAAATATGTATCAGACTTGGAACGTAGTTCCAACTGCCAGATGTCAAAGATATGCACAAATTATGCATGCCAGCTGTGCATAACCTAGATTACCTTTATAAGCAAACTGAGCTATCTAGCACCAGAATGCCAAGAGACTGTTAAAGCAGGTAACTTGTGAACCTCTAAAGATTCAGCAGCTCACTTCAGGTAGGATAAAGTCCAAAAGTTCAGACGCCTCAGTCTGAACCTTTAGAGTCAATAACTAAAAAATCTTGCAATAACAGGCTAACTCCTGAGATTTCTGGCATTTGTGCTTCCAGTCGTGTGAAAAGTACTGGAATAAACAGCCATTCTCTTGATATTTTGGTGTTTCGGAGGCAAAAATGATAGTTTGGTGTTATATTATCCTTTAAAAAAAACTTAAAGATTTGGTTTGGGTTTAGTTTTAGGACAAAGATTCGCGGGGGTAGGGGGGGAGGTAGATTAGTTTTATTGGAACCAATTTGTCCATAAAGTCTTGTTCACAGTCCCATTTCTAGCCCCTGTTAAGGAACTTTTATGAGGAGCATAATTTGCACTACACTAGGCAGTTTTTGAAACCATGGGTTTCTGTTAGTCTTAAAGGTGCCACAGGAGACTCTGTTGCTTTTTGTTAGGGAAGAGGATCAAATATGGTTCTGACTTAATCATTCAGGAGCCTTGTGAACACTGTCCCCAAAAGTGTCGTGTGGAAGTGAAAGCTCACACCTCTATATTAGAGGGCATATGGCTTCTTCTACAGTGTGACAGGAATAGATTCTTCTGTCTTGTACCAAAATCTAAATTCATGGGAGGAAAGAAGGAATCTAGGCTTTAGGTCTTGTGGAGCTATACCCGGTACATTCTGAAGGAAGGCAGAAATAACTAAATATAATGCGCTGTGATCCTCTGCCACTAATAAATAAATAAAAGGGCCCAATTTTTAGAGGTGCTGTGACCCCTCAGGTCCCATTGTAAGAGTTGAGAGCACACAGCACCCGCGAAGAGGTCCTCAATACCTCTCATGAATGGATCCAGTGCGTCCAGTCCTACACCACTGAACTCAAGTGCCAATACCAATGTGCCAGACTCCCACTCTCTGCTCATTCAAATTCCTCCAAAAGACCCACTGACTCCCATAAAGCCCACACACAGATCCTGCCCCTTGTAAGCCATCATGGTAGTACAGCTAAGAAGACTGAGTGAGAGAGGAGGATCGTATCTTCCCATCCAGTCTGCACTTAGGCATTAAATAAAAATGGTCTGATTTTTCCAAGGTGCCGAACACATTGTGTGGTATAGGGGGGTCGTTTTAATTGTTGGGCGCCATGTAATTTTATTTTAAACATTACTAGAAATACTTAGTTTAGAGCAATGGTTGGCCAGCTCTTCCTAATTGTTTCTTTTATTGCCATATTATGGGTGTGACTCCCACTACTCAGTCATAGAGGTTCTTCTGTGTATCTTAGGAGACCATGATTAAGACCAAGCAAAATAATCACAGTTATTAATTGTGGTCATTTTACTAGTGAAGAAAGAGAGAGAAAGCATTAAATAAAATAACACAAATGAGAGAACACAAATAATAATACTGATATTTCTATTACGATCTCTCCTATATTATATCTTTCTATGGAGGTCTTTTAGCAGAGATTACACCTTTTAGAGTGGATTCCCCTGGCGGTGGTGGGGTGCTTTTTGTTTTTTGGTAAGTTAAGACCAAAATATATTATTATCCCGAATTGAGCTTTAGTATCTTATTAGATACTTAAAAATGTGGATAAACAGGCAAAAGAAATGTGTTTAAAGGCAAGTGAAGCCTGTCTAGTTGTTAATAATAACTAAGCAGTTTGTAGTTGGGCAAAGTAACAATCTTAACTAAATCTTCTGAAATCAAAGCAAATATTTAAATTAGTTAATTAAAAGAAGCTATCTTAAAACAGGCCAATTACAAATATTAAGAATCCTAAGTGTAATTAAATCCCACTATTTCTCTGTTTACCTGTGTTTATCCCATCTCCTCTCCAGCAATACATGGCCTAACCAGCTGTTGATTATCAGGAGAAAGTGTTAATATTTTAAATTACAATAGCATTCCAGTATCCCAATAAAATCATTATATGAATTTAAATCTAATCGCTTGTCAGTGTTTTAGTTAACTTCTCTCACCTGTCCATGTTGAAGTTTGGGGAGGTCTTCCTTGGGTTGGTTTCTTCTTGAGTCTTCTCTGTTTTTCTTAATTGTCTGTGGCAGCTTGCTTGTAGAGATGCACAGGATCAGTTGTGGAGTGTTTGCTGTCTAAGCAGAATAGCAGGGAGTGTGTGTCTGAGAGGTGCTCACTTTGGACTCTTTTACATGCATCTTCTTCCGATTTTTAGGAAATTTACAGGAAAACACACAGGCTTGTTTCTTTTCAAAGTTGGTTGCTGTCACCTTTTCATTGGCTTGATGCCTTCAGGGTTGGCTTAGATAACACTTTCAGCTCCTGAATATACAATCTGTTTAATGAATATGCAACATTTCTTTCATTGCCTTTGTTCTTCTTGTGGATGAAAGCATCAGATAACTTTCAAAGCTAGTTTTAAATGTTTCTTTTTATTTGATCCATCCTCTGAGATATTCTTTCAACTTTATTAGCGTTTGACAGAAAATGAAATTCTGTTTTGAAAAAGTCCAAACACTCCTGTTCTTTATATAAAAGATTTCAGTTCTCCAAACAGTTTTTTAAAATTAAATAACTCTTAGAAAGTTTTTTTACAGCTTAGATAATATAAAAAAGTGTTGGTTCTTGTCATAGTTTTAGAAGAGATGATTCTTGTCTTCTGGAGTTGGATGAGAGTTTGCTTGCACACTGCCAGTAATTAATTGGCATCTTATTAATATAAATATTCTATACTTAAATGGCTTCTTATATTAGTTTACATTTATAGCATCAAATTACCTTGCTATATTTGTATATTAAACATCTTACTATTCCTACATTTAAATATCTTTGCAAACATACATCTCCAAAGGTGTTTGTCATTTCAACATTTAAGAAATAACAAAAGTTTAAAACATCTCCGACAACATGTTTTTCTCTAAAGGTTTTAAGAACACAAGTAAGTTTTCTTGCAAGAGGGTGAAGGTTGGTAGAACCCACAGTATCAGTATACAGTGAAGAAACCTCCAAGCATCAAGTATTGCTCTGAATCACCCTACGTTCCAATCATATTCAGGTTTCTTCCGAAAACATGAATGTTTTACATGGTTTGTCATCTTGATGTTTGCTTGTCCTTGGGAGATAGGAGTAGAAATCTTCCTGAATTTCTTTGATTAGCTTTAACATTTTGTAACATAACTAGCTAAACATGTGTATTGTTATATTTCCAAGCATCCTGGCTATAACGTTCTTGTAACTATATCTTAATGTTCAATAAATGCGTAAACAAGTTTAAGAACATAAGAACGGCCGTACTGGGTCAGACCAAAGGTCCATCTAGCCCAGTATCCTGTCTTCTGACAGTGACCAATGCCAGGTGCCCCAGAGGGAATGAACAGAACAGGTTATCAAGTGATCCACCCCATCGCCCATTCCCGGCTTCTGGCAAACAGAAGCTAGGGACACCATCCCTGTCCATCCTGACTAATAGCCATTGATGGACCTATCCTCCATTAAAGTTTGTAATGACCTAATAAAAATAAGTTGTTATAATATAATTAATATCATGTTTGCATTAATACCAAGATCTCTCCCCTACAAAATGTATGCTGCCTTTGAAGCCAGTGCATCACCCAAGGTTGGAAAAAGTTGACTGTAGTCCATTCTCTTTGAAGCACAGTGCTTTTGAACCGCTAAAGTATAGATTACATGCAAGGTGAGACTCCCCCTTCCCCCCACCCCCCCAGGATAATCAGCCTTTGGAATTCTGTGCCCCACAAGATATCAGCATTTTCCACGTGGCTCAGATTTTAGAAGAGGTATGGTTTGAGAGAGACTTGGCCCTGGAGTGAAAGGGGTGTGATTTTTAAGAGGAAGAAAGGAATTGTCACTGGGTTGTGTAGGAGATGGGGTTCCCTTATGGTACCACATAATGGGTATCAATGAGGAGAACTGCTGTTGATAGTCAGAGCATTGAGGTAGGGGATGTTGCAGAGAACTGGTATAAAACATGAAGAATGAGGCCCAAAGGTGTGTGAGGCAAGTAGAGACAGGCAGAGTGGGAATTGCTACAGACTGGAAGGAGCTGCGAAGAATTTGGAGCCAGCAGAGGTGGTCAGATATCCCAGCCAGTTCCACTAAAACCTGGGACAAATTCCCAGTTATATTAGAACAGATGAAGATGCCTGGTCACCCTAATCCAAGAGTACAACTGCAGTATTGCCAACCCAAGCATTCAAAAATTATGAGTCAGACCCCCCCCGCCCCCCACCCAAAAAAAATCATGAGATTGTCTTAAAAATTGAGGGGTTTTACAATAATAAGTTTGGGGTTCTTTTTATTTGCCTTGGTATTTGTAGCCTTTAGGAGTCACTTTCAAATTTTTCTCTGCAACCAAGAGAATTTAACATTTATTTTTTAAAATGAAATCTGAGACTTTTTTTAGGTAATCACATGTATCCAGGAGCTGGGGCTTTCAGAAAAACACAAAACACCGAGACTTGGCAACACTGCAAATGGGATTACATGGTTCTGGGTGATTCTTACTTCATCCCTGTACATATAAGCAATTGCCACAGTTAGAAATGAGAAAGTATTTTCCTCTTCATCATACTGGCAGGGACCTTGGAGTAGCTCTGCCTCTTCCTAGAGCAATAAACAGAGATCATCTGTCAAACCCCCTCCCAAAATTTCCTGTCAGTTACTGGTTGACCCTAACTCCATGTTTGTGTGCAATTCCTTCTTGGAAACAGATTTATTAATAGTAATGTGAGTTACATGGGAATGCCATGGATTTTCAGGACTTGTCTAGGGGAAAGAAAATCAATCCTAGTCCATATTGTTGAATCTCTTTCGGAAAGAACAAAGAATGGTAAAAATGCTGGACTTCAGAGTGGAAATGTGACAACTAAATTATTGTGTTTCAACTCTGGCTGTGGATAATATTTTACAAGTTTACTCAGTGTGGTTATGAAATCAGCCTGAACATGCACATTAGCTAAAACAATGCAATACAGTAGTGCATGATTTGTAGCTTATGCATTTATAACCATACAGAGAGGCATAAAACATTTCTTCTCCCAGGTTTGAATATTTTAAAACTTCTGTCACAGCTGTGAAATCCACAGGATGAATAAAAAGTTAATTTGCTTGTAGTTTATCTAAAAAAAACATTCATAGTCTGCCAGGGTAAGCTTACATCTTCATAGTGATAATAAATATATTAGATTCTTTCCATATACTTTTGGACCGTGGAATGATGAATCTGAACTACAAATCAAGAGTTAGAATCAGCTAAAAAGTGGCAGAGACTGATAGAGAAGCCAAGTATTGATTTATTGCTTAATGTCAGAGATTTTAATAAAAGGTTAAAGGGTTGTGAAAATGTGCAATGCCACATTCTGAAATCTCAGCAGTTCAGCATATTCACAAGTTCTGGGGCTTTTGCCCAAGTGACTTGTCTATTTGTCAGCTACAGAGAGGCTCACTTAAATTACTGCCTTACATAAGGTTTAAGTATCTTCAAAGAACAGATATACCGTGCATATAGAGCATACACCTAATAAGAATGTATTGAAATAGCTGATGGAATTGAACAGTAAATTATAACCTTTCTGTGGAATATTTGTACCATTCTCTAGAGAATTATGTCCTTAATATAGAATTCTATAGGATAGTTGTTGTTTAAAAAGAAAACAAACAAACAAAAACATCTATGGAAAATATCTCATTCTCAGTTAAATTCTGTATTTTTAGAATATTTTCTTTAGAACCCTATTAAATTAAATTTCCATAGAAGCCTGTTGATTTAATCCCTATTAGTATCTATAGGAGTTGAAATGTGATATTATATTAGTAGTGTTATGCATGAGAGGCAAGGTGGGCGAAATAAGATCTTTTATTGGACCAATTTCTGATGGTGAAAGAGACATGCTTTTGTGCTTACACAGAGCTCTTCTTGATTATTATGCATGTTAATATACCCTATTACACTGATTAATAAAGATTGCCATGCATCATTTCACATCAGTGCTCATTTACTTCACAGACGTCTCAAACAAATGTTTGACAAAGGAGGGGAGGTGTTAAAAGATTAAACTGACTGTGTTGCTCGTCAAGTGTAGACATTGATAGTCTCTGCCATAGTTGTAGGCAGATCATCTCCACTTTGAAACCTACAGTAATAAGTTTTCTGTTTCCAGAACATACCTACCGTGCCAGGTAACTTGAGCTATGCTTAGTCTGAGCCATGCTTGGCTTGTACAAAAGTGTGTTAGCAGTAACGTAGTCTCTTTCATAACTGTAAGGAGTGGGAGGGGATTGCCCTATTACAAGTTCATTACTTTATGCACTATAAATAAAATACATACACTAAAAAAACCCCAAAACCCACATTCAAATGACATTAAGATTGTGACACAAAGCAGGAACAGCAAATATTCAATAAGGGAGCACTCTCCTGTCCTTAAATCTGCTCCGAGATGTATTAATTTAAGTTTGACAGACGAGGAAGTGCTAACCCTATCCATCCCCCACCACTGGCCCTCTCTCTGTTTAAGCCCTAGATACAAATCAACAGAAGCAAATAAATCCCAAGCATAGGCAGGCGTGTACAACCACATGCATTTCACTAGAAGTCCCACAAACTCATCCAAGGGCAGAACTTGGCCCACTGCATGTTAATTTCCTTTGCATTTCTTTGTGGTGGCTAAAAAGAAAGTGTCTCTTTCTAGAAGCATTTGAGGATTGATATGATGAGCTTCAGTGGCTCCCTCAGAGGCTGTGTGATCATTTGCATTGTGGTTTACAGTGTTTACATGCCTTTCCAGACTAAGCTAATTTAAATATATATGTATTTAAGGGCTTTTAAAATGGCAAAATAAGGTCCTGATCCAGAATCCATTAAATTCAATGGGAACTTTCCATTGACTTCCATTAGCTTTAAATCAAGCCTTTAGCAGCCATCTGAGTTTGTTGGGTGTTACATATTTAGGGAATTTTTGAAGTGCTTGCAGTGCCTGTGTTGTAAGGAAAGATTTTAAGCAAGGTTTAGACTTTAGGGACTCAATTCTGCCTCCAGACTACCCCTTGAAGTCAGCAGGAGATCTTCATGGATATAGGTCAGACCAAAATTGTGTCCCATGTTGGCAAACCTAATCAAAATCCTTATGAAAGTACTGACGGTGCCTCAGCTGTCATGACTTTTCAAAGTTTAAGTAATTTTAACCCATTTACATATGCCACTAAATACAGTTTGAGTATTTTAAGGATTATTTTGCCCAATTTAAGTCTGTAAAGTGAAGCTAGCTATTTAGAGTGTTAAACTTCTCCTGTCTTAAAAATATATAATTTAAAATAACCCATCTGATTACTTTTTAAATGTCGCCACCCTGATTCCTACTTAGCTTCAAAGACAGAAAAATCCTGTCCACTCCTCCTTTTTTGTCCAGGATCCCAGATGCAGTGGAATGTATGCAGCCACATTTGGAAGGGAGGGTGCAGGATTTGTGGCGCCTAGCAGTGTATCCAGAATCCAGCTTTATGGGGTTGCTTTCCTCTTCTGGAAGGATCAGCATGCCACTGTGGAGCGTGAGGATACTGCAGTACCACCTGCACAAGGAGCTCTCCTTACAACTGTGCAGCCTGGGCGCGGCTATCCTTCCTGCCCGCACAGAATTCTCCAGACTTGAGGCAAGGCAGAAGAAGGATGTAGCCCCTAGTAATGTATTTCATGGGTCAGCTCTAGATCCCCCTCCAGAGAGGGGGTTTGGGACGAAACACTGGCAAAGCCATCATGACACCAGTGAATTGGTCATAATTGTTTATTATTATATGTATTGATTGATTTGTCTTATGGCAGCACCTACGCACCCAGTCAAGGACCAGCACCCCATTACGCTAAGCGCGATACGCACACTTATTTAAAAGACATCCCCGCCCCAAAGAGTTTACAATCTAGAGTTAAATTCTGTTACAGTTTTCAAGTCTCTTTCTGCTTCCTGTTGCCAAGGTGTATGTTTGATATTATATTCTTAACAGCATGTTTCAATTGATCACAGGAGGGCTGTGTCCTGGGTCCAGCGATCCCTGTATGGAGAAGCCGTGTCCAAGGGACATGCAGTGTGTGGGGTACGAAGCTAGTCGAAGACCATTCATCTGCCAGTGCCCTCCAGGGAAGCTCGGAGAATGTTCAGGTGCAGATTCCGTCAAAAGAGTAACCAGGAAATACTTAAAAGTGTGATTTTTATATAAGAAGTGCTGCCGTTGTATCATAATACGGAGAGTTGCTATTGAAGTCAATGGGAGTTGTGTATGCACAATACCTCTCAGAATCTGGTCTCACTCCGTTTACTTAAGAGTGTTGTAAAAAATGCGGGTTGTGCAGACCTGGTGCTGTATATATACACCTGATTCTGCCTCTACAAACAAAACTCCCATTGACCTGAATCTGATCAGGATGGGACCCCAAATCAGTAAAACATGGGACTTTTGAGCAGACAGTTCTTTCTAGAGAACTGCTATCACTGGATATTGCCCTGCTAGTGGCAAAGCACTTTGGGATCCTTTAGGAGACATATGCTATTAATTCAAGGTTTTATTTGTTATTAACATTCATTAAGTTTGTAATTTTTGTGATAAAAATACCATGCTGTCTTGAAAAGAACGTTTCAGGAACTTTGTACGTTTTGGTCAGCTTATGTTAACCACCAAGGCACTAGGGTCCTGACGCAAAGTCAAGCAGATTATTTCCATTGACTTCAATGGGCTTTCAGTAGGACTCAGAGTCAGAAATATCCTGATGCTAACAGAGGGTGCAGATTCACCAGCAAATTCTGATTCTGATTTTCCCCCTGATATGAAATTATTCTCCCCAAATCTATGGTGTGTGGTTTGCAATGGAGACACGTTTTTAATCAGTCAAAGGTGGGTTTTATTTAAGAGTTTCTTCTTTGTTATCTACCTATGTTCTGTTATTAACTTCATTTGCAATATGTATCTTTTCAAAACGGTTATTTCAGGGCACACTTCCCTTAGCTTTGCTGGGAATAGTTACATCAAATACCGGGTTTCTGAAAATAGCAAGAAAGAAGAATTCAAGCTGGCTCTGCGTCTGCGAACCTTGCAAAGCAATGGGATTATAATGTACACCAGAGCAAATCCCTGTATAATTCTGAAGGTAATTGAAATGTTATCTTTCCCGCACTTATTTTCTTGATTATATGTTTTCTCATTGGCTCTTGCTTTGGGGAATGTTGTTCTCATTTCAGCTGTGAATTGAGAAGATGAAGATTGATCTGTTTCATGGTAACAGGGAAAAGCAGCAATTTCAACAAAAACAACAAACAAAAAAGCAGCTTAATATGCATTGCAGTAGTAGTGTTCTTTGAATACGGACCATTGGGTGCTGTATCTTATATGACCATTGTATGTGTCTAGGCGCAAGAGTCGATCTACTTGAGATGTAAGACCTGGCCATTCAGATGATTGTGTATTCTAAACCACACTTGTTGAAAAGGCTGTTTTTCCTCTGCATCTGTGTGATTGGAAAATGTGCCTTCATACCGCTGAATTTCAAAAACAAAAAAAATTTTTTTTAATAAAAGGTTCTCTGTTTGAATGAGGTGGCTTATCGAATCTGTGAGTTATGATTGTTGTTCTAGACGGCTGGAGGTAGGTGGAGACTCCTATTATATTGAATTAAGTCTCTATGACTTTACTCTGCTGAACAGCCTAAAAAGTAGTTCTGTGGAAGGCCAAATTTCTGTTGAGCGGGTTAAAAGAGAAGGATAAACAGTTCCAACAACCTCCATGTATAATACTTCTGCTGGGATCCCGAAGGCACTGAATGAAGACAATGTGACTGATTGTATCTTTTCCATGTACTGCCATTGCTTGAACTTTCAAATATGAGGGTGCTAGTGGTTTCCAAATAAGAGTTTTTTAACATGGACAAAAATGATGTATTTTTCCTAATCTCATTCTTGGAAATGGCTGAACCATTTTGGATGAAGTTTCCCCAAAAAATTCAACCTGAAGCAGACACTCATAAATAAAACTTCATCCTGAATAATTAAAGTTTGGTAAAGTTGTAAGAAACTGAAAATAGGATCTTATGATGGGAAGTGTCAGGCAACAATACTCAAATGATAATCCCACATTCATATGGTGCCTATCATTCCAATGGATCACATATTTAGTTAACATTACCAACAGGGGCTTGGATACTATGGTGACAGATGCTTAAAAAAACCTAAAATAGAGAGAAAGCATGTTCCAGTGATTAGGGTCTGATATGGAGATTTGGATTCATTTCGCTGTTCCGCCATGGACATTGTGCCATCTTGGGCAATTCACTTAGGCCAATTTTTTCAAAGCATCTTTAGCCCATTTGAGACTTAGACTCCTAAGCCACTTGTGAAAATGGGATTTGGCTCCTAAATCTCTTAGGCACCTTTGAAAAATTGATGCTATCTGTAAAATGGGTGTTGTGAGGATAAATGCATTAAAGACTGTGAGCCACTCAAACACTATGGTAATGCCGGTCATATGCGTATCTAAGGTTGATAGACTGGACAGAGGTCTCTAAATGTGAGACTGTTATTCAGAAGATTTGAGTATTGCTTTCAATTAAGTTAAATCTGGTGAGATATTTCAAAGAAGGTGATAATGGATTGATCCCTCAGTGTGCAGAGCACTTTGGCCCAATCCAACAAAGCACTGAAACGTTTGCTTATTTTCATGCACATGAAGTCATTGAGACTATCAGGGGCAGCTCTAGCTTTTTTGATGCCCCAAGCACGGCAGGCAGGCTGCCTTCGGCGGCATGCCTGCGGGAGGTCCGCAGGTCCCACGGCTTCGGCGTACCCGCCACTGAATCTGCAGGACCGGCGGACCTCCCACAGGCAAGCCGCCGAAGGCAGCCTGACTGTCGCCCTCACAGGGACCAGCAGGGCGCCCCCCGCGACTTGCCGCCCCGGGCACGCGCTTGGAGCGCTGGTGCCTAGAGCCGCCGCTGGAGACTATACTAAGTTTTAAGCACATGCTTAGGTGCTTTGCTGGATCAGAGCCAGAGGGCTCAACACTTCACAGAATCGAGCCCTAAATGAGGGTAGAAAATGGAACAATATTGATGCTACCAATTTTAGGGCTTTATGTGAAACTCTCTTGAGGCCAAAAGATATATTTAGGGCTTATTGTACCATTGATTTGGAAATAAGCTTTTACCACCACCACGGATATCTACTTAAAAATTGATAGCACAGTATGGTCTTTAATGTTTAAATGACCATCTTAATTTTGGAAGCTTATAAGTTTATAATAACTCGGGGGATGGAAATGCTTCATAATCATAACACAGGGTCCTTCTTCACTGAATAATCAATTTAGTTGAACAAACTGCATGTCTACCATCCTCTCCCAAGCTTTTAGTTATAATACGTTGATATAATAGGGGTGTTATTTATTTTGTTGTTTCAAATGAAGCAATTTATCCATTGATTTAGAGGGGTCAGCCATTCTAAAAGTAAATTCTTTCAGATGTATGCTTCCTGATTTTAAGCTGTTGGAGCAAAATGAGATGTCATTCAATTGCTTTTTCCCTAGGAATGATTACACATGCAGAGAACCGCATCACGCGTTCCTTTCTCTTGTGTAACATCTATCAGTGAAAAGTAATAAGGTTAACCAAGATTAGGCCATTTTGGATGAGAATCCTCATTTAAGTCCCACTTGTTTTATAAAATCAAAGAGATTAAAAAAATAAAGACCAACTTTCCTGTCATGCGATAAATGTAACTGTTGAATAGTATAAGGCAATCATATATATTTTTAGTCCAGGCAGTCAGTGTGAAACTTTGCATAGCTTAGTTAAGTGAATTTTATACATTTTAATGTATTACTACAACATCACCTTATGCAGGATAAGATTGAAGCTTGGGTGTGATCCCAGGTGTTGCTAGAGTTGAAGCAAGTAATATTTCAGTATTAAATATACCATTTTACACACATGAACCTGAAATGTAATCCCACTAACAAAATATTTCCCTAGATAGATCAGTAGGCATCATGTTGTATCCATGGTATGTGATTGCAGATGGACTGTGCAAGCCTAAGGTGGTCTCAGAAGAACCATTTGATCAGTTTATTACCTGTGTTGATGTACTGATCCAAGCCCCTCTGCCAGGCTAATATTTTAATGTAATTTACAATATTCATTTTGCTCATTTTGCTTATTGAATGAAACAATCGAAACGTATGAAATTGCATCACCCTTTAGAAGCCCCTCTGCACCTCTCTGCCTATTTCACATATTTCATGAGTTTTATATATTTGTATGCTAGGGCACATACGTGTATCCAAATACAGTAACTCCTCACTTAACGTTGTAGTTATGTTCCTGAAAAATGCGACTTTAAGCGAAACGATGTTAAGCGAATCCAATTTCCCCATAAGAATTAATGTAAATGAGGGGGTTAGGCTCCAGGGAATTTTTTTTCACCAGACAAAATACTATATTTTATATATATATATACACACACACACACACTCACAGTATAAGTTTTAAACAAACAAGTTAATACTGGTACACAGTGATGATGATTGTGAAGCTTGGTTGAGGAGGAGGAGTCAGAGGGTGGGATATTTCTCAGGGAATGCCTTACTGCTAAATGATGAACTAGCAATTGGCTGAGCCCTCAAGCGTTAACTCTCACATTCTACAAGGCAGCAGGAATGGAGGGAGGGGAGACAGCATCACAGACAGAGACACAATCTCTCTGTGTGTGAGAGAGAGAGATGCGCATTTCCCCTTTAAATACACTGCCTTATTAATTAGATCAGCAGCTTGCTGAGACCGCAGCTGCTGCCAGCAAGCTCCCTCTGTCCTGAGCCCTGTCGTGTGTCCCCCCTGCTCTATGGAAGATGGGGTAAGCGGGGTGCAGGAACAGGGGGGAGGGGGACACCCTGACATTAGCCCCCCTCTTCCTCCCCTCGCCCCTGCACAGCAAGCAGGAGTCTCGGGGAGCAGCTCCAAGGCAGAGGGCAGGAGCAGCACATGGCAGTGTGGGGAGGGACAGCTGCAATTGATAGCTTGCTGGGCAGCTGCTGCACAGGGAACTCAGGGAAGCGGGGAGCTGATGGGGGGCTGCCGGTCCACTCTGGTTCCAAGCCCCCACCAGCTAGCTGGAACGGGCTGCTCTTCCTGCAAGCAGTGGACAAAGCAGGCGGCTGCCAAACGACGTTAGAAGGGAACATTGCACAACTTTAAACGAGCATGTTCCCTAATTGATTAACAACGAAACAGTGTTAACCGGGACGACTTTAAGTGAGGAGTTACTGTATATATTTATGTTACAGCCTATGCAGCTGTAAGGAGAGAGACTGTAAGATAACTTGTGTTCTGAGGTAGGAAGCACTCAGCTGTTCAGGAATTACCAGTTTAAAGAAACACTGGCTGCCCTGCAGTGAATTTATAGCATCATTCTTTAATGTGATCAGAGCGGGCCTCCACTGAGGTGCCACGGACTGTATTACCACAGGATGGGGCAGTTTGCACCTCGCTGTATGTGCAAAAATAGCACCGGAGGCTCTGTTCTGAGCTGAAGTCCCAGACCAGCAAACCGTTAGCCATTCCATTTAGGTCCAAAGGCGTAAAAGCTATTTGCATGGGAATCTGCAGAACCTGATTTGAGCATCAGCTTTTAATTTGATTTTTATAACATTTGCTAGCATCTACCGTCTTCAGACAGAATTTTAGCTTTGTTTCCCATATCTCTCAATGCACTACCAAAAATTAGATTGTAACTTGACAGCCTGTCCTAAGGAAGGGGCAGCAAACCAGAGGTGAATTGTGACTCAGTGAGCAACAATTTCTCCTTTACTCAGTGCCTCCTCTGGGAGAAGGAGTAACTTGCTTCACCTGTTTTTGTGGAGCAGTTTATTCCTCCCTGTATGTCTGTCCAGCTTCTGTAGCCAGCAATTAGGTTGGGTGGGGCCAGGCCTCCTCAGCCCCTCCTCACCCTCTTACTCATAGCTCACAATTTGAGCAGGACACCTTACTTCCCTTGCAGGCCACATTAAGGGCTGTAACTGTCTGTGTGTTTGTCTTTCTAAAGTACTTTATGGCCCCCATCCCTGTTGTATCTGAGCAACTCACAATCTTTAATGTATTTAATGTAGGGCTATTATCCCCATTTCCCAGATGGCAAACTGAGGCACCAAGATCACACAGGAAGTCTGTAGCAGAGCAGGGACATAACATGAGAACAATCATACTAGGTCAGACCAATGGTCCATCTAGTCCAGTATCCTGTCTTCTGACAGTGGCCACTGCCAAGTGCCCCAGAGGGAATGAACAGAACAGGTAATCATCAAGTGATCCATCCCTTGTCGTCCATTCCCAGCTTCTGGCAGCTGGAGACTTAGGAGACCCAGAGCATGGGGTTGCATCCCTGATCATCTTGGCTAATAGCCATTGATGGACCTGTCCGCCATCAACTTATCTAATTCTTTTTTGAATCCAGTTGTGCTTTTGGCCTTCACAACATCCTCTGCCAGTGAGTTCCTAGTGACTGTGCATTGTGTGAAGTAGTTCTTTCTTTTGTTTGTTTTAAACCTGCTGCCCATTAATTTCATTGCGTGACCCCTGGTTCTTGTGTTATATGCAGGGATAAATAATACTTCCTTATTCTCTTTCTTCACACCATTCATGATTTTATAGACCTCTATCACATCCCCCCTTAGTTGTCTCTTTTCCAAGCTGAAAAGTCCCAGTCTTTTTAATGTCTCCTCATATAGAAGCTGTTCCCTATCCCTAATCCCCTCTTATCCCAGGACAGCTTACTTTGCTTAAAAGCCTTTGGTGAGGGACCTTGTCAAAGGTTTTGTGAAAGTCCAAGTAATTATATCCACTGGATCCCCCTTGTCCACAAGTTTTTTGACCCTCTCAAAGAATTCTAATAGATTGGCGAGGCATGATTTACCTTTACAAAAGATGTATAGTCTCTTCCCCAACAAATCATGTTCATCTGTGTGTCTGATAATTCTGTCCTTTCAAACAGTTTCTCTGGTACTGAAGTTATGCTTACCGGCCTCTAATTGCCAGGATCACCTCTGGAGTCTGGTTTAAAAATTGGTATCATATTAGCTATCCTCCAGTCATCCGGTACAGAGGCTGATATAAGTGACAGGTTACATACCACAGTCAGCAGTTCTGCAATATTATATTTTAGTTCCTTCAGAACTCTTGGGTGAATACCATCTGGTCCTGGTGACTTATAACTGTTTAAGTTATCAGTTTGTTACCGGTGACATGAATGCAGGTCTCCCAAGTCCTAGGTTAGAGCCGTAACCCCTGGACCATCCTTGCTCTCTCCAAGACTTGCCTTGCACGTGTTTTTCATTTAATGAAATGGACATGAAATTTCAGAGCATACAGAGGAGCTGTAATATTTAATAAACATATGAACGGGGAAGAATAAAACAGATGAAAAAGAAAGGAAAGAGAAGATCAAGCTACAACAGAAGATATGTAAAGCATTTTTAAACTCGAGATCCTTTAAAACATTGTCTCCCAGATAAAAACTGTTTGTCCCAAGAGTGTGTGTACGGTGCTGTATTTAGATAGATAATTGGAAACGCATGTTATGTGGATACTGGTAAAAGGCATGTCAATAATGTCAGGGTATAATGAGCCTTATGGGAGTTATATGTATATAATATGCAGGAGAATAGACTCCATAGTAAGCGTAATAAAAGCCTTTAGGGAAAGAACTGTATTTACCGCTCCTGTAATGGCTACTTTTCAAAGCACCTCTTCTCTCCGCCCGCCCTTGTATTTTGTATTTCGACCATGTTAGGCCAAACTTTCAAACCACCTGTCTAAACTGCTCCTACAAAATTGGGGTGTTTATTTGTTGCATGGGGAAAAATAAACTGCCGCTTCTTAATTTAAAAACAACAACTGTAGTTTGTGGGGCCATCTTGATGATCAAAAGATTCCTCTTCAATGGATAGCTTAATACGCCAGTTTTAATTTAGAGTAATTGTTGACGGCCAGTTTTTAAGCCCTCGGAGATAAGACTTTGAAATGGAAGGTGAATCCAGACTTACTCTTATACACACTTCTCACCCTTTTTCTTTATTGAGCTTTGGGAGTAGAAGACAACAGTTTAGATTTCTAAACTCTATAAGTTAAGTTTGTTGTGTTAGAAACATTTCCAGTTTTCTTTAGTTCCATCAGACTCCTACGGGTTTGTCTGGTCAAGGGCTTTTAAATGAAGGGTTGTTCATGATAAACTCATAAGGCCAAATCCTTCCCCTCGTCCTCTGCCAGGCACCACTCCTGCATGTAAAGCAGCTGAAGAGAGTCCCTATGCGGCATACAGCCGGCTTAGCCAGCTCTGTGCCCCCACCCTCTGAGTGCTGGGCAGTGGAACAGCCTCTTTAGAGCCATTATCCCCTAGCATGAATTGGAGCAGGCCCATTCAAAGTTACAGACAGTCCAAATCTGGCCAATCTCATGATCAGAAACTGTGAGTGGTGGAGCATAAGGTCTTATGGAAGTTGGCCGTAGCTGAAAATTCAGCCCATGCTCTTGTCCCAAGTATTTTACCTAGATTTCCAAAGCCAGCAAAGTGGGGGAAAAAAATTAATGTCAAGGAGTTGGAAAATGTCAAGGAGTGTATTAGCTTTAATATTTTATGGGACTTTTGTGCAAACTCAAGTGCAGATGAAAGTAAAAAACTAAAGTACCTTCTAGAGCCAAGCAATGCACAGACAGACAGACACATTTCAATGAGTGTATCTGGTGGCTAGAGTGAGCTGGGCACCACTGCCTCCTGGGCACCTCCCCTCTCTTTTACTGATCAGAGGAAACTATTTCCCTTTCATTGTTGCACAACATCCCATTACCAACTACGACAATTGTAAACATGAGGAAATGTTTAGTTATTTGTAGTCATTCTGCGGTTGGCTCCAGTCCCTGGGAGCTGCTCTGGTTCCATCTTCTCCTCCTGTTATCTAGCAGTAGCTATAGTAGATGCAGGTAGGCTGACAGTTCTTTCTTGTTTCCAACCATTTCCATGCTCTTCTTCTAATGATAGTTAGACCCTGTTGACCCAAGGAGGTGGAGCCAGCAACATGTGACTTGCCAGCTCTCTGGCATGTGCTGCACAGACCATGGTTTGAGAACCTGTAGAACAGGCGACCTGGAGTCAACGCTCTTGGTTTCTATACTCAACTCTGCCATGGTTTGCATTTTGACCTTTGGCATCCCAGTTAACTATTCTTCCTTGGTTTACCCAGGTGTAAAATAGATATAGTGGGCCAGATATATGGACCAGATACAGCCTGAGTAGATGCCAGCTTCTGCCAATGTAAACTGACACGAAGAGTCCTCTTAGCAGAGTGTCTGCTGAATGAAATGCTGTGGAAGTATAAAGTGTCTGCACGCTACGTGGGGGATAAACACTGGGACAGAGCTGTCCCAAAATGGGGCTGGTGAGGATAATTACTGCTTAGAGAATGTGATAAACCATTTTGAGTCACAGTGCAGAGGCTATTCAAAGTAAAACTGCAATGTATACAGTAAGGACCTGCAGAAATCACCAAACTTATTTTCACCAGTAACCTAATCTAGATCTGAACACTGGTCTCTAGGGCTAAAAGAGTAAGTGCACCATCCTCATTCTGCCAACTGTCTGTTTCATCCCTGATGCTACATCAGTTAAGGCCTGAAGGCTGTTTTCCTTTCATTGTGCTACACTAGAGCTGAAAGCTGAGACATCTCTATTACAGGTGCCCATTTTGTATGACTTAAGGGAAGAAGTAGTAATGGCAGCAGTTAAATCAGAGTCTGGGTTGTCACTTGTATCACCATGTTCCAGATGAGATGGTAGCGTGTCCTCACAGCAAAAAGATTGTGCCTTTGAAGGACAACATTTAGTAAGAAATAAAAGTAAAACAATTACAAAGGTTTTAAAAGTGTGTGGGTCCAATGAATGTGTTAGCACATCAAGGGAAATGTTTCCCAAATCTGTCAGCCATTTTAAAGTTCCTCATGGTCCTCAGGTGACACTCACAACCTTTGGATAAACAGCTAATCAGGGAAGCCAGTCTTTGTGCTCTGGATTTGGGGGACCAAGAACTTCACCTTCCCCACAATGCTGGCAAGCTTCAACTTCAGGGAAACCCAGGCATAGGTTTCTACTTGTCACTATTTATGTACATGCACTGGCCCTCACACAATTTTCAATGGATTGTATGTTCGCAACCCCTCTGATGTAGGGAACTGTAAACTCTGATTTACAGATGGAGAACTGAGGCACAGGGTGGATCAAGTGACTTCCCCAATAGCACACAAGGAGTCGGAAGCAGGAATCAAACCCAGTGCATGACCGTCCTTGCCCCAAAAGCTTCCAGCCTAAATAGACAAGAGAGTCACATGATGGGAGAGGAAACAGGCACAGAAAAATGAAGTGACTTGCCTAAAGTCACATGAGAGAGCTGGGAATAGATGCCAGGTGTCCCAGCCCAGTGCCTCATTCCTTGAATTACACCATCACGCTCTCTCTCCTGTAGTGTGAAACTTATTTATACTGCTACCGCTAATGAACAGTAACGTGTGTCTGTGTGTTGTTGTGAATGGTTGCTACAATATACCACAGTATTCGTGTAAAGTATCAGACCAGTTTTAAGGACACACATTAAAGAAGTGCTGTAAAACCAATGTTTTAAGTGGTTTGGTTTTTGCTTTTACCCTCACAGATCGTGGATGGCAAATTGTGGTTCCAGTTGGACTGTGGAAGTGGCCCAGGAATCCTGGGAATTTCTGGCAGGACTGTTAATGATGGGAACTGGCACTCAGTCTTCCTGGAGCTCAATCGGAATTTCACAAGCTTGTCACTTGATGACAGTTATGTGGAGCGGCGCAAAGCCCCCCTCTACTTCCAGACTCTGAGTACAGATAGCTCGGTCTACTTTGGAGCCCTGGTGCAAGTGGATAATGTCCGGAGCCTGACTGACAAGAGGACAACCCAGGTCTTGAGTGGTTTTCAGGGCTGCCTGGATTCTGTTATCCTGAATAACAATGAACTGCCGCTCCAAAACAAGCGTAGCAGCTTTGCAGAAGTGGTTGGCCTGACTGAATTAAAGCTTGGCTGCGTTCTGTACCCTGATGCATGTGAGAGGAATCCTTGCCAGAACGGAGGGAGCTGTACTAGTTTGCCATCTGGTGGTAAATGTCTTTAATTACATTTTACTTTTTTTTTTTTTAAACGGGGGAGGCAATGTCTGTCTGTTTCATTCAGTCTATTGCAGTGCTGGAGCTGTGTTGGTCCCAGGATATTAGAGATACAAGGTGGGTGAGGTAATATCTTTTATTGGGCCAACTTCTGTTGGTGAGAGAGAGAAGCTGTCATGCTACACAGAGCTGAAGAAGAGCTCGAAAGCTTGTCTCTTTCACCAACAGAAATTGGTCCCATAAAAGATTTTAGCTCACCCGCCTTGTCTATGTCACAAGTCTTTCAATGCAGCAACATGTTGGAAAAGTCTCAAACTCTATAAAAGCTTTTTAGGTTTGGCAAAGTTTATAAAAGCTGCCAGCTTCATAAACAACAACTAAATGGCACTCACCCATTCTCACTGTATTAGTATTCAAGGAGGAGATTGTCTTTTACTAGGTGTTACTATAATCCTATTTATATAGACACCAATAGCATAACAATTACTGAAGTGCTCAGCTGAGGCTTTCAAAATCCATTTACCGCAACAGAGGTTGCAAACAAAAATCGTGGTACCTAATATCCATCACAGATTGAACAGTACGGTTGTACTTCTCTGTATAAGCTGGCACAGATTGTTACTTAGACTTCCACAACAACGTCATCCATTTCTGAGTACATAGTTTGATTACATATCTATATATTAAATTGTGAGTCTATAGTGTTATAAAACTGCAGACAAAACCCATGTGCATTAGAGTCCCGGGGGATCTGAACTCTTCTGGGTCTTGGTAACGGGGCAAAGCCCTTAGGTCATTGTTTTGACTTACACCTGTATTGGAGGTGAATTGTTCCTGTCTCGTGGCAGTTTGACAGCTTGTGTGAAGTGGGCTTCGTAGCATCAAGCTAATTCCCAACGAGCAGGTGCCCAAATCATAAAAAACACTGGTATCATTGTCAGTCCTGTCAGTGAGAGAGTGTTGAATGGGTGTGGAGACAAATTTACCTCCTTGTTGCTAAGGCTGGGCCCTCTGGGTCAGAGTTTGCAGCACAGAAATGAGGAAGCTTTTTTTCTGCCATGCACAATTCGGTGCTTTGTTTTCCATATCTGTCAGGTTGGCACCTCTATGCACGCCTCTTCTGTGGCCCTACAAAGTCCCAGGACCTACTCATCAGCCGCCTCCATAAATGGTTCTCTGAGATTGTGGGCCCTTTTTCCAGTCCTTCATACAGTCACACGTCTAGGTAGGGTTCCTCTATGCAGCATCCACTGGCTCCTTGGACTCCTCCTTGGAAATGTGGGTGTTGCCTGGGGTTCTCTGCTTGGCAGCCCCTTCTGGAGCCCTGGTTTTGACTCTGTGACCTGCACTTCTATCCCTGCTTTCTTCTATTGATTAGTAGCCCCTCCCTCACCTGAAGGGGTGGAGCCTTTCCTTGTCTTTGTGGGCTCCGATTCCAGTTATTAAACAGTCTGGCACCTTTTCCAAGCACCTGTTAGTAATAATGTTACTTAGCATCTATTTATTGCTTCTTAGTCCCAGCCCTGCACGGACATTAAATAGTTCAACTGGAGTGAAATTCAGTTTTAGAAATGGAAGAAAATCTGCAGGAAACTTGCCCACCCTGGTGTCCTTCCCTCTGTAAAAAGCAAGCTTATTCAGCAGTATTGCAAGAAAACACAGAAGCTGGATTTTCGCTTTCACGTGGAGGAGGTTATAAGCGCTTTCCCTAGTGCTCTTGTACAGAAGGCAGCCATAACTGGTCTGTCTGTGCTCCCTGAGCATATGGGAGGGACTCGCTGAATGGCCTCCAGCCATCTTTGCTCGTGCAAGGTACCTTCTTCACAGCTCCGCTAGTGGGAGGTTTAATTTGGCCCACAGCACCCTGCTGCCATCCCAGTACTTACCTCAGTGCTTCCTACTTTGCTTTGGTTCACAACAAGTAAGATCAAGGATGAGTCAGGGAAGCTGTAGACGTATGGTCAATGGAAGAAAGTGCAAAGATAGTTAAAAGAAATGAACCCACAGCACATGCATTAACAAAGCATCTCAGTATTAACACCAAGCATGGCAATGGGATTTCGATGTGCATCACGAAGACAAATGTTGCAGCTCATGTGTTTGTGTAAGGTCTTTACCTGTGAATGTAAGGAAAGAAAATAAGCAGCGTGCAATAAAGGGGGAGAGGAAATCATTCTGAGTGAAAGAGGCAGTGGCTTTTGAGAAACTGCTAAACAAGATTATTGAATTCCTGGGAAGTAAAGATGAAACGTTAACTCAGATTCCATATATAATAAATTAGGTCAAGTATTCACCAAGTTAGCAAGATGGGGAGAGTAGGAGTTGCGTTTTTTATTGATTTAACTTGCTCCAAATGTTGACTCCATTTTATTATTAGAACATAACTGGTTCAAGTCAAGATAATTTACGTCTGGAATCCAGGCACTGAAGTTATTTAGACTTGCATAAGTTATTGCCTCAATGAGGAGGCAACTGCCCAGAGGGGATATTTCAGCTGTCTCTAGTTAAGAAATCTGTTTGCTCTTTTTACTGTTTCAGCAATATATGTAAATAAAGGATTGTTATAGTACCATAATTTCAAAGCAGTGGGCCCTAACTATACATGAGTGGCTCTATAAACCAGCCCGCTATGACAAGTCATGGCCATTTTTTCCACCAGGCAAAACAATCCTGTTCGTGTAGCCATCCTCAGTATATAAAAAGAGCATATAATTAAATTGGGTTGAAAGGAGAACCCTGCACCATGTCAAATGCTAGTTATATTACCACAAATTGTAGCTTGCTTTTAAGGATGGCAGAACATTGTGCTTGCTGGCACAGATGGTAGCACCCGCAGTGGATTTCAAATAAAATATACAAAGCTTCATTTTTATCTTAGGGAAGGAGATGGCAGCTTTTCTTTGGGGGGGAAAGTGCACACACATATATTTTGCTACCAAAGGGGCCCGATTCTGGTCCAGTTAAGTCAAGGACTATCAGGATAACACAGCAGCACCTACAGCCCAGTGCTTTATATAGCACCTTACTTCACAGAGTCATTGAAGTCACTGGAGCACGGTGCTACTAACTATGAACAAGGTGTCAGAATCTGTCCCAAAGTGAGCAGTGTTCAGCATAAAAGCAGAATTTAGTTTGATAAATTTTGAATTTGAATTTTCCAGAGTAGTCTGTGTACAATTGTAAGTTCCCTTTTCCTATAATAATCCTACTATGATTTACCGTGAAATTAAGAGAAAACAAAGAGAGCTCAGAGTTATAGCTATGACCAAACACTGTGACGTCAAAGAGTCATTGGCAATGTACCAGGAGCCATGGGGGCCATGGCTAATTTACATATAATTTGCATAAGTTATGTAAAATAAATGCAGACATCCATAATGCCATCCCTGAGGTGATACCTTCCTTCCTGAATAGAAATGGCTGGTTGTTTCTGTACATCAACAATAAAACCTACATTTGATCAACTTTGGTTTCCTCTTGCCATTACAGCTTTAGAGGCATTTTAGGACTAGCTACAACGAATCTCAGGCCATTCTTTGGGCACCCCTAGAGAGAGAGATAACATGTCTGAAGGGAAAAAAAGACGACTCCCGACAGATCAAAGTTTATTGCTAAGACATATAGAGGGGCTGAGACCAGAGGCCTTCTGCAAAATTAAATTATGGTGGACCCTAAAGGTAGAACTGTACAATGTGAGCAGCTCAGAAGCTGAAGACCACATGCTGTTCATGTAGGGGACTTCCACCATACAGAGAACTGCTTCTGATTGACCTGTGTGGGCATTCTGCTCATGAATGGAGGATAACCATATAGTCCATAGGATGATGCCAACTAGGAAAGGGCTAGATGTGCAAAAGAATCTAGAACCTGAACATCAAGTCCTTGACATAAGGTCCCAGGAGCCAAAGCACTGGCTCACACAGAAGTATGATCAGCTAAATTGATCATGGCAAGGAGGAAGGATGGCTTGTGAGTAAAGTGCTGAACTGGGACTCAGGAGCCCTAGTTAAATTCCTGGCTTTGCCACAGACTTGGTGCCTGCCCCTCTCAGCAAGCCATTTAGGGAATGTCTACACTGCAGTTGGGAGTGTGCCTCCCAGCCCGGGTAGACAGACACATGCTAGCTCTGCATGCGAGCATGGGGAAAATAGCAGAATGGACATTGTGGCACAGGTAGGGTAGCTACCTGAATACAGAACTAGAGGATGTGGGTAGGCTTATACTGGGATGGTTAGCCGATGCTGCCTACCCTGCTGCAGTGTCCACACTGCTATTTTTAGTGCACTATCTTGAGCAAAGCTAGCGTGTGCTAGGCTGGGAGGCTCACTCCAAGCTGCAGTGTAGACATAGTCTTAATTTCCCAAAACCTCAGTTTCCCAACTGTTTAAATAAATGGGAGTAATAACACTTCCCAGGGACATTGTGAGGGTAAATTCCATTAATGTTTCAGAGAGACTGTGGTGATGCTGGCTTATACTCCAAAAAACCATATCAAAAGAACACTATGAAGGTTGCAAAGCCAAGCACTCAAAAAGATTGCCGGTGCAACCTCAATTTAGTCCCTTTGTGTGTATGCATTATAGTAAGTCTTTAAATGTGTGATCACATACTATATTTTCCACTGACTCCTGCCTCATTCAGTGCATATTTAATTAACATCTATTCAATATTTTTGTTTTCTCTTTGTTCAGTGTGTGGCTGCATGCCTTATTTATTGTACACTATTTATTCAAGTCCTGTTCTAAATACAGAATTACTAATTTCCTCATTGGTTTTCTGAGGCATACATCACATTTAGCAGACAAAGGTAAATGAAGATCCAGTGTCCCGAAGTCAAAGCAAGACAAATTCTGATTGGAAATAAAATGTTAATTTTTAACAATGAGGATAACTAATCATTGGAACAACTTAACAAGGATCGTGGTAGATTCTCCATCACTGGCAATTTTTAAATCGATATTGTATGTTTTTCTAGTTCAGACAGGAATTAATTCAAGGAAGTTCTCTGGCCTGTGTTATGCAGGAGGTCAGACCAGATGATCCAGATGTCCCTTCTTGCCTTATCTATGGATCTATAGTAGCGGTGTTCTCTACAAACAATTTATTTTCACAAAACCCACAAATGGGGAAGTGAGGCACAGAAAGATTAAGGTCAAAAGTTTCCACTAATTCTGAGTGCCCGATTTGAAGCACCCAGGACCTGATTTGTCAAAGCACTTAGCACTATATATATATATATAGTGCTATCACTTTTTACGTTCAAAGCGCGGCTGCCATAGAGCTCCACATTTCCACAATTTAGGCCCTAGGGTCTCAAGTCAGGCACCCAGAAAATGAGGAATACACATGAAAAGGACTACCTCTGAAAAGTTTGGTTTAAGTGCTTTGCTTAGAATCACACAGGAACTCTGTGGCAAAGGCAATCCAGTTCTCCCGGGCATCATTCAACTGCCCTAACCATGAAACCTGCCTTTCTCTTCCTGCAATCCCCTGCCTCAAGACTACACATTACTTCAAACTCCTGCAACAAAAAAGGCAAGGATCCTGCACACGACTGTCTTCTCTACTACACAATTCTGATTCATTCCCAGAGCAGGGGCATCCTGTGTACTGAATGAAGCAGGGATCCTGTGTGGAAAAACTCATCTAATTAAAGATTCTATCATAAAACATATGAAAAAGAAGGCTGAATTAAAAGGAAAGCTTCATTCTGGCATTTCCTAACTTTTGAGTGCTTGACTTTGCAACCTTAATGTTCTTTTAAGAGAGGATTGGGGAGGGGGAGTGTGATTTCCTAGATTTTTTTTTTTTTTAAGCCAGATTCTCATCAGCAGGCTTGGAACCCTTAGATCCATCACACAAACCTCTGCCATGTGAGCTAATAGAGTAGCTGATGGTGGATGACAACCTACCACTGCTATGTGGACTGGCACTACAGGAGGATGGGAGACTTTTTCAGTGGGTTTCACAACTGTTTTCTGACAGCGGAGATGCAGGGAGACTCAGGACTCTTCGGTTCCTGTCCGTGCTCTGGAGGGGCGTGTTGTCTAGTTGGCACAGATTCTTCTACCCATTTCCCCCAAGCTTGAATCCTTCTGTCCCATCCCCTCCAACCTGTCCCTGACCCAGTCCTGATTCTTCCCCAGTCTCCTTCCACATCCTGTCCCAGTTCCCCACTCGCAACTCCTCATCCAGAATGTCTCTCTCTCCCTCCCCAGTGTCTCTCAGTTCCAGTCTCTCTCTCCAAGCTATGCCCCAACCTCCTTTTCTAGCTCCTTACCTCAGTGTCCCCCCTCCCAGCCTCCTTGTCCCAGTCTCTTTGCCCAGCCAGTCCCAGTTTTCCCACTGTAGCTCCTTGTCAGAGCTGTCTCCATTCCCCCCACTGGTTCCTAGTTCCAGTCTCCTTGTCCAGCCAGACTGTTTCCTCTCCCCGCTCCCCAGCTGCTCGTTCAATCTCAGCATTCCCCTTCCTGGACAACTGACTCCCAGTTCTCCCATCGCCCTCTTTCCCTCACCAGTTCCCGGACTCCCCGCCTCCCAACTCCTAGTCTCCTTGCTTAGCCAGTCCCGGATTCCCCTTTCGTCCGGTTCCCAGTTCCAGCCTTTCCACCCAACCAATCCCAGCCTCTTCCCCCGACCAGTCAGTCCCAGCCTCACCAGATTCCTTGTCCCAGTATACTCCTTTCCATTCCCCCGGACCAGCTTGTCCCACTTTGCGTTCAGATCAGACAGCTCCCTCCTCCATGCTGCCTGGGTGCCATCAGGGGACATCATATGAAAGCACAGGAGAGACAGGCTCCCTGCTCTCAGTTCCAGTGTCTGGCCTGACCCTGGCCCAGAGCAGCCCTTACAGGGGAAGTCCTTATGAGCCCCTGTAGCCTTGGGCTGGAAGGACCATGGTCTGGTTGAATGGAGCATGCGCAGTTTGGTCAGCACTAAGCAGTGACGCGATGGCACAGACTTAGTAAAGATGAAGTCTTAGGAGATTTTAGCTTCTAAACATCTAAGACATTTCTTCTGAGCATGTGCAAACTCCAATTTTTCAAAGGCATATAACTGGGCCAAAGTGGTTGGATTTTTACAGGGATCACAATATGCACATCCCGGACACAAAGGTCACTCCCCTGCCAGATTTCAAGTCTCTGCTCCAAAGTGTGACAGCACTAGGGCTGTTCAAAGAATAGTTGTTGGAAAAGTTTAACATGGGCTAAACAATGTATTTTTCCTTAGCCTTTTTGGGGGGTAGAGGGAGGGAAGAGATGATTGCACTGTGTCAGTTGTATGTTTCCCCAAACAATCAGCCCGAGGCATGGAAAATTTCAGCCCAAACAGTTGGAGTTTGATAAAAAATATAAGCCACTGAAAACAGGGTCTTAAAATGGGAAGTGTTGGGCAACCTTAATAATAAGCAATGCTATCAGACCCACCTATAATAACTGGCAATCTAGCCGCTCCTGTAACAAGATGAACTAAGGCAGGCAAATAGCAGTGGCATACACAGCATTACTGTAACCAAATGTACAAGCATGAATATTGGACCAAGTTTTGCATCAGTCACAGAAACAAACCTTAGATGAGTTAGGGTCTTCTAATTAGAAGTATAGTTATTTCATTTTAATTTGATCAGTGCTATACATCTGGCCTTGATTGAATTGTCTGAACAGGCAGTTTTACCCATAAATTAAATATAAATTAATGGGGAGATCCTATCTCCTAGAACTGGAAGGGACCTTGAAAGGTCATCGAGTCCAGCCCCCTGCCTTCACTAGCAGGACCAAGTACTGATTTTGCCCCACATCCCTAAGTGGCCCCCTCAAGGATTGAACTCACAACCCTGGGTTTAGCAGGCCAGTGCTCAAACCACTGAGCTATCCCTCCCCCCGAGTGAAGAAAAAAAAAAAAAAAGACCATGTTGAGTTGAGTCTCAGGAGTTGGTTTGAACCAGTATGTGGTGAGATGATGTACCAGCAGCCCTCTTTCAGCCCTTCAGTTTCTGCAGAATTCAAACTTTCAACTAAAGGGTAAAAAAATCGCATTCTTACCTCTTTAAAGAAAATCTTTCCAACGTGAGCTGACAGAAGCTGTCTTACCATCTGTACGGATAGACACTAGCTCCCAGAAGGATGCAGCTGCCCCATTATTAACCAGTGAGGCACTAACTCTGAATCCTAATGACAACATTATAAATATCAACGTTACCTATTTTAGTATGTATCATTTTAATAGCGGCATCTAGCTTCTCTGGGATCATAGGCTAAGTATGAGTAGAGAACAGTACTCCTTTTCTCCTCCTCATTCTATGAGCTCTTGCTTTTTTACATAAATACCATTAAAATCCCAAGTGGGGGGGGAAAACATTTTGTAGCAGATGGTATGCATTTTAGAGATATTAACACGTGAACTAGGTATTTCTCAGAACACCCATGAGAGTTAGGCAAAGAACAAAAGGCTGCTTTAATCATATGGTTATTAACTGACCGGCTCTCTTTTTTCTCCTTCAGAGAGACACAAACGAAACACCGTGATTTACAAAAGCAAGCTTAACATCACAACTCCATTTAATGTTGATTTTAAAAAGACTTTAAGATTTAAAAAAAAAAAAATTTAAAGAGTTGGAGCATTTTATTATTTGTATAGCTTTAAGTGACTGCTAATCGGCTCTTCCAGATTTCCTGATTGAATTCTGTGGTTTCAAATTAGGTAAAAGATTCTGATTATAAATTCACAGAAATAATTTGGTTCCAAGGGTCTTGAGTGAAAGACAGAATTTCATTGTAATTACAATTTGAACGGCAAGGGAGTCACTGTCTGTGTGAGAAAGATAAAACAAACTGGAGGTGGCAGGAATATGTTAGGATGAAGAATACTCTGGTCCCCAAACCAACCAGATGTCTACAGAATCATATCAAAATGTGAAACGGGGAACTCCCCTTTTGTTCCAATGCTTCATACTAATCAGCTCCCTGTATAACTAGATTTGAGGCAAGACTTGTTTCTATAGGTCCAACTCTGAATTGGTGAGGTAAAACTGCACGGCATGGAAACAACATGCCTAAAACTGATGTAAAAGCAAAGCATGTCACAAAAGAAGGCCAGGTAATCGATGGAAGCAGGAGCCATATGCATGTTAAAAAGAATTGGCAGCTGTTTGGAACATCCTCTTTAATAAAGTCGAGTGAACCTAAGGATAGGCAGCAGCTCAGAGGTTCAGGCTGGAGATTCTACCAACAACAGACACACACTCTGCACAACAGCTGCAGAGAGTCATCCCATCTGCTACAATGGCACAGTGCCTCCTTGCTTACAACTTCTTTAGAGAAGTGTCATTGCTTGCTGGAGGCTCCTCTTCTGGGACCGCACGGAAGCTCTGCTTGAGTGTCCTAGTGCCACTTGACACTTTATATCACTGTGAAAAGTTTGGGACTCACCACCGCAGCGCCTCCTGCTGGTTGTCTCCAGGAATTAGTTCAGTCCAGTGGCAGGCCCTCTCCTGGTGGTGTCCCGCTTGCTGTTGGTCCCCCGTGTCCCTCTCAGGACCCCAGTGCCCTTATCTCAGGGTTCTGCCTCCTGCAGTACCCCACAGTCTTACTGGGTTTCCCCACCCCAGGGGAACCCCCCTATTCACACATTGCCTCAGTCATGGCTACTACCAGTCTCTGTTTAGCCCCCGCACCCTGGGGCGGACTGCAGTCTATCAGCCGATCATCACAGGCAACAAGGGGTTTGGACTGGCTGTCTTTCCCACCCTCCGGCTGCCCCTCTGCAAGCCCAATACCTAGGAGGCCTAGAACTAGGCCCTGCAGCCTGGGGAGTTGCTGGCCTAGGGCTTCCCAGCTCCTAAGGTCTTTCCCCAGCCCTGCCTCCTTCTGGATTCCTTGGGTGGGTTCCCCAGCAGCCAGGCCTGTCTCCCTCTCCAGTCTCTGGCTTCCCTGGCCTTCCTATAAGGCCCAGTTGCTTAGTTTGGGGCGTGGCCCCAGCTGCAGCCACTTCCCCCAATCAGCTGGGGTTTTACTCCCTTGCCCAGCCCCAGCCCCCTGCAGGGCTTTTCCAACCCCTTCCGGGCTGGAGCAAGTGTTCACTCCGCTACAATCACCAAAAAGGGAGAGGTGAGCAGTGGAGGCAAGGAAGATGCTGAAGTCAAAGTGATGAGGTTTGAGGAGAGGCAAGTTGGTAGAGTGGTGGTAAAAGCCTTATTAAAAGCTGAAGGATCAGCTCCTCAGTTGGTGTCAGTGTGCACTGCTCCTATTCACACCAGCTGAAGACCAGGAGTGAGGTTTGCAGGGTGGCCTTCTGGCAGACAAGTGCTATACTGAATGTGCACACCTTTAAAAATGTCAGGAAGACAAAGTACACTTGATGGTGTTAGTATTTGTGTTATTATTTATAATAATTAACACGTTTTTATCTGTCATCTTCTTCTGCTCCCTTTTGAAACATCATCAGTTCAGCAGTGACTCATACCGCACTGAAGTATATAGACCAGTGTTTTCAAACATGGGTACATAAAGTTAAGCATTTAAATCCATATTTAGGCACCGGAATACATGGCCTGACTTGAAGGGATTCTGAACATCCACAGCCCCCACGACTGGCTTCAATAGCAGCAGGATCAAGCCCTAGACTATTTGAAATGTGCTCTTTTCCGTGCAGAAAAGGTTGAGGTCGTTATTGTTTCCTTTAACTTTGCCTGCCTTTGTTAGGAAAGCAGATTTGTGTTTTTCTTCTCATAGTGCCAGTGGGATAATAGCTAACTTTATCCCATGGTCTGTCCCATGAAATACAATATGTATCATACCTCCTCCCTGGGGGCCTAACTCTGAACCCCACATCAGAAACAGTAGCCAAAGGGATTTGCTTCAAGGTCAAACCTTGTCACGGGGTGTGTTATGGAATCCTCCGTCCTGACCTGCAGTCGCTGCCATGCAACAAGAACACAGGCACTTCTGAGGGGATAGGAAGGAGTAAAGGGAATGGCCAGTCTTTCAGCCCAGGGAATCTGCTTTGTGCACTGGCCCGCTGGCAATACCTCCAGCAAGCTCAGTGCTTCACTTCTGTAGTTCCCTGTGGAGAATAGTTCTCCACCCGTGAATGTGCTGGAGTGGGTGGCATCCTCCTGAACATGTTTTCGGTGGCTTGGGCTAGCTGTGCAACCGGAAAGCTGTCTCTCCGCTGCTTTTGGTCCCAAACTATTAGCATAAGTAGATTCTGGATGAGCGCCCTGAGATTAAATCAGTGATAAATGTGGACTCTATTTACCTCGTTTTATGAATATTTTTTCCTAACCCAAGAAATGGATCCCTATACTTAGATACTGTGCTGCTTAGTGTACTAGGCTAGCGTCTGGGTGCATTTTAAAGGCCATATCATTGAGTAAAATTCAGTGTAAAATGCAGCTTTGTAAGTATAAGCTTATATGACAGAAACTTTTTTGTTTTGTTTTGTTTATACACTGCCTAGCTCAAGGGAGCTTAATCCGTTCTGAGCATCTGAGAGGTTTTCTAAATGCTGCTTTCATTGCAAATAATATCAAAAATAATAAAAACAGCATGCTTTTTTATTTCCAGTGGAAATAGGTTTCCTTTAGCAATCCAAACATTGTAGCATCATGCTTTATTGCATGACAACGTGAAAGAAAAATTGACTAACCTCTTTTCAGTTTTCAAGCTCAGAGACATGCAAAAAGTGACAGGAAAATTATATTTTAATATAATTCTTGGTAATTATTAGTAATGTAGATAAAGAAATTTGATTTATAAAAATGTTTTATTTCGTTTTATACTGTCTGGTTACAGTTAGGTCAGGAATCTACTGAAAACATATTAGTTCAGCTATTACATTGTCACATGACAACTTTCTGCATAAAATCTTTTGTATTTGAATTAAATATTTTGGTTAAGTTAAATACACAGCGAGATTATAATGTTTTATATAAAAACAGATATACTGTAGTGTTTTGGTCTATAGATGTCACTATTGAGTCATATAATGGAACACTGACATAATCTTGTTCACTCATGCAGTGATTCCTTTCCAAGCTATTTGTAAGTAAATGGTTTTCCGGGTAACAAGAAATCTTCCTAATAGGCTGGCATCATATAATGCATATGGCATTGTCAGTTTCGCATCTCGTTAGGCCACTCTGTGTGTTTGTCCAAATCTCTGAATGTAGTTCAGAATGTCTGAACTGGAAAAAAAAAAAAAAAAAAAAACCACCAACCACCTCCTCTTGCAGATACAGTACTGACACTGGAACACAGAAAATATGTGGTTTTGTGATACTTACAGTTGTCTAATAGGCCCAGTGACAGCATCCACAACACTAACTTTGTTACAGGTTATTAATTTTAAGCAATGTTCACTAATGGTACTCATCGTTACAAATATGAGTGTGCAAGGAAACTGGAAGTTCTAGGAACTGTTGGGTTCTATTTCTAACTGCAGCTGACCTTCAGTATGAGACTAAGCAGGAAACTTGGGGCCAACAGTACGATCTCGAATCCAGGCTGTTCCGTCAATTTCAATGGAGTAAATCCTGATTTACACCAGGGTGTGATTAATCAGGTTCTTAACCGTATGCTGCTCCAGGTTAGCTAGCAGTATGGATGTCATACTGCTTTCCCACCTCACTCGAGCGTTGGGTAGGTCAGTTACGGTTTGTAAAGCACACAGTCTCTTAGATGATAGAAATGTGAAGTATCGTTTTCATGTCTATTCTTAATTTAGTGTCATGTGATTTTCTGTTCTAGTGATGAGATCAGTAAATTCTGATGTACCATCCTTGTAAATGTCTGAATTGGAAATATTTTCTAAGGGTCTAGAGTGGCTTAGACGCATTTATTTGCCCAGGGGTGGGCAAACATTTGTCCCGAGGGCCACATCTGGGAATAGAAATTGTATGGTGCGGGAGGGGATGAGGGCTCTGGGGTGGGGATGGGTATGAGGAGTTTGTGGTATAGGAGGGTGCTCCGGGCTGAGACCAAGGGGTTCAAAGGGCAGGAGGGGGATCAGGGCGGGGGCAGGGGGTTGGGGTGTGGGAAGGGGTGCAGGCTCTGGCCGGGGGTGCAAGCTCTGGGGTTGGGCTGGGGATGAGGGGTTAAGAGTGCAGGAGGGTGCTCCAGACTGGGATCGAGGGTTCAGAGGGCGGGAGGGGGATCAGGGCTGGGGCAGGGGGTTGGGGTGTGGGAAGGGATGAGGGCTCTGGTTGGGGGTGCAGGCTCTGGGGTGGGGTTGGGGGTAAAGAGTTTGGGGTGCAGGAGGGTGCTCCGGGCTGGGATCAAGGGTTCAGAGGGTGGGAGGGGGATCGGGGCTGGGGCAGGGGTTTGGGGTGCGGGAAGGGGTGCAGGCTCCGGCTGGGGGTGCAGGCTCTGGGGTGAGGCTGGGGATGAGGGGTTTAGGGTGCAGGAGAGGGTGCTCTGGGCTGGGATCAAGGGTTCAGAGGGCGGGAGGGGGATCAAGGGTGCAGGCTCCGGGTGGCGCTTACCTCAAACGGCTCCCAGAAGCAGCGGCATGTCCCCACTCCAGCACCTAAGCGGAGCCACAGCCAAGCGGCTCTGGGCGCTGCCCCATCCACTGGTGCCACCCCTGCAGCTCCCATTGGCTGCAGTTCCCAACCAATGGGAGCTGCGGGGGCGTCGCTTGGGGCGGGGGCAGCGTGCAGAGCGGAGCCCCCTGGCTGTCCCTACACGTAGGAGCTGGAGCGGGGCCATGCTGCTGCTTCCGGGAACCATGTGGAGCGGCCCCCGGCCCTGCTCTCCAGCTGGAGCGCCGGAGCAGGGCAAGCCCCAGACCCTATCCCCAGCGGGTGCTCGAGGGCTGGATTAAAAAGGCTGGCAGGCCGGATGTGGCCTGCAGGCCATAGTTTGCTCACCCCCGGTTTAGACGCATTTATTTATTCTGCACGGAAGCCCTGAGGCTTTCTCAAAGGACAGTTGCTGATATCAGAAAGTGATGGAAAACTTACTGACTGTAACTGCTTCTTTGGTGGTGTCATCTGTTGCGATTGAACCCAGGACTCTAGATGTAAAAACATTTGGCTGTACTCCTGGAGCCAAAAGATCAACTCCAGTAGGGCACAGGCATTTGCAGATGTATAAGCTTCTTATAAGGTCTGGCCACCAGCAGGGGACAAACTCTCACATTGCTATTAATGTGGGTCACAGTTGCGTGTCAGAATTCCTGTATGACACCCCACCCCAAGTGACTCTGTTTCAATTTACCCGACAGCTACCAATGTAACCAGATTGTATCGTGTGTTGACAGTTGTATTTATAGGCTCCTGTTGTTGCTTTTGTTTTTATTTTCCCAGGTTATCAGTGTAGTTGCCTCTCTCAATTCACAGGAAGAAATTGTGAATCGGAGATCACAGTGTGCTTTCCAAATCCATGTCGGAATGGAGGGTCGTGTGACCCGATAGGCAATGCCTTCATCTGCAATTGCAAAAATGGACTGACAGGAGTAACGTAAGTGAACTACCAGTGGGGAATTGTCATCTTTGAATGATTTTAATACGAGGTCTTTTTTGCATAGGGCATCTTGTACCCCAAAGCCTCTAGTTACCTAACAAAGTGTAGCCAAATCACGTGGCTTACCAAGAGGCCATATTAACATGATCCAAGAAATCCATGAAGCCAAAGTTTTCCAAAGTGGGTATTTAAACTTAGCTTCCGAAGTTGTCGTTTAGCTCTGGGATTTCAGTGGAATTTGGGCACCTAACTCCCATAGGCTCCTTTGAAAGTCCCCATCACCCACTCCTTTCCCATATTAGTACAGTTTTGATATCTCCTTTTCCCCCTATTTGTTCTCTTTCATTTCCATTCCCTTTCTCTTTCCAAAGCACCTAAAATCCTATAGAATTTAATAGCCAATGCTAACCTTTTGTTAGGTTATTTGAACTATTCTGTGGAATTGTACAGCAGGGATATCAATTTGTATCGAATCTCATGGAATGGTCCAAAACACCTACGGAAAAGTTTGCATTTTTATTACAGTCTGTGAGCCTGATTCATCACTGTATTGGTCCAGTTTTATACCGGTTTCACTCCACTGAAATCAATGGATTTGCACCGGCATAAAACCTGGGAGTAATGCAATGGTGAATCAGTCCTAGGAGCTTTTTCCTGAGGAGTAGCATTAATCAGTTCTTTTCTCCAGTATGTTTTCTTGTCATTGACTTAAAAAGCAGCAGAACTTGTTTCCATCTTTAGAAGATTTTAAATATTGTAATGTGGCTGGATAATAATATGTTCATTTGCCAGACACTGGCAGAGTACAAAACACAATTGCTGCCTGGACATCCTAAATAAATGAGGGTAAGCGGTGTTGATTGCTAAGGTTTCTCCTCCAAAATCTATAGCCATGTCTTGTTCTCTTAAGGTGCGAAGATGATGTCAACGAATGTGAAAGAGAGGAATGTGAAAATGGCGGCTCCTGCATCAACGTTTTTGGCTCGTTTCTATGTAACTGCACTCCTGGATATGTGGGGCAGTATTGTGGCCTCAGGCCTGTGGTGGTCCCCAACATACAAGCCGGACATTCCTACGTCGGCAAAGAAGAGCTAATAGGAATAGCAGTCGTCCTTTTTGTAATCTTTGTGTTGATCATCCTGTTTATAGTTTTCCGCAAGAAAGTGTTCAGGAAAAATTACTCACGCAACAATATCACCCTGGTCCAGGACCCGGCTACTGCTGCTCTGCTCAACAAGAGCAACGGGATCCAGTTCAAGAACCTAAGGAACAGTGGGGACAGTCGCAATATCTACCAAGAGGTAGGGCCACCGCAAGTCCCTGTGAGGCCCATGGCTTACACCCCTTGCTTCCAGAGTGACTCGCGGAACAATTTAGACAAGATAGTGGATGGACTTGGAGTTGAGCATCAGGAGATGACGACGTTTCATCCAGAGTCTCCTCGTATACTAACAGCAAGGCGGGGTGTGGTGGTGTGCAGCGTGGCTCCCAACCTGCCGGCCGTGTCTCCCTGTCGATCTGACTGTGACTCCATCAGGAAGAGTACCTGGGACGGCGGTACTGAAAGTGAGTAACGTCATCTGATGCCGGGTGTTACTTTCCCTTTCTGACACGTGTTATAACAGCTCTTGTCAGAGTACAGCAGTTTTATGAGCTCAAGGGTGCCAGAGTGAACCAGGAGGTGCTGTCTGGTTAACGCTAGGTAAGTTTGACAGGGAACACTTAATGAACCTTATTGAAAGCAGCCCAGATTCATGTACTCACAGTTGTTATATTTCACAGAGAAAGTGATTGTTTCTGACATTCTGAAAGGATGTAATTAGGATGAGACTAGGTATACAAGTGCCCTATTTAGATCATCAAAATATGACGACCCACCTACGTTTTATATTCGTTCAGAACGTTTGAGGAAGACGGCTCTGAGGACTCCGGTCTCATGATGCAGTGCAAGTGTCTTTCTGTTGAAAAGGAAAATTTTAGGCTAAGTTTCCTGACTGTGAGCACCCTTAGCTTGGGCAATCAGTCTTGCAAGGGGTATTTAGAACTAGACAAGACAAAGCACTTAAAAATTTAATGCAGGAAATGAATTACTAAGTACTTTTTATCTCTAATATTTATGCTGCTCTTTGGAAGCGTGTAAGCTGCTCTTATAACCACATTTTCAATCTATTCCTTTCTCACCTGCGCTAAATGTTAAAACCTCGTACAATCTGTTATCTTCATATTTAAACCATTTGTGCTCCCAGTGCTTCTCTTCCCTTTTCACTGATAGCAAAGCACATCTTCAATTTCTGTACAGTCTATCCACACATGGGACATGATGCAGGTTATCACATCAGGAAATAGCCGTTCC
This sequence comes from Terrapene triunguis, assembly GCF_002925995.2. NCBI lineage: Eukaryota > Metazoa > Chordata > Testudines > Emydidae > Terrapene > Terrapene triunguis. The sequence continues at coordinate 14,835,086 of NW_020664448.1, forward strand.
CAAGGGCCATATATTAGGCTGTGTGTCCCTCTGCCCTTATCACAAGGCAGTGCTTGATAAGACGCTTTGTATTAGGGCACAGGTCCTCAA
>NW_020664448.1:14835185-14968029 GCF_002925995.2 Terrapene triunguis
ACTGATTAGCAGAGGTTGCCACCACTTTCAGTTGTTTCCACATCTTGTAAACCCATCCAGCCCTTACAGAGAGAGGGCTGGAATCTGGTAGAAAATCTAGTGCAGTCTGCGCACAGTCTTGGGAGCACAGAGCTCCTGGGTTCTAAACCTCTCTGTGGTTCTTTTTTATTTTTTTCCCTCAATTAAAGGGAAAAAAGCCCTGAGCTGTCCTAGGAAGACCCAGCTTTACAATGGACCCAAAGGTCCAGAACGCAAGGAATGTAATGGACCTGGATGTAAAGCAGCAGCGTCTTTCAGCCTTGGAGCAATACCTTTTTCATGTCTCAAGAATCCATTCAAAGGGAAATCCTATAAGGTTTGCAAAGTCTCCTTTAGGATTCTCAACAAAAAACTCCACTACCTTTCAGTGGACAGTCGTTTGTGACTGTCATGCTAGGAATCACAGCTGGATGAATGATCAGTACCATTACATCCCAACTCAGAGAAAGTTAGTTCCCTGCTCTCATGTATTAGATTATTACCTCGGTGGTTGACATAAGGTTATACAAGGGGTGAATATATGGGGCCTAAAATTAAGCAGCCGATCAAACCTCTATTCCTAAGGACCGCGTAGGATGAGCAGTGGTCTGAAAAAAGGCTAGATGCTCCTGCCATGAAAGTGGATGCCTAATTCAGATGCATCAGAAAGATTATCACAAAGAAATTGTTCTTAGCATCCTCGACAATCAATTAATGAAGCATGTGGAGATCTAGTTCCCCAATCATCGTGTACAGCTCTTCCTTAAGTGCTCTTAAATATTAGAAAAAGCACTTAAAGTGAAATGCACTCACAGATCCTTTTGCTTAAGCTGTGACCTTTAACCCACAAGCAGCATAGCACTTATTTTTGTTGCGCTCACGAGTGCTTTTCCTGGGGGGGGAAATTGTCTTGTCATCAGATCGCACAGATTCTTCTTCGAGTGATGGTCCCTATTGTATTCCACTGTGGGTTACACACGCGCACCATGCGTCCTGAGCTACAGATTTTGGTCTGTCCATACGCCCTGGCTCACCTTGTGCTTCCAACCCAGGGGACTGAGGGTGGGGCAGACCAACCACCTCTCCAGTCTCTTCTCACCGCCACATGGTCCAGGTGAGAAACTTTAGTGTCCACAGCTTCAGCTTTCTTCTACAAAATAAGAATCATCTAGTCTGTAAATAGTTTAACAGTTCTAATAGGTTTTAATAGTTTTTAATGTTTTAATAGTTTTTTAAACTATTAGCCCCCCTCTCGCACTCCAGTTGGGTACCAGACTATGCCCAGGACTTCAGACTTCAGACTCTGTGCTCCTGCTCGCAATCCTTCTCAGTCAGCGATGACCACCAGCGCTGCCTGTACTGCCTTGGGGAAACTCACATTGCGGTGAGGTGCAGTATCCGCTGATTGTTCCCCAGCCATACCCGAGAAGGGCGAGAACTTCCTCTCCGCAAATCCTCATGGAGGCCATGAGGCCCCAGTTGGACCCAGGCCCGGGAACACCCCCCCACACACACCCCGTACATCGGCCTGATTCAGCAAAGAGTGCGCCTCCTGCTGTGAAGTCTGACTCTGGTGTGAGAGAATCTGCCTGCAGAGACCCTACGGTGGGGTCTTGTCAGGAAGCTAGGAAGCACTCTCATAAGCATGAGACTAAGTCTTCCTCTAAGTCCACTTGAAAGAAGTTGGACTCAGTTGTAAGCAAGCCCACTGGCTTGGCCTATGAGGATTTAGTAGGTCCTAAGTCCCAGAGGCACAACAAGAAAGTTCAAAGCATTGGGCTCCATTGGTACCAGACCATTGTCCATTGGCACAGTCATCCCCAGCTCCTCCCAAACCCCGGGATCTGTCCGCACCAACAAAGTCCGATCACCGCCAACTTCAGATACCACCCTGCTTGCCAGCTCCGATGGCCCAGGCAAAACCTCTCACACAGGGGAGATCTGAATCTGTTGCCGTTCCACAGGACATTTTGGCTCTCAGTTGTTCTCTTCTTGGGCAAAGCAAAGAGGCATTCTCCCAGAGACTACAGATATTCCTTTCATCTTGGACTATATCCTCTCTTTGTCCATCAGCTCCTTGCAAGTACACTTGGCGGTGATCAGTGCATACAATCCACCTTCTTGGGGCTACTCGATCTTCGCACAGCCGCTGACCAATAGATTCTGGAAAAGCCTAATCAGAACCTTCCCACCTACTCAAAAGCCTGACCCCCAGTGGGACCTGAACTGTGTTCTCTCAGTACTCACAAGGCCCCGCCTTTGAGCCTTTAGCTACTTGCTCCATGTCCCTCCTTTCCAGGAAGGTCGCTTTCCTTGTAGACATCATCTCAGTGAGAAGGGTTGGTGAACTTGGAGTGGTGATGGCAGATCCTCCATACACTATATTCCATAAGGATAAGGTTCTTTATACCTACACCCCAAATTCTCCCCTAAAGTAGTTTTGGTAGTTCACCTTAACCAATCCGTTCTCTTACCTGTGTTCTTCCCAAAACCGCACACTTCCACAGAGGAACAAAGACTCCACTCCCTCGATGTTCAGCGTGCCTTGGCTTTTTACAAAACCAACCAGGATGTCCCCAAGACTGTTCATCACCACAGCAGAAAAAGTCAATGGACACACCATCTCCACCCAGATACTCTCCAAATGGATCTCTGGCTGCATTCTACTCTATCAGCTTTTGAACCCCCAGCCCCCGAGGGGTAAGAGCTCATTCTAAAAGCGCGCAAGCAACAACTCTGGCATCTCCTCAGGAGGTACTCTTCCGGGACATCTGTAAAGCAGCCCCATGGGACTCCATTCACATATTTGCGAGACATTATGCCCAGGTGCAGGACTCTTCTGCTGATGCCTCCTTTGGGACAGGATTACTCCTTTCAGCCCTACAATCAACATCCGCACACCCTCCTACTTAGGTACTGCTTGTCAGTCACCCACAGTGGAATACCATAGGGACCATCACTTGAAGAAGAAGAGGAGATTACTTACCTGTAACTGGAGGGTCTTCGAGATGTGTGGTCCCTATCTGTATTCCACTACCCACTCTCCTTCCCCTCTGGTTCAGATCTTATTTGATTTGTGGTAGAGAAGCAACCAGAGAGGCGGTCAGTCCAGCCTGCCCTTTGTGAGGTGAGGCAGGGGGCATGCGTGGACCAACAGACACTGTTTTCAAATGTTCCGGCTCTGGGCTCATGGTGCACATGCATAACCCACAGAGGAATACAGATAGGTACCACACATCTCAAAGGACCTCCAGTTACAGGTGAGTAACTCCTCTTATTCACTTGACTCAGTCTTTTCATCCATGCCTTAAAAATAGAAATTTCAGACAATTTGACCTTTTCTGTGGTACTCATGCCCATAGAGTCTCAGCACCTCCCACACAGGAATGAAGCTATCCACTCTGCTCCCTTGTAAAATGGTATTCTCCCCACTTTTCAGAGGAGGAAACTGAGGGACAGGGAGATTAAGCATCACACAGAAAGCCTGGCATAGCCTGGAACAAATCTGTGAACCTACGATCTCCTGAGGCTCAGTGCAGTCCTTTAACAAGAATCACCCTTCCTCCTTCCATTGTAAGATGTTCAGAGTTTTCAAACCCAAAATTATAAGCACAATAAAAAGCTTAGAATATGTGTTCTTGGTGATAAAAAGTAAACAGTCTCAATCATACCTTGTACCAGTGTTCGGTTGAAATTCTCCTCTTGGATCCATACCCCGTCTGGAAGGAGTGCAGAATGTATAAGTGATGCCTCCCCCATGGAATGAAGGGGAGAATTTTACTCTTTCTTTCACAGACAGGGTAGCAATTTGGCTATCTTTTTAATTCATAGGCTACAAAAAATGCTGACTATAGCTGGACGGTAGCTATCAAACAAGTGACTGTTTTCCTTCTCCTTTATATCTGAATAAACTGAACACATTCACATTTTCTTGTCCAATTGATTATTTTTTCCTCCCCTTTCAAAATAAGTAAAAGAAAAAATGCACATTTTTATTTAAAACAAAAAGAGCAAAGACTCAGTTTCCTTGCAGTTAAGGCCAAGCTTCCATGCAGTTCAAATTCAAATTTTCAAAACTGGCTATGTAATCCTGCATTATTTGTTGCACTTCTGTTGCATTTGCAAAACATGCATTTGCACGTGCATGCAGTTACCTTTTACGCCAACCAAATTCTAACTAGTGTGAGTGCAGGCTTTTCAGGTACCTGATCCTGTAAGTCAATGGCAAAACTAGAGTTGCCAGCCCTCCAGGATTGTCCTGGAGTCTCCAGGAATTAAAGATTAACCTTTAATTAAAGATTATGTAATCTGATGAAACCTCCAGGAATACTGCCAACCAAAGTTGGCAACCCTAGGCAAAAGTCCTCCTGGGAGCTGGATTGGACCCTTTGTGTCCATACACATTTTGTGGAAGCAGTATTTAAAATATGTCCCTTAAAGATAAGAATTCTAGTTCAGTATCTACTGTAATCAAGGCTCAGAGAGCTTCAGAGAGAATAGGAAGGCCTTTTAGGTCATCGGCGTCATCCCACAGAAGTCAGTGCAGAATAGCATATTCTGTTTTTTGTGATTTTTTTCACTGTAGGACCCCCAAAGAGGAGCACAGACAGAATTCAGACATACATGGACACACACACAGGGGGTAAGGAGACACTCTCCTTTTAAAGCAGTTAAGTGTTTCTCCAGGAGCAGGACTGGAAACAAGGCTGGAGCAAGAGCAGGACCTGTGGGACTCGTCACCACTATCAGGCAGGGGATTGTTCCAAGCCATTCTGTGACACTGGGCAGACTGAGCTACTGTTTCTCCTGTGAGGCTTATATAGGTGCCCTGAGAGTCACCAGAGCAGCTGCTGGCTTGTGCATTGACTGGAGCCTGGCAGAGGAATGACTCATCAATGCGAGGGATTTAATCAGGCTCTGGTTCAGGGATGACTCACCACCTCACATTCCCACACTGTAGTTCCATTCTAAAGCTAGTGAATGAATCAGTCTTGCAAAGGTCAGAGTGTTGCCCCCGAAACTGCATAGCTGCTCACCAGCCACGTCCTCAAGGAGACACGAAAGAGGAGTCATCTTTACACTTCTTCCCATCAAGGTTGCGCATGACCCTGCCTGCAACAGACTGTCCTCTTTTGGGACCGGGCAATGTATTGCATCATGTTGCAAAAATTATTGGCAAAACTGTGTAGAGTTTTCATCTTCCACTGACTTGGGAAGCTTGTTCCATATATGGAAGCAATAGAGCTCATCTTGCTGGAGCTGGGAATAGTTCCTCTAAAAGTGCCATTACAAGCAAAAGGTATTGCTGCTTCCTTCTAAGAGAAACATCATACTGTATCAATACCTGGGTAGGCAGCATACGTTCCCCCGAGTGTTGCTGGTTTGGGGCTTTCTCTGTAGATTTCCATAGCTTCAGTGGGTTCTTCTCATAATTCTAACATTTCTTTTGAATGCTTTTTATTGTGAACATTTACTGTGACTGGGTTTTTTTTTTTAAGGTGACATTGAATGTGTTTAAATTGCTTGTCTCAGTTTGTTGTGTTCAGAGTAATTAGCATTAATTTTCGTGACCAAAAAAGGAAAATGATGTCTTAAAATTCCTTATAAACCTTAATGGGAAAAGAATGCCTGCTCTCAGCACAAAGGTTTTGAGAGTGCACTTTGAAGTCAAGTTACTGTTTCCTGTAAGAAGGAATTTTGAATGGATGGGCTAAAGCAAACTTAAAAGGACACTATCAGGTTACTGGGGATCTAGGGTGGGTGAGTTGGTTCAGGGATCAGAGGGACCCCTAGTTCTCGCCACAAAAGCTGACCCTGTTCGTGGATGCTACCCCTGTCATAATGAATCAGCCAGAGGGATTCCCTCCAGAACAGCATGAGGAGACTAAGTGCACAGCCTCTGCAAGTAGTCCCAGTCCCTGCTATCTCTTGCAACTAGTCTCAGAACCCAAACTCAGATCCCATGGGGAAGGGTAACTCCTTAACATAAGAACGGTTATACTGGGTCAGACCAAAGGTCCATCTAGCCCACTATCCTGTCTTCCGACAGTGGCCAATGCCAGGTGCCCCAGAGGGAATGAACAGAACAGGTAATAATCAAGTGATCCATCCCCTGTCGCCTATTCCCAGCTTCTGGCAAACAGAAGCTAGGGACACCATCCCTACCCATCCTGGCTAATAGCCACTGATGGACCTATCCTCCATGAACTTATCTAGTTCTTTTTTTCAACCCTGTTATAGTCTTGGCCTTCACAACATCCTCTAGCAAGGCGTTCCACCAGTTGACTATGCGTTGTGTGAAAAAAATACTTCCTTTTGTTTGTTTTAAACCTGCGGCCTATTAATTTCATTTGGTGACCCCTAATTCTTGTGTTATGAGAAGGAGTAAATAACACTACCTTATTTACTTTCTCCACACCAGTCATGATTTTATAGACCTCTACCATATCCCCCCTTAGTTGTCTCTTTTCCAAGCTGAAAAGTACCAGTCTTACTAATCTCTCCACATATGGAAGCCTAATCATTTTTGTTACCCTTTTCTGAACCTTTTCCAATTCCAATATATCTTTTTTGAGATGGGGCGACCACATCTGCATGCAGTATTCAAGTTGTGGGCATACCATGGATTTATATAGAGGCAATATGATATTTTCTGTCTTATTATCTATCCCTTTCTTAATGATTCCCAACATTTTGTTCGCTTTTTGCACTGCCATTTCCATGCGAGGCTGACCCTGGTTTTTAATATTTTGTTTTCAACTCTTGTCTCTGAGATGCTTCACACTAGCATCACAGTCTCTTCGGGCTTTGCCTTTTTTTTTCATTAGCCATGCATTTGTATTAGCAGAGGGACGGACAAGATTTTTTTTATGTCTCCAAATTGTGTGTGCCAAATCTTGCACTAGTTGGTGCTGCTAGGCTAAACAGTGACTCTGTAATTTATGCTGGTGGAATCCTACTGGCCAAGTGGCCACTTAGTGCTCCCTTCACCCTCTTTCCCCAGTCATGCAGCAGCATATAATGGAGGGTTTTTTATCCCTCTCTATTACTCATGGTGCATTAACAGATATGGGACTCCCTTGTTTATATGATTATAATCACTGATGGCATCTATAAGGTCAACACAGCTCAAGGATATGGTTTATTTGGTTAACCAGGCCTCTCTCTGCTAAATGGCTGTCAATGAGGGATGAGAAGAGAGGCTATTTCTGGCTCAATAAGGGGGCCTCTTCCCAGGACCATTAAGTTGGCTCATGGTAATTAGAGATGGGAAAGACTGTTCATTCATGAAGAGTCAGCACCAATTTAATGGAAGTCTTTCCACTGACTCCAGTAGGCCTGGGACCATGCCTCAGTGCAGGGGCTAGCCTCTCAGCAGAAGCAGAATGGGATATTAATCAGAATAATGCTGCACATTCAGAAACCACCTATGAAAACTTGTTCGCAAAAAATGTCAAGTCCTGGTTTGCCAAGCTGTGATCGGGAGAAGGTTCAGATAAGCATCTGAACTTGAAGTAGCTCATCCAAAACCCAGGACCTTGTGGAGTCCACTCATTGCTACTGTCAAGGTGTCTATGCCATACAATGCTGTTTGGTCCTGTATTTAACCGTGATTGGTCTAAATTAGTTACTGGTAAAACACATGTTTTGAACCCACAGGACATTCAACATAGCATTTTATTTAACGCGGGTCGAAATTTGGACTGAAAATTTGACTGTGTCCTAATTATAGCAGCACTGCCTAATGTCCTGGAGTTACTATACTGCAGGGTACGCACAGTAAATAAGTAAAATATCTCTATTAGGAAATAGATTAAGTTGAAGGCTTAACACCATTTCAGATCTGTGTGATTGCCTCAAAGATAATGATTCCTTGGAACACACCACACTGTCTCTGGAGGACTTTGAGCAAGAATTAATTTGAGATTAGTATCTGGTAAAAACTAGATACTACTTTGGTTAATTTAATCAGCTGGACAGTCCCGTTTGAATTTGAGTCGATATTCATCATTGCATGTGCCTTTTTGGAAGTAATGCTTTGGAATTTATCACCATGTGCTTTTCCATTCGAAAAATATACAGGATTATCTGAAATGAAATGTGTTGGAAACCACTGCATAATTCATGAATTGTTTGGCAGCCTTTTCCATGCCAGTTCTGTATGAGAAATTTTAATGTGGGAACATATTGTGTGTGTTTTTAAATACTAACCTAAAGCTGTCCTTCCCCTCCCTTTATTTTCTGCTCTCCCTTTTCCACAAGCTTCCATAGTGACTGTCATACAGCTTGTCAACAATGTAGTTGACACTATAGAAAATGAAGGTATTTAATTTTTTTTCTTTATTATTCTGCAAACATTGCCTCCTGTATTCTTTGTTGAAACACTACAGCAGAACCTCACTAATCTACACTGACTGACAAACTCACTACAGATGACGGCTTTAGAAATTAGCAAGGTCACAGACAAACACAGCAGAATAAGAGCTAGGATGATGCATCACAAAATCTACTTTGGTAATTTTGGGTGACATCCAGGGTACAGAAAGGCACATGGGGCTTGATCCTGTGCCATTCAAGTCAATGGGAGTTATTCTGTTGACTTGAATGGGAGCAAGATTAAGCTCATGACGTAGCCAAATTGCTGTGGCTGTCCTACAGGTAGATGCTTGGGAACTGTTTAACCCCTGACCACAGTGGAGCTAAGTTCTGCAGCTCTTCACTCCACAGGACCACATGGAGGGGAGATGGGGGCTGAAGGTCGGCGTGGGCATAGCCAAATGGTCCCAAATGCCACAATGCCAACACACGGGTTGTGCAGAAAGCTATGGATGCTACTACAGAAACATGTCCTGGTTCTCAGTTAGAGTGAGGGTTAGATAGCCCCCCCCATTGGAGGCAGTATTGCCTAGTGAATAAAGCATCGGACTCAGGACAACTGGGTTCTGTTCCCAGCTGGAACACTTAGCTTGCGGGGCAAGTCACTTCACCTTGCTGTGCCTCAGTTTCCCCACTTGTAAAATGGGGATAATTATACTCTCCTCCTTTGCAAAACCCTTTAAGATCTACTGGTGAGAAGTGCTATCTAAGAGCTAGGTTTTATTATTTATTTGCTAAGCCCATCAAGTCTGGCTTGCTCAGGATTTCACGCTTATTTAGCAGGCATAGTTTAGTCCAGCCTTACAGACTACTGCTAGCCCAGGCTGAGTAATGTTTCTGATGTCTTTATTATAATGGCAATAAATGGGGAGCTAGATGATTTTGTGCCCAGGCTAGTATATTTTCATGGCAGTTTTCAAAGATTCATTTAGCCGGAATTGCTTATGAATATACTTGCTTATTTCCTGAGATCTAAGGATATGTTGTCTAACATATACAATGTAATAAAACCAATACAATGAGGTAATCAATGTTAACTAATAAAATAGACTCCACCCCAAATTAAGAAAATAAGAAACAACGCCAATACCTCAGTGTCTCAAGGCAAAAACTTGAAAAACAAATTGGCTGTACACCATGCCATAAAGGTCAGTTGACTCAAGACAATGTAGAAATAAATTTCAGAAGCCTCCACTGAAAATGTTGTGCCCACCTCCAGACTCCTGATGTGAGACCTAGATGTTCTGTGGTAGAGTTGGGTGAAAGCAGTGGATTCTTAGGGTATGTCTACGCTGCGAAGTTGTCGACAAAAACAGCCCCCCCCCGCGAAAGATAAAAGTTTTGCCGACGTAAGCGGCACTGTGAATGTGGCTTTGCGACAAAGCTAACGCCGCTCGCGGTGTAGACAAGCCCTTAGTCACATGAGACCTCACAACATCATCTGCTGTTAAATCCTTGCTGGGAAGTCGGGGCAGGGGGCAGAGGGCATTGTTTCATGTGGGAATTGTGGGTGGTGCAGGTTCAGCAAATTAGTGAGGTTCTACTGGGTAGTGAAAAGATGCAGCTGCTAAGGTACCTGGTGCGCCGTGGGTACAGTATAATGGCACTGACTGAAGACCGCTGGGAGGAGAGCATAATGCTGGTTACAAACAAAGAGTGTTGTCAGTGTAATCCAGCGGTCCCCAAATTGTGTGGTGCAACCCCCAAGGGGGGAGCATGGAGGAACATTTGGGGGGGCGCAGCTGGGGCCCAGGCCAGCCCCCATGTGGGGTGGGGAGGGAGTGCCACCCAGTTCTGCTCCTGGCCCCACCCCCAGCTGTGGCACCAGCCTTGGCCCCCTTACCCCGTACCCCCCCCCCCCCAGAGCCACAGCCTCGCTCCTGGCCCCAGGTCGGGGTGGGGAGCACGAGATAAAAATTTGGGGACCACTGGTGTAATCATTCCTTTTAGGCTCTTTTTGGACAATATTTGGATGGCTAGTGGAGGTTCAGTGCCGCCACACATGCAGCCTCCAGGCAAGCATGTCCCCAGCCATCCCAGAGACCAGTTGGGAGGCTAGCATGTCGTTTACTAACCACGCTACATTCCCATGTAAACTGGCCTGGTGCTGAATGAGAGCTCTATGTGATGTTAATAAATTGAGCCCCCAGGGAACTGGGATGGTTTCCCTCCGACCCCCCTTCCACACACACTTTTATCTCAGCCCTGGCTGGGATACATAGATTAATACATTTGAAGGCCATAAAGTACCTTTATGATGATTTAATCTGACCTCCTACAATAACACAGTCCATAGATTTTTGCTCAGTGATTTCCTGCATTGAGCCCAGTAACTAGTGATTGAATTATTAGAGCTTCTTTTTAAGAAAACATAACAGGTTACTCTCCTCCCATTTAACGCAAAACCTTCATCCCTCTTCTCTTCCCTACCCCATATTGGAATCCCCCTTCCCCCATCAGCTAGCATGGCAGAACAGTTTGGGGGTCACGGGTGTAGGATCGGGGAGCATGCAATCTTGGGTAGTATCGCTGATAACCCCATGGAATGGCTTTCTATTCTATTCAGGTTTTTATACCATGCCCATCATCATGATACACCTCTACCTCGATATAACGCTGTCCTCGGGAGCCAAAAAATATTACCATGTTATAGGTGAAACCGCGTTATATCGAACTTGCTTTGATCCACCGGAGTGCGCAGCCCCGCCCCCCCTCCCCCGCTCCCCCAGAGCACTGCTTTACCGCGTTATATCCGAATTCGTGTTATATTGGGTGGCGTTATATTGAGGTAGAGGTGTATCTGAACTGAGATTTGTTTGAACTGGCCCTGAGAATGGTAGATTCTTATTTTTCCATTTCAAAGTGAGCAAGAGAGAGAAAAATATATTATACAGTTATAAACCTTACAGACTGTGGGTGGCCCTTTCATACTAAGAATTCCAGCTTTAATTTAATTCCATATTTGTTAAGGGAGGATAGATAATTAAGATGATGAAAGGAAAGGAATATGACCTGCTGATACAAGTAACAGAATGTTTCCATATATGCCTAAGTTTGACTCTGCAAGCTTACCTGGTACGTTAAACTAAGGCGCAATTAAAAATGCTATTAAAACAACGTACAGCCAGCTGTATTTTAGACATATGCATGCTAAGAGTTGTATTTTCACCTGTAACTCTATGCTGGTAGCAAGCTTTGAATTACCAGCTTTTACTTTTCACTTTGTATCTAACAGTGTCTGTTATGGATCAAGGACAGAACTACAACAGAGGTGACTTTTCTGAGATGCTTTCTGCCTTTTGGACTGTGTCGGTGGGGGGGAAGGCATTGGTTTCTGTTTTCTCAGTATCGATGTGCTTCATCTGTCTTCCCTCTTCCGGATTATATTATGTCCAAATTCTGCATGCTTGGGAATTTTGCCATCCAGTGTTTACTTCAGGAGCAGTCCATACTTTTTGACCTCTCAACCGTTCACTTTGTGTGTCCTGTGTATTTTCTCTCCTAAAACAAAGTTGTTTGGGGGTGACAGACGTGCTATTTTGAGCATGCTGGATTTTTTAAAATCTCTTGTGAAAAATATTAATTCACAGATTTCTAGCATTTTGGTTTCTTAGACTCATAATTTCTAATACACTTACTTGCATCCTTCAGTGTGAAATGCTTTCAGATGGTCATGTTTTGTTTCTTTTAATCTTTGTGTTGGCACCGTGATGTAAAGTTGTTTCCCCCCCACCCCTCTGGGGAGAGCATGGCTGACCAGTTTTAGCAGGCTATGGAGCATGCTGATTATATTTGCATTTGTGGCTGAAATTTGCTGTGAATATTTGCTCTGTAGCAGGTGCATGCAATAGGTTTTGTTCTTATTACTCTCCATCCTAAAGAGTTTGTTCCCCTTTACAGCTTATCATTGGGACACCTCTGACTGGATGCCAAGCGCTCGATTGTCTGACATTGAGGAAGTGCCCAATTATGAAACAGCAGATGGAGGCTCGGTGCATCATGGAAGTAACAGGGAGCTGGAAACTGATTACTACCTTGGTGGCTATGACATTGACAGCGACTATCCTCCTCCTCACGAAGAGGAGTTTTTAAGTCAGGACCAGTTACCACCTCCGCTCCCAGAGGACTATCCAGACCAATATGAAACCCTTCCGCCATCCCAGCCAGTCTCTATGGCTAGCACACTCAGCCCAGATTGCAGACGGCGGCCACAGTTTCACCCTAGCCAATACCTCCCTCCTCATCAGCTCCCCAATGAGATGGACGCTGCTGGGTCTCAGACTGTGAATGAATTTAGTACTTTTGCTGTTGTCCCAGGCCAGAGCGTGGAAAACGTTAGTGCAGGTAAGATGCCCTTATCCTTACACAACTCTCTGGATGCCTCCTCATCTGACATCTCAGCCAGCTGTGGCTTTGACGATTCCGAAGTAGCCATGAGTGACTTTGAAAGTGTGGAGGAACTCATCCTAGATAATGTTCACATTCCATTTGTGGAGACCCAGCATCAGACACAAGTGTAAAGGAGACTTTTTTTTTTGGTGGTCATTTGGTCCAATTAACAGTATAAATACTGAGAAGACATTTTGGTAAAGATATATTTATGTATATTGGGCAAGGCAGAAATCCAGTATAACCTATTAACTTGTTCAAAAATGATACTGTATGTGCAGACACAAAGAGATCAGTTATGTTAAGCTGTATGCCACAAAATTGTTACAGACAATCTGGAGAATATGTACCATCTATTTATTACCAAGAGTACACTCACAGAGTTTCTGAGGGGGGAAACAATTTCACCTTTTAAGTTCCCTTTCTTCACCTGCTATTTATTTGGTATTGTATTATTAAAAGTGTTACAATCTCTCCGTGCAGTATTAACAAACGGGAGGATGATTCCAAGAGGCACTGTTGCATGAAATTTTAGGTCAGCTAAAGAGTGAAAGAATTTGATCATATGTAAAACAATTCCATTGGTTTTATTAAAAAAGCATTTAAAAGACAACTTATCGACATGGATATCTGTCCATAAATAATTATTTCTTTATAGTTTTGTTTATATATCACATCAAATCCTAGCTTGTGTGTATAGAGTAAGACAGATATATGCATTATATATTATACACCAAACTAGACTAGGTTGGTTGCCATTATTCAAACTTACTTTCAGATGTTTGTGTGTACATTGAATTATGAGACTTTCCAAATATTGTGACATTTAACCCTTGCGAGTTTGACTCACTAATGGCCAAATTCTGCCCTTAGATACACGCGTGTAACTCCCAGTGACTTGTGTACAGAATGTGACCACGTATCTGAGAACAGAACTGAACCTGAACTACATTTTGCTGCTTTTATTTTGGGCTTCCTTGCAGCTTTTTAACAGCAGTCATAGTGCTGTCATAGTCCAGTTAAATTAGTTTTAATTAATTTGCATACACATTCTACTATAATCTTAAATTGCTAGGTCAACTACAGTTGAAAAATGTCCTGCCCTCGAGTGTGTGGAACAGATCCTCAGCTGGTGTAGTCAATGGAGGAATGTTTATTTACGTCAACATCAGCTGAGTATCTGGCCCTGTATTCCCTCAGAACTCCCAAATAGTATTCACAGAGTTAAAAGCACTTTTGTATAATACTGTAAAATGCAAAAACAACACATCAGGTTAATTTTTGGCATTTCACATTAATCATCCAGAGCAGGTTAAACGCAATATGGAAATCTGTTTTTTCCACTCACTGCAGTAAAAATATATATACGCCCTTTATTCAATGCTGTGAAAATATTTTTACGAGTAGTTCTACAGTATTTGTACATCTCTGTGGCTATACGTTGTACATTGAATAGTAGGAAGTCTTCACTTTGCATTAATGTTTTATTATCCACATCCTTCCCTAGCAGAACTCAGTCATTCTGAAAGTTTATTGAATAGGTAGAAGTTATGGATGAATGGATGCTCTAACAGGTTTTTCATGCTGCTGCCTTATCCTGTTTCTTGGTCAAATAAGTTAACTGGATCGTTTTTAGGAAGAGAGATTCTTGACTGAACTGAATTTTACCCATTCGGTTGTCATAAGTCAGTCTTATTTCTTATCATACAGCTGGTGATTATTCAAAAGTTGCCCCAAAAGAAAACAGGTTATTGAGAATGTTACTTATATAGTTGTGTAGCTTGTGACACTTTTAATAAAACATGGTCTCTAAAATTTGCAGTGTAACCTGATATTTCAATGCTTCCCTCCAGTATATCATATATCAGTAGAAGATTGGTTTTACTTTGGATCATGCAACAATTCTTCATTAGAAAACAATCCAGTTACAGTATGTAGAGGTACATAATTAATAAAGTGGACTTTAGGCAAGACAATGTACTGCACATACAAGTATTATGAAGTACTTGCCTGCATATAGTTCGTGTTCATTGAATTTATGAATGTCACTTGGTCTCCTCAAAGCAGACGTGCTTCTGTAAGAGTGATATGTTCTAAATGTGTTCATGGTACATTTTGATCCCCTTTCCCTCCCACTCTCCCACCATTTTTAAGAAAAAATACAGATTTCAAATATATCATGATTGCAAGGAAAATGAGGGATTTCCCTACAAACCATGAAATAGTTTGGCTAAGGCCAAGGCACAGATGCAGTTATGCAGCATGACCATGCCTTGCTTATAAAGTTTACATTGCAGAGAAGTGGTTGCAAGGAATAGATTAGTATTACTTCAAGGATAGGAATATTTGAGTTTTAACAAATTTTAAAAGCTGCAAGTTTAGCTGTTGTGCAATAGTTTTAATGCTGATATGAATTTCTATGAATTAAATACTCTTTTAGAACATGGCTGTGACATACATGGGGTTTGTTTCAAGTCAACTCTTAATGTACTATATTTTGAACTATTATGCAATGAACTTTCTTTTTTGCCCCCAATTAGTTATTAAATATACTCACCATCTTCATCTGTAGAAAACATCTTTGGGTAATAGATCCCTGAGACACTGGTATCTAAGTTATTTTCCTTATAGGGACATATCAAAAGTGTCACAAAGGGAAACACAATTGGTAACATAGCAATTGCCATACCAGAAAAGACCAATGGGTCTTACTAAGCTTGTTGCCTCAGTAATATCTTGTGGGCAGTGAGTTTCACTGGTAAAATACACTAGCTTCAGTATATACTTCCTTTTCTGTCTTTTAAATTTTGTTGCCATTTCATTTAATCAAGCGCCAATTTGTTAATGTGCTATGGAGAAGGGGATATAGGAGCACATGATTTACCTTCTCCGTACCATTCATGATTTTATATACCTCAATATCTCCTCCTCTCCAAACTAAATAGACCTCCTGTATTCAGTCTTTCCTCAGACAGAAACCCCTCAATTCCTATCCCCACTTTTGTTGCCTTTCTGGTTCTCTTCTGGTTCTTTTCAATGACCAAACTTGAATGCAGATCTCAAGGTGAAAACCTTCCCAAGCATTACAGCGTGCAATAACATTCTCACATTACTTTCTGTCTCCTTGTTAATACAACTCAGCATCTTATTTGCTTTTTTAATTAATGGTGTGCTTTGGTTAACTCCGATATGAACCAAATGAGTACATAAGTAGGTAGATTACACTATTCCATCCGATGTATGTCACTCTGTCGTATGATGGGTTTTTTCTGTTGCTGTCTTCTCAGCTGCCTAGTTAGGCCTTTCCTCAGAATCCCGGCTAGTCTTGACTAACTGCCATTGTGCCTGTAGAGTGTCACAATTCACATTCCTGTAGATGGCTCCACTGCATGATATTTCCCTTCAGATTCTTCTGTAAAGGGTTTTCACAGAATGACTACAATATCAAACGATGATATTCCACGGCAAAACCACAGTCCTTTATGGTAAATACACTCTTTGCTTTTTATTTAAAAAAAAAAAAGGCAGCAACTACTCAGAAAATAAATTCATATCTTTATCAGAATTTCTTAGACTTCCAAGATGCTTGAGGGTCTTACTTACACGATGCATATGTTCTATTTTTGACAAAGGGTCAGATTCTCATTTACACCAATGCTCCTTTAAGGGCCTTAAAGTGGGTGTCAACGCCATTTATACTGCCAAGACCCTCTAAAGTGGCCTTAGCATAAAGGAGAATCTGGCAATCATGTTTTTTTTTTAATTATTGTTAACATTTTGCCTCCAGTTTATGAGCTTCTGAGGTAAAAAAAACTAGCACTCCTGCTCTGGCTCCTTTACACTGGGTAAAAGGGCCTAAAAGTCCCATATAAAGGTCGGGGAGGATTCGCCTGGCACAAGCACTGCAGGAGACAGCAATAGGGCTGCCCTTCCAAGAGTCCTTTCTCAAGGCAAGGTTTGGAAGACAGGAGCAGCCCATGGTCAAGAAGACACAAAGGTGGTTTAGAGACCCCCAGCTCCACCTGGGCTGCACCTCTCAGAGGCACAGCACAGAATCTCACCCTGAGCATGTTTCTTAGAGTTGGTTAACTTTGGTCCTCAACAAACAGAATTCTAGCCTGTTATAAAGCCTTTGATATGTTACATGACAATTGTTGTTGTGCCTCAATACAAGTTGCAATGGAAAAGGCAGGTCTAGCAGGAATGGTGTATATATATTTGTGTGTAGCAAGTCATACTCCTGTTTGAAAATCATGCCATGATATTTAAACCCCACAACCCAGGAGTGACTCAAGGTGCGGTGGACCATTACTGTTGATTACTGCAATGCTTTCTTTAAACGGCTGGTGTCATTCATAATTAAGGAAAACAGTTATTTTAAACAAATAGAGGAAATCCATCTTTGTTAGATCAATATTACCATTTTAGCCTTTTTTTTTTTTAATTATTACATGAGTAATTATGGAAGTTAAAAGGTTCTAAAGGGGAGAGAGACTTCTTTAGATTCATGATGGTACATGCTCTATGGTATAGTTCTCTGCTTTTTTGCCAGTTTGCATCTCTGTCCTCTCAGTATACGTCAGTGATACAACAAGCCCTAGAAATTAACAGTATTCGCATTATTATCCATTGTCTTTAGCCTGTAGTCTGTAAACTTGACCTACAAAGTCACACATTAACAGAAGGGGCATTGATTTACCTATAGCCACATCTTATAGGGGAGGAACAGGAGGATGGGCGGGGAAAGAATAAAACAAAATTCATTTCTTTATGTAATAACAAAAAGCAATAATTACAAATACGTAGTATTATGCGAAGGCCATAACTTGTCGTTACCAGTGTTAAGGATGCACTTGAATTGTATTATGGGAATGAGATTGGGACCCTCAGTACTGTAATTATTCTTCCGTCATATGAATACCTGAATTGCTACTATTTAACAATTTTATGAGCCCATACTACTGCTTTTCAGGAAGTGACAAATGCATTTGGGAAATGGAAGCAGTTCTCTTTAAAGCACTGTATCAGAAAGATTGTCTTGTAAATTTTACCTGTTGCAAGCAGGCTGGTTTGTAAAAGATGTATGTTTTGGTGTTTAAAAAGAAGTTTATAAAAATAATGTATATAATGGTTTCAAATTACCAGGCTTTTGTAGATATTTGATGCCAATCAAGTCGCTTTAAATTTTGTTTGATATAATTAAAAGAAAGTCATCCAAGTTGGTTTAAACTTTTAAGGTAATGGCAAAAAAAAACAAAAAAAAAGTTTTAGATTTGAAAAAATGGTAATTTTTACTCATTTCAAATGTACTGTAACTTTCCTTTTGGTTCAGCTCTTTTCATTTAACTTTTTCTGTTTTTAAGAAGATGTTTTTTATTGACTTTTTTTAAATCGATGTGTTTTGCACAAAGACTTAGAGACATGATTTTTACGCCAAGTCAAGTAGCTGTTAAGATACGTCATTTCTTCATCGACAAAAAAACAACCTTATGCAAAGGAGAAGGTAATCGCTTCGAGTGGATCTCGACCCTCATCTGAAGATTAATTGTTCCTTCATAATTGCTGTTGGCAGTATTGTCTTGTGTTCTTTTGCTATAAAAAAGAAAAAAGTGTACAGGTTTGTAACTGCCAAAATTTGCTAAAGTTGATGGTTAAAACAAGTTTAAGTAAAAAAACAAAAAAAATCCTACTTGTGGTTACTATTTATTGACGTTTTCATTAGGACACATTTTGAAAAGAGGGATTCAGATGAGGCATATAAATTCTGCCAGCAGTCTAGGGAAAATTCACATTGCAATGTATAGTTCTCTCTCCTGTTCGTTGTCATCCAGAAAGCACTGCACTTTTCAGATTCTTCAAATCCGCCTCCTCCTTATAGCTCAGTAACAAAGCGAGACACTATTGTGCTAGGCACGGTGTACACAATTACTAAAACAAAGTCCCTGACACAAAGATCTTTCAGTCTACTCAGAGTTCTGTGTATAGGGGTTCATGACAGCAGAATTCAAGGGATTCCCCCACCCACAAGATTCATTTAACTCTAGACACATTTGCTCAGATCTTCTGACCCACCTGCTCCCAACGTGCTGAGAAGAAACACCAGCTCCAAGTAAGAAGGGAAACTGTTTCAGAGCCCTTCAAACACATTTTAATCCTGTTTACATAACACAACCATATCATTTTTTAAAAATGACTCCCATACAAAACTGTTTGGAGAATGGATTTAGACCGCTCACACCACCAAGTTGGAAGAGTGATGTTCATAGGACAGCATCACTTGAAACTAAACCACTGATCATAATTCAGATACTATTCCTTGGCCTCCTGGAAACATGAATTTAAAGTCGCATAGTGGGAAAACACAGCAAGATGCCAAGCAAAAGCGTCTATATCAGGGGTGGCCAACCTGTGGCTCCGGAGCCACATGCAGCTCTTCAGAAGTTAATATGCGGCTCCTTGTATAGGAACCGACTCCGGGGCTGGAGCTACAGGCGCCAACTTTCCAATGTGCCAGGGGGTGCTCACTGCTCAACCCCTGGCTCTGCCACAGGCCCTGCCCCCACTCCACCCCTTCCCGTCCCATCCCCTGAGCCTGCCATGCCATCGCTCCTCCCCCCCGCCAGCCTCCTGCATGCCACGAAACAGCTGATCGGGAGGTGCGGGGAGGGAGGTGGAGGCGCTGATTGGCAAGGCTGCTGGTGGGTGGGAGACACTGTGAGTGGGTGGTGGGAGCTGCTTGGGGGCTGCTGATGTGTTACAGTGGCTCTTTGGCAATGTACATTGATAAATTCTGGCTCCTTCTCAGGCTCAGGTTGGCCACCCCTGATCTATACCTTCCAAGGGGACAAAGCTTTTCTTAGACTTCAAGGCCCTCATTTGAACATGTTAATTTCTTTTCAGTCAACATCTCCTTTATTCTGTGCGTAGAAGGCTCCTCTTTCACTGCTTCCCCAAACAGATAAGTGTAAACAGATGTGGATGCTCTGGAATCCGACCACATGTGGGCAAGCTGCTGTCAGGACTAGGAGTCAAAAATTCAGCCATTGGAGGATCCATCTGCCTGTTTGGAGAGGTAGGAAGTGCAAGATCTTTGGGGAGACACTGGCAAACATCATTTTCAGGCAAAACAAATTACTTTCATCCCAGTTTAGAAGTGCTAATACAGAGAGTGCTTTTTAAAAATCACTCTTTAAGTAAAACTCTATTCCCCTTCCATGGCAAATAGTTCAGTGATTCTCCCCAGTTTTCTGGTATCAGCCCCCGGTTCTTTGTTCCCATGACGCTCTCAGAATGGGTGCCTTAGGACTTGGTAGCAATTTTATTCAAAATTACTAAGACATGTGGGACAATAAAACTATCGTTAAAAGTATGAGTAATGAGATGAGGTTAAAGAAGGGGAATTCTTTATTTTTTGCCAACAAGCAGCATGTGTGGTGATAAGTTTGTGATAAGCAGTGTTTCCAATATGTAAAAATAATAAAGCATTGAAAAAATGAATAGGTACAGAGGATGAAATACCAGCTTCATTGAAGTCAGTGGGAGTTTGCTATTGACTTCAATGGTGCTGGGTTTTCACTTATATATTCACAGTGGGATGTCCAGTCAAGCTGCATTTGCAAAACAGAATGGAAACATTTCGGCAAAAGAAGCCATCTATCTAACAAGGCAGTTCCGGCCCCCATGGCAGTAGTATCTGAGCATCTCACTGATAGAGACTGCACAGTCCTCTGTGTGGATCGAATGGTAGTGAAGAGATAGAGGCTTCAGGGTCATTAAACTTAAATGAGTGTCACAATTTTCAAATTGAAGACTTGCCACTCCTGGTAGCATCTTTTCCTGTTTCTCTCCCCCTCTCCCTCCCAGTTAAAAATAAATCACCACCGTAACTAGGACTGTCTCTGCAGTGCGGGAACAGTAATTTACCAACCCCCTGCCTGCTCTCTACCAGTAGTTAGATGCTGCAACAAAGAGAGACTTCCGAGCCCCAATTCCTCGCTTGTAAATAAGGGCTATGAACTGCAGGGAGCGGAATCCATGGGCCAGGAAGAGAGGACAGAACAGTCGAACAGCAGGTGGAGGAAACTGCTTCAGTTATGACTTGTTTCTTCAGTAGTTTAGCTCTCACCGGTGGTACTTTCTCCCTTGACATGACCAGGCCTCTCTCTCTGGCTTTCTGTTTCCCTGACGACACTTGTTGCCCCATACCTGCCAATATCAGCTTCTTTCATTTACCTGAGAGAATTTGATACTGGATTTTCGTTTCCAATATTTTAGGGCTTGCTTCTGCTCTCCCTTACACCAGTGTAAATTAGGAATGACTCCACTCAAAACAATGGAGGAACCGCTGTAAAGTCAATGGCAGGTGAGAATATGGCCCTGGGTTCTTCGGCGAGCAGAGAATTCTGTTGAGCCCAAAGCAGTGCAGAATTGTGTAGAACCAAATTCAGGTTTTCTCATCTCGTCATAGAACCAAATTCTCGTTTTCCCATATTGTTTGAACTCATAAATGTCATAAGCTTGCGTCCCAGGGCCAAATGTTGCTGTAAACAGGTGTAGCAGAGAATTTGGCCCTCAGTCTCGGTGTGATGATCAATTAGCTGGGCACACTGTGGGATGCCTTGTGTATTCCTCAGAAAGAAGCGAAAAAAGATGCACATTCAACACTTGTTTTTCCTTTGCAGGTCACCTTTCACAATATATTTTCTTTAAAAGAACCTAGAGAATTAAATGCATAGATAATTCTTAATACAATCACAGGGCAGTACAGTGTTAGTCTCCAAAACCAGGTGTGAAGATAATAACAGGTATGTTAATTCAGCCTCGTTACAAATATATAGGGTAAAATCCTGGCTCCATTGAAGCAAAACTCCCATTGACTTCAGTGGGGCCAAGGTTCCAACCATATTTTTTTTCTGTCCCTGTTTACCTGGTTAAATATGTAGTTAAATATGTTACTACTTGTGCACTGAAATTAATACCATAAATCCAACCTCATGCATTTGTAATTTTATTGGACACATTTAGTGCTATTGCATAGCAGCTTTACCAATGTAATAATTATAACAAATCTGTGATGCAGGTGAACTGTCATTGTTGAAGGACTAACTTCTGCTGTATTGGACTTCAGGGAACTCTAACTATGCAAATTTCATTGCAATATCGCAACTTATTGCATTTGATTATTAACTGAGAACAATTACTGTGCTTGGTGCTGTACAGAACAGAGCAGGAGGCACAGTCACTAGTCCATGGCGCTTGAAAGAAAGAGCTAAATTATAGCTGTTAGACCCAGAGCTGGACTGCGCTGGAAAGGTGAAGATCCCAAGCATAGGGCAGAGTGCGGGGGGAATTTACTCACTGGTTGCACTTACTGCATCGTTAAAAAGAATGCAGCTAGCTCTAGTACCTAGCACTGGATGCTAGGATGTCTAGTAAGTAGATAGCGACAAAGAGTCCTGTGGCACCTTATAGACTAACAGACGTATTGGAGCATAAGCTTTCGTGGATGACGAAGTGGGTATTCACCCACGAAAGCTTATGCTCCAATAAGTCTGTTAGTCTATAAGGTGCCACAGGACTCTTTGTTGCTTTTTACAGATCCAGACTAACACGGCTACCCCTCTGATAGTAAGTAGATGGGATCTAGAGATATGCAGTGCTAAGAGGCTCTCTGCATGCTGTAATGAGGGAGTCCCACCTGTATTGTTGCAGTGGCTTGCCGCTGTGGATCAAGTTGTTGAGATGTGCCTAATTTCAATCACACATGTAGTCCCACGGACCAGTCCCTATTCTAGGGGCCTGATGCACAAAGGAATTTTGGCTCCTAACAATGGACAAGGGCACCGACTGGCGTTTATGAAGGCGCTTCAATGAGTTAATCTAACTCTTGTTGAAGTCAAACATCCCGCTAGAGCCCAGATCTTCAAAGGTACCTTCCATTCATTTCAAAGCTCCAAAGTACCTTTGTGGATCTGGGCCTCCACATCCATCAGCATCTTTAGGCACCTAAGTAGCTTTGTAAATCTGGCCCCTTATCTTCAATGGGAGTGTGCACGGCCTACTGCTCCCAGAGGTTTGAGCCTGTCTCCCAGAAGTCAGTGTAAAGTTTTGACGTGGTTCCAATGTCAGCGAGTTCTTAAAGACCAAAAGTACGAAACCCCCCTGCAGATAACTGCAAGTCTTAATTCTGCATTATTTTTGATTAGAAAATAGGAAGCGCTCCCAGAGGTGCGGGTGCTGCTGCTGCTGCTCTCATCTCAATGGATCTTTCAGTGTTTCCATCATCTTATTATTTTTCTTACAATTCTCTCCTAACACCTGTATAAATTAGACCCGGCCCCTAGCACTGTTCATTATTCATCTCCTCTAAAGAGAGGTGTACAGTCTGACACAGTAGGTTTAGGAACAGCTTTGCTTGTCATATCGTTCACAACCAGCCACCATTCCTCCCGCGCTCTGGAGAGGAAGTCAGTTATGACACATGTTACGCTCCCAGAGCAGGGACCGTTTTAAAACTGGAGTTTTACTCAACTTCGTATCCAAACAAACACACACAGCGTAGCCCAGCCCAGCCCAGTCCTTGCAGAGCGCGCACTACTCTGCTGCTGCAACCACAGCTGTCCCCTTTAAACCCTCTCAGCAGCCCTTCAATCCTTAAAGGGCACAGGTAACTCTAACCCTGATCTGCCCTTCTGTGTGCTACTCACGTCTCTCCAGGGAGCAGCAAACCCCTTCCCTGTTCACCAGGATACTGATGCCAGTTATTCGTTAGGGCGATGGGAGGCTGGGCTCCTCCTTGCCTACTTGCAAACATCCTTTGTCTCCCCCCTGCAGCCAGAGTAGCCATCTGAGGAAGGAGGATGGTTTTACTCCTGCTTGTTCAGCCACACCGGGGAACAGCAATGCTGACAATCTAGCCCTTTGTCAGCAGCACCTCTGGTCAGCAGGGCATGTTCCTTTCAGCCAGGAGCCCAGTCTTTCCTCAGATGACATTCAAGGAACTGGGGGAGCTAGCGCTGCAGAATATAGACTGGAACAAGGTGTTTTAGGCATGATTTAGGGGGCTGTTGAACACAAGTTATTGCTATCTCAAAATTACTAAAAAGTATAGTCTGGGCTGGCAGGCAGTTGCTAATAACTGAGCCTCATTGTCTAAGCTTCAGGATCGCGATCCCGCTATTCGGCATGTGGGCTCTTCTCACACGTGAAGGAGTTTAATGACTCAGACAAGCAAAGAACTCACAGCTATTATTAACCTGCTATTTATTCAATAGCAAAAATAAATGACAACAAGCAACAAAGCCTCTCAGTAACCAAGCCAGCTCAGAGAAAACTGTGTCTGAGATTCCAGCCCTTGCCCCTTCCTGGAAAGAGGGACCCATGTGCTTCTGGGGGCAGTTGTTTTGTAGGCTTATGAGTTCACTGAACTTGGCGGGATGGACTCAGCTTGGGGGTTTGCTTGGTTTCAGTTCTGTACTGTTACCTTGTCCTTTCCCCTGTTGTTTGATTTATTCAGCTCAGGACTCAATGCCCTTGGAGGTCACTCAGTGACCCTACCACCACATAAATAGAACTAATAATGATTCAGCAACCAAGTTGGACTGTCCTCAGGCCGTAATTCAGGGTTGTGTAGTGTCTGAGGCTGTTTGTAGGATCTCGGCCTCAGTTGCTTTAGAAGTCGGAAGAGAACAAGGCAAGAGGCTGCAGGAAGAAAAAGGGTGTTCTTAGGGCTAAGGCACTTGAATGCCATGGAGGAGAACTCAGCGCTACTCCTGCCTCTGGCACAGGCTTCCCTTATTTTGCTCAGCAAGTCACCAAAATCTTGGCAGGTGGCCACTAATGAAATGTGTGTTCCTCATTTTCTGGGTGCCTAGTTCGAGACACGTGGGGCCCGAGGTGAAGAAGTGCTGAACGCTTGCAACTCCAGCTGATGCCAAGGGAAGCTGTGCATGCATAGTATTGCGGCTGTCTGGCCTGGAGGTGTAAAGCCAGTGTTGGGAGTCAGAACAGCCTTAGTTCCAATCTGGGCTCTGCCAGTGAGTCACTGTGTGGTTACAGTGAATTCTTGTTGTCTCAGTTTCCTCATATCTTAAATGAGGATAATACCCTATTATGTTGCAGTGTAAATGAATTCATTGTTTGTGAGACACCCAGACACCACAGTAATAAGTGTCCTGGAAAAGGTCATGAGGAAATGATTAATTATGTATGCGCTGCAGGCCTGGGAATGTGTGCAGCAAATAAGGCAGAAACCACTAATTAAATGATGAAGCTAAAGGTATTGAACAGCTGCCTCCTTCCTTGAACACCAGCTATCCTGTGCACTGAAGGAGTCTGGGGTCCTGTGTTAAAAACAGTATGTGATCATGTAATGAACGATTGTGGGGCAGAGGTTAAGGTTACATGGACAATCATAATTCTGCATTTCCTAACTTTTGAGTGTTTGACTTTGCAACCTAAAAAACAGTCCTTTTAACATTAATTTGGTTTGATTTTGTTTAACATAATAGCATATAGAACAGATATCCTTAAATTGTGGAGCACTTGTTGGTGGATCATGAAGTGTGTGCTGGTCACCTGGTACTGGTTCCTCCTCCTTGTCTCCATCTGCTAAATTTCATTCAAAGAAGCTAAAAATGCAATAAATAATTTCCTGATGTTACTTTCCCAAGTCAGCATTTGCTGTAGTTGCCACTGTCATGTAGCAGTTGGGGTGTCATGTGACCACAAATGAGAGGGGAGATATCATGGACTACCAGGAAATGGACTGTCCACAAGACAATCTACCTGTTAAGATTGTAGTCCACAATCTGATCATGTCTATACTTGGGGGGGGCGGGGAGGTGTGTTTTTATAACCAGGTAGCTAACACAGAAGAGTAGTGTTGATGGGGCAAGCTGTAGTTCTACCTCAATGTAATTGGTCAAGGTCAACCCTAGACTTCCCCCTGAATTTTACCTTAACAGCTACAATGAAGTAAAACTAAAACCTACCAAGTCTATACTAGAGGTGAAATCCTAGCCCGCTGTAGTCAACGGGAGTTTTGCCATTGACTTCAATCAGGCCAGGATTTCCCCCTAAGATTTTACAATGGACTAGTTGTTATGGAGCTATTTTTCCAAGTGTAGACATGTCATACGCAAAATGCTTGATAACCTCTGATATAAATTATTTGGTTCCATTTTGTGTTTGGAGCTGGTGTATCTAATCATTAAATTTTCACAGAAAAGTCATATCCATGATAGACAAGCCTAGCCTTTAGAAATGAATCCTCTGCAATTTAGAAAATAAGGCAATTTACAACATTTGCAGGGAGCAATAGCATATATAATTTCTAAACACTGATACATAAGAACAGAAGGCTTCCACATTTAAATAAAATACTCTGGACAAAACTTTTACCACCGGATATAATTCTGAACTGTTAAATTTTTATATTCCTATGCATTTATGGGTTGATTCCCACAAACTTCCACTTGCAGTTAAACTGAATGGCTCTTTTGTATATTTGTGCTGGATTAAAAAAAAAAGAAATCTTGGTTTGGACACATTCTATATTAAAGATATATTTATACATAGCCTATAAAGGGTTAATACATAATGAATAGATGTTTTAATAAACAATAAATTGTTATAGAGCCTAACAGGTCTACAGGTTGCTTATAACTATTTATAACACCTTCTATTGATGTGCTTATAACAGTCTACGTGGATCCCTACATTAAACAGAGGGTAAACTAATGGCTACAGAACTGTACAAGGTTAACCAATGGGTCTGCTATTGGTTACAGCATTATCAGTTGTGATCAGCATGCAAGCATTGCTGTGATCAAGAGAATAGAAATATGCTCATTTATTTCCTCCTGATGATTGCCCTTCCACCTACAACAGGCATATTAAAGGCAAGGCCTAATAGCTGTGCATTTAAAAATAGAGGGTATTTTTAAAAACAACCATTGATATCTTTTAGGACAAGCTGATACTTTCTGCAACCTATTTATATAGCAAGAGCTGCACTCAACCATCCTGCCATCAGTCCTACTGCCCATTGTTGTAATTGTTTCAGAGATGAACTGCTTTTGATCACTTGAAATGCCACTGACTACAAAAAGCACATACAGTCCTCCACTGGGTTTCACCTGAAAATCTCACAGTATTTATCATGGAATGGAGTCACAGTCAGTAGCTCAACTGCAGCGGACAACAGGGGAGTTAGAATCATAGAATATCAGGGTTGGAAGGGACCTCAGGAGGTCATCTAGTCCAACCCCCTGCTCAAAGCAGGACCAATCCCCAACTAAATCATCCCAGCCAGGGCTTTGTCAAGCCTGACCTTAAAAACCTCTAAGGAAGGAGATTCCACCACCTCCCTAGGTAACCCATTCCAGTGCTTCACCACCCTCCTAGTGAAAAAGTTTTTCCTAATATCCAACCTAAACCTACCCCACTGCAACTTGAGACCATTACTCCTTGTTCTGTCATCTGGTACCACTGAGAACAATCTAGATCCATCCTCTTTGGAGCCCCCTTTCAGATAGTTGAAAGCAGCTATCAAATCCCCCCTCGTTCTTCTCTTCTGCAGACTAAACAATCCCAGTTCCCTCAGCCTCTCCTCATAAATCATGTGTTCCAGCCCCCTAATCATTTTTGTTGCCCTCCACTGGACTCTCTCCAATCTTTCTACATCCTTCTTGTAGTGTGGGGCCCAAAACTGGACACAGGACACACAGTTAAAAGCGTATGTTGCTTTAACGGGATGTAGGTCAAATGCTGAGAGATGCTGAGCAGCTGCAACACCCACTGGAGGCACAGGTTCACTGGTCATTGATTTCAGTGGGAATTACAGGTGCTGAGAATTGTTGACCTATGGGCCAGACTTCTCTAAGGCCTGTTGCTTGCTTATGAGCTAAACTCCCAGAGTACTCCAGCAGACATACTAAGAAGGGGAAAATAGCTTGCCTGCAAATTACCCAAAAAAAGATCTGCCAAACTTTACAAGAATTGTTAAGCAAGGGTTATTATTTTTAGAAGTACTAAAAATTGTAATAGACGTTTTGGCTAGCAGAATTTAATATGTTACACCAGATACACAGATTTTTCAGATATACTGGAAATTTATGAATAAAAAATAATTTTGAACCTTGCTAAAACCCTCATTGGTAACACACTGGTAACAGCATCTCTCAACATTTGATCCATTTAGTCACTGAGATGGGCTGCACGCAGAAAAGGGATTAAAGGATGGTAAAATAATCCAGTCAATTTGGTTTTGTGGAAAATAGGTCTCGTCAAACAAACTGGATATTGTTTTTTGATGAGATCACAAATGTGGTTGATAATAGTAACTGTATTTACATAATAGACTTCTGTAAGACATTTACCTTAGTCCTTGTGAAGTGGGTTGACTCACCGCTGGCGCCTCCTTGTGGCCAGGCATGGCATAGCAGCTCCCTCCCCACTGGATGTCTCCTACTGACAGTTGCTCCATCTTTGTGGTGATGTGCCTCTTCCTGTGACTTGGCCCTCTGGCCAGGTCACTTTAAAGTCTCTCTCTTTCTAGGGTAGTCTATTAACAAAAATGCAAAGGGAACTAATACAAATAAACCGAGCTACTAAGAAGTAGAGGGGAATGATTCCCTCTCAGTGTGAATCAGTATCTGTCCTCCCTTCCCTCAGGAAGGGGGTCTTTGGGTAGCGGTCATCTGGGAAGCTCCAGCCAGGGCCGGCTCTAACTTTTTTGCCGCCCCAGGCAAAAAAGAAGAGCACCACCCCGCCGTAACCCCCACCCCCCCCCCAGCGCCATGCCACCGAAACAAAAAAAAACCCCTCGAGTGCCGCCCCACGAACAAAAACAAAAACACCGCGAGCGCCCCCCGCCACCCCAACATTGGCCGCCCCTTATAAGGTGCCGCCTCAAGCACGTGCTTGGTTGGCTGGTGCCTGGAGCCGGCCCTGGCTCCAGCCTCCAGTCAACCCTTTCCTCGGGAGCTGCAGGTCTGTTCTCTCCCCTGGTCTGCCAATAAGGGAGCCGCTCTGCCCCCCTTTTAAGCTTCTCCTCCAGCCTGTGCATGCCTTGCAGGTGTGGCAAGGTGGAGCAGTAGTGCTGGAACTAAGGATGCTGGGGGTGCTGCTGCACTCCCTGGCTTGAAGTGGTAATAACAAACACTAAATATATGGTTTCCATCATCAGCACCCCCACTAAAAAAAAATTTCCAGCACCCCTGAGGAGGAGCTGCCTGAGTCCCGAGCTGCTCCTTAATTCCCTGCTGTCCAGTGGAGGATTTGTAAACCTCATCACACACCCTCCCCCTCAAGATGGCATCTAGGGAACCAGGGCCAGCAGATTGCTCCACCCCTTGGAAAGAAAATCAACACTTTGGTGAGCATTTCCAGCTTTATGCTGAATTTGGAAGGTGCACAGCTGGAGGGACAGATATCAGAACATAAGCTGGGGGCCTCGTGTCTTTCATGGTGATCAACCAGCTCAAGGGAGCATGGTCGGTGATGAGTTTGAATGGATTTCCCAGGAGGTAATATCAAGAAGAGTACATGACCCATTTCATGGTCAGTTCTTCCTTTTCTATCACAGAATATGCCTGTTCCTGAGGGAACACTTTGCGGCTCAGATAGAGCACAGAGTGTTCCTCTCCATTTGCTTCTTGGGACAGTTCTGCACCTAGGCCCACTTCTGAGATATCGGTTTGCAAAATGGACTCTTTTGAGAAGTCAGGACTGAACAGGACAGGCTCTTTGCGCAGATGGTCTTTCAACTTCTGAAAGGCCTTTTTCACAGGCCTAAAACCAGGGAACCTTCTTGGGGCTACTGTCCTTAATTAGCTCTGTTAGGGGAGTTGATATTACTGAAAATCTTGGCAAATAATTGGTAATAACCTGCAAGCCCCCAAAACCTTTGGACTTTCTTCATGGCTGGAGAAGAGCATGTTTTGAGGGCCTGGACTTTGTCCACAAGGGGATGGACATTGCCATTCTCCAAAGTATGTCCCAGATAAACGCTTTCTTCTTTCCAAATCTTACACTTTGCTGGGTTTGCAGCTAGCCCAGCCCCCGCACCCCCATCCCCCAGTAGTGATTGACGTACAGCAGTGACTTGTGGTAAATATTCCTCCCAATCTCAGCTGGAGATAACCACATCATCTAAATAGACTGCAGCATAAGACCATGTGGTTTAAGAACTCGATCGATGAGCCACTGGAATATCGCTGGGGCACTGTGGAAGCCAAAGGGCATAGTCCTAAACTGATAGAGGCCAAATGGTGTGGCAAAGCAGTTTCCTCCCATGATTCTGCTGTGAGTGTGATCTGCCAGTATTCCGTGGTTAGGTCTAACGTGGTGATATATCGGGCCTCACCTAGCTGGTTTAGTAGTTTGGTTAGTCTTTCTCTAGTGGGTACAAGCACTCTGCCTACAGCTCAAACCAGGGGTACTGCTCTGCTCATTATGAGTCTGTTAGCTCCCTGCTAACCCCCAGTAGTTGGCCTGGCTCGTCTTCCTTCTGATCCTTGATGAAGACAGTCCTTCTAGTTAGGATGTCCCTCTCCTGTAGGGGGGCCAATGTCACTTTGTTATTAGGTGGCCCTTCTGGGGGAACTTCCCCTGTCTCCAGGGCCCAGCTCCCCACCTACACCTGCCAACATCACAGGTTTTGAGAGCCCATCTCCCAGAGTCCCCTCAGTTAATTCCTGTGGGGCTGGTTTAACCTCCCTCAGTACCTCAGAGTAATCTTACCAATCCTGACCCAAGATAATGAGGTAGGCTAGTGTCCTGGCCAGCCCCACTTACAAGGGACTTCATGTTTTCACCTACAGCCAAGTGCATGCGTGTAGTGGTATAGGGTTTAATGTCTCCAGGAATACGCTGTAGAAAGATAGGCTCCCTGGGGAGCCTTAGGCTTTGGGACCAAGCTGTCCCAGACCAGGATCTGCCCTCACCTGGACTCTATCTCTGTTCCATTTATCTGAACAGGGCCCATTACTTTAGCTGGGGTTTGCCTAGAGTACGTCTTTCCTCAGGCCACATCTCTCCATAACCACACTCCATATAGGGGCAATCATGATACTGATGATCTGGGCACCCACATAAAAAACAACCCCCCACTGCTGGCTGAGTGGGTGCTGACCCAGGACCTAATGTTTGAGGTAGCCCTTCCCTGTGTGGCTGATCTGCTCCTACTCCCTTGCATTTCTGTGGAGATGTCCACCTGTTGGGCCCCTAAGAGGCTGGTGCTGCTGAGACCATATTGTGCGATCGCTGATTTACCTGAGTGAGTTTTTCCTTGAGTCAAGGGGCCCCCTTGGCTCAGGCAGTTGCTCATGTGATGTTGCCAGAGCTTTTTCTGCAGCTAGATTATTTTCCATCAGACAACACTAGGTAGAGACTCTGGTCAGTGTTTGAGCACCCAGTCTCTATCCCCAGCTGGATGTACGCAGGCGAACTGCTCCACCACAATGAGCTCGGCCACCTCAACTCCATCCCGAGTCACCTGGTTTCAGGTCTTCAGCCCAGGTCTCTTAATTTCTGGGCTACCATGCGAGGCTGGGGATATTTCTCCCCACGGAACTTCTGTCAGAAGTTCTCGTCCAGAATGTCAAGGTGGTCGAGTACTACCACTTTCACCTGGGCATAGTCTTGGGCAGATACTGTGTTCAGCTCCCTATATGGGCCTGCGCTGGTCCCGTTCGGTAAGCTCAGCTACCACTGGCTAGGTGGCCACTGGGCTGCCATTGCCTCTCATTCAAACATTAGCAGGAAAGCCTGCAGGTTGTCCTTGGAGCCCATCTTTGTGAGATTCACTGGCACAGGCAAGACCATGGGGCCTATAGCCCCCGGAGGAGAAACCCCAGGAGATCCTGTGGCTGCATTAGGACCAGTACCTGTTGGACCAGTCTTTGCTGCTGTTCCTATTGTTGCACCCCCAAGTCCTGGACCAGTGTTGCTGCTGGGCAGCCATGTGTTGCAAGAGTTGTTGCTGCTGCTGTTGCTGCGCTGCCTGTTGCTGCTGGTGGTTCTCACTTATCCACGGGACAAGATGCTCTAGATCAGGGGTGGCCAAACTTACTGACCCTCCGAGCTGCATATGACAATCTTCAGAAGTTTGAGAGCTGGGGCGTGCCTGCTGTGGCTTGGAGCTTCAGCCACATGGGAGGCACCTACCAGGGCTCAGGGCTTCAGCCCCACTCCTGCTGAAGCCCTGAGCTCCTCCCCGCCATGCAGAAGCCCCTACCCCACCACCCTGCTTCAAGGCAAAGGTCCTGAGCTCTCCCCCCACCCCTCCCCCAAGTCAGGTAGGTGGAGAATGGGGGTAGGAGAGGCTCTAACTGTAAAAGAATTGCATGCAACTAGCGAGCAACATTTTGGCCACCGCAGCTCTAGATCCATGTTGTCTGTCCTACCAACCAATGCCTTTAGGTCTAGGGTGTTTGACCGTCTGGGTCAGTCAGTCCTCCCTTCTCTCTAGGCATGGGAAGGGTGCCGGCATTCTCCACCAGTTGTGAAGGTGTTGACTCACTGCTGGCTCCTCCTTGTGGCCAGGCCCGCATAGTAGCTCTCTCCCTGCTGGGTCTCCTGATGATGGCTGCTCCACCTCTTCAGTGACCTGCAATCACTTTAAAAGTTTCTCCCCTTCCAGGGTAGTCAAAAAGCAAGGGGGAATTATGCAAATAAATTGTTGTTAAGAAGTAAAGGGGAATGATTCCCTCTCAGGGTGCATCAGCATCAGGCTGGGACCGTCAGGCAGTGGTCATCTGGAAAGCTCCTTCCTTCAGTCAGCCCTTTCCTCAGAAGCGGAGGGCTCTGTTCTGTTCTCTTCTCTGGTCTGCCAACAGGTGAGCTGCTCTGCTCCCCCTTTTAAGCTCCTCCTCCAGTCCATGCATGCCCTGCAGATGTGGTGGGGTGGAGCTGCATGAGTCCAGAGCAACTCCTCAGCCCCCTTGTTGCCCAGTGTGGGCTCTGTGTACCCCATCACAGTGGTAAATAATGATTCAGACACGTCAGTTATAAAAACCAACCTGGATCACTTAGCATGGTGGACTCATCTGAACAACATGCATTTTAACAGAGCCAAATGCAAGGTAGTACTTCTGTGGGAAAAAGGAATGTAGGCCACATTTACAAGATGGAGGACTGTATCCTGGAATGCAGCAACACTGAACGACTTAGGGTCAGAGCAGGTAACCAGCTTAGAACAAGCTTCAAGAGTGAGTCTGTATGTGAAAAGGCAGGTGCATACTTGGATGTATAAGCAGGGGACTATCAAGTAAGGGTACGGAGGGTGGTATTCCCATGGTGTGTGGCATCAGCGAGACCATTACTGGAATAATGTGTCCAGTTCAGGTGTCCACATTTCAGAAAAGGATATTGAAAAATTGGAAAGCATTCAGAAACAAGCTACAAGATTAATTTGATATTTGGAAAATATGCCTTATAGTGAGAGACTAATATTTGATTTGATTTCAGTCTACAAGTAACTACACGGAGATGAGATTTCTGATAGTAGACAGCTCTTTAATTTGGCAAAAAAAAGGCATAACAAGAGCCAGTGATGGGAAGCTGAAACTAGACAAATTCAAACTAGAACTAAAGTGCAAATTTTTAACAAGGAGAATAGTCACCCATTGAAACAACTTACCTAGGGACATGGTTGATGCTCCATCACTTGAAGTCTTTAAATTAAGACTGGATTTCTACCTAAAATATATGTGTTAGTTCAAACAGAAATTATGGGTTTGAT
This sequence comes from Terrapene triunguis, assembly GCF_002925995.2. Lineage (NCBI taxonomy): Eukaryota > Metazoa > Chordata > Testudines > Emydidae > Terrapene > Terrapene triunguis. The sequence goes on from NW_020664448.1 coordinate 14,868,715, forward strand.
GCAGAAATTACTGGATGAGGTTGTTTGGCCTGTATTATGTAGAAGGTGAGACTACATGATCATAATGGTCCCTTCTGGCCTTAACATTTATGAATCTATTAATATAATATGGAGGTGAATGTATTAATGATGAGGACTGCCACAAATGTGGAAACTCTGTGGTATGTTCCTGGCCCACAGACTAACCTTTGGCCATTCCCACAATACATTGCCAAGGACCGTGACTTTGCATGAGAGCACTTTTAAAGGATATTTTAATACTCTAGAGTTCGCAGGTGACACTAACTTTGTTTCTGATTGTGAGTGCTGGTTTATAACGTGTGATATTTCCATGTTATTTCATCTCTTTATTTATTTGTTTTTTATTTTATTTTGCATTCAGATTTGTAATCAAGTGAGGAAACGTCACCTTCCTGGCTGTGATTATGAAAGCATAAGCCTTCAAAAACAGTACTCTAAAATGCCTTTTGAGTGGATTTAGCATTTACAAAGGAATTACTCATAGTGCACTCGGCAGCAGGAATGAAAGCCTTTTCTAAATTGTCGGGGAAGATGTTTTGTTCACTCTTTTAATTTTTTTTATTTTTTGAGCCTGAGAGGTTTTTGACATTAGATGACTGTTTTGATGTGGTTTCTGCAGAGGATGCTAATTTTAAAGGCGGGGGGGAAGGTAATGGAATTTATCAGCTGGAGGAAAATTACTCATCACTCACCATAACTGAGGGAAGACCAAAAACTTGGAATCGTCAAAAGAATTGACTCAATAGAAGCTCAAACCTTGTCATGCTTTGACCCCAGAAAACTGCTTTGCCATATATGCAGGCATAGATAAATCATTCAAAGAGGAAATAAAATTTAGACTCCTGGCACTACACAGGTTAACAGATGAGTTTCAATATAGTGTTTTTAGACTTATCTGTAAAATCAGAGTGTGTGTTTCAATGTTGTAATATGGATGTGTTGAAATGGGTTGTATTTAAAACTCTGGTATCCGCTATTAGTATTATTTGTACTATGGTGGTGCCCAGAGGTCCAAGTCAGGATTGAGGCCCCACTGTGTTAGATGCACCGCTACAAATTGCTTTGGGAAGTCGATTTTCTCACCCAGGTCCATGAAGCGAGGGGAACATTATCATGCTGCAGACAATTGTACCAGTCCTATGCAGCTGCAAGGGAGGGCTAGTGGATTTTATAGTGGATCCATGACTGCGAAGCACTTCAGCGTCCTCTTTACTCAGAAAATGTTAGCTGCCTAAGGTGTTGTACGAGCATGTGAGGACAGATCTTGGGGCCTGTGGTCCAAAATCACAGGCCATTTACCACCACTTGACCATTGCGAGCATTACAGTTGCTATTCCAAGTAAATTGAATGTCTAGATGTCCCTAGAGGTCAACAAGCCCTTATCAACTTCATAGAATCATAGAATATCAGGGTTGGAAGGGACCTCAGGAGGTCATCTAGTCCAACCCCCTGCTCAAAGCAGGACCAATCCCCAACTAAATCATCCCAGCCAGGGCTTTGTCAAGCCGGGCCTTAAAAACCTCCAAGGAAGTAGACTCCACCACCTCCCTAGGTAACCCATTCCAGTGCTTCACCACCCTCCTAGTGAAATAGTGTTTCCTAATATCCAACCTAGACCTCCCCCATTGCAACTTGAGACCATTGCTCCTTGTTCTGTCATCTGCCACCACTGAGAACAGCCGAGCTCCATCCTCTTTTGAACCCCCCCTCAGGTAGTTGAAAGCAGCTATCAAATCCCCCCTCATTCTTCTCTTCTGGAGACTAAACAGTCCCAGTTCCCTCAGCCTCTCCTCATAAGTCATGTGCTCCAGACCCCTAATCATTTTTGTTGCCCTCCGCTGGACTCTTTTCAATTTTTCCACATCCTTCTTGTAGTGTGGGGCCCAAAACTGGACACAGTACTCCAGATGAGGCCTCACCAATGTCGAATAAAGGGGAACGATCACATTCCTCGATCTGCTGGCAATGCCCCTACTTATACAGCCCAAAATGCCGTTAGCCTTCTTGGCAACAAGAGCACACTGTTGACTCATATCCAGCTTCTCGTCCACTGTGACCCCTAGGTCTGGCCCTCTCCAGCAGAAGGCCATGGCTAGCATACACACTGGCCCTTGCACTACACTCTGCTAGACTAGGTATTACTATTTGGGATTTTAAAATGATCTCCAAGTACGAGAACAGTTTCTGTCTGTCGTCATCTTTGTCTGTCTGACTCATTCCTGCAGGGTGCCTACCACTATGTGCGGTGCCTGATGTGAAGGTGACATAGAGTTGACCTTCATCTGTGCAGCATTGCTGGCATTGTACTCCATGCTGATTCATGATCTCCCCTAAGGTGTTCACATAGCTATTGACCATACTCGGGGAGAGGATGGCTGCCTGGGCAATGCCCTAGGTGGGATGTCTGCAAATGGAGGCACAGGTGGATGATTTTTGGCTCCCAAAGAATGCTGAAAGGGATGCCCTTCCCTTAGTCACTGTGAACGAATTGAATCCTTGAGCTGTGCTAGCCTCCATTTCTTTGTCATATACCTCCTCTCCTCCCACCAGGGATCGCGAGCAGCCCTGACAGGTAGCAGCATGCCTCCACCTACCAGGAAGCAATGAGGCAAGAAGACCTGTCAGCTTTGTCTGGTGCAAAGTCATCAACCTGCCCACCTGATTCCCTCTTCAATTTTCCCATCTCCTTTGCCTGGGAGGATAGAGCCTGCGTCAGTCCCTGCTTTAATTCTTGGCTGCATGTGCGTATGCTTTTACTAGCCCTAGCCCGCCTGTCTGTTTGAAAAAACGAAAGACTATGTAAACAAAGAAGAGAGAAGAAAAGGAAAGTCCAGGGAAATAATAATAATAATAATTAATAATCTCTAGCTCTTAGCTATGCAGTGTTTTTCTAGCCATGTTGGTCCCAGGATATTAGAAAGACAAAGTGGATAAGGTAATATCTTTTATTGGACCAACTGCTGGTGGCGAGAGACAATCTTTCAAGCTACACAGAGCTCTTCCTCGAGAGCTGCTGAGTGTCTGTGGACCCTGTTCTTATCACAGGTCCCTGACGCCTCCAGTCCATTGTCCTGCTGCAAAACCATGCTAAGTTCCCATGTTCAGCCCGCCTGAGCCTCCCTCTTAAGTGATAATCGTTAGGTTATTTGAGGTCCCAGTTGTCTTTTCTGGGTCCTCCGTTGATATGTGTTGATTCCATCTGTTGATGGCTCATTCAGACCATCCCAGCCAGCCATGTGACCCAAATGCCTTCCCTCTCGTCCAGGAGAAGCACTTTAACCTTTCTGCACCACTGCAGAGCAATACCAAGCCAAATGGGTCAACTGACATGCACATTGTTCATAAAAATATTACAGAGAATTCCTACCTCCATCACACCAGCATCGTAGCTTCTGGGCAGCTTCTCCCACTTTGAGCTTTTTGGAGCCCTGCAATGTTGTATGTGGAGCTGGCTGAGAGAGGCTGTCATGGTACAAGTGTCTTCGATAGAGCAGGATCTCCTAGCTCCTTGCCCTAGAACTGGGAGCACTATTCTCACAGCTGAAATATTTTGGAACTCTAAGGGCTTAACAGCTCACCCTTTGCTATCACCTTGATATGGGAACACATTCTCCTCTTGGGTACAGGCACTGCAAGGGGAAGGCTGGCTGGGAATGGCTGTATTCCAGACTCTCTTTGGGGCAGTGCTGACAAGAGTCCAATATGATGGCAAGGAGTTTTGATGGCACAGCACCATTTCCTCTTCTTGTGCTTTGCACTTGAGGGCTTTGTGCGGTCTGCAATGTTGCATTGCTTCGAAGGTAGCACCTTGCTGCCTCTGTGCATGTCAAGAAGGGGAGCACCGGTCATGGGTTCATTGAATGCACTGAACTGAGCCTTGTGGACTAGATTATAGGCCTCAAAGCCTTCAACAGATCCGTGCAGCAATACGGACACCCAGGCTGTATTACTTTGTTGGTAACGCAGTTTTGCCCTGAATATTACTGCTGAGGGTGGGCAGGAGGGTTGGGCTAGGCACTTGGTTTATTTTCTTTTACTTGTCTTGGTGACACTGACTTCAGAGCTAGGAACTTGGGTGGAGAATTCCAGAAGCACAAATGGCAGTGAGCAAATCAATGGGAATGATCACCCGCTCCTTCCAAAACTTCCCCCCTTAGTGTTGGACAGCACTGTGGATGTCTCGAGAGGCTGAGTTGTTGTGGCATAGGTGGGCCAAGGAGTTTTTATAGCATGTTGGGGGGGAGGGGGTAGAGGGGGAACTCAGAAAGAAAAAGTTTGAGAACCTCTGTTCTAGAGCATATCCATTTGGACAGTGCTGGAGAGAAGTGTTGGGTTGCCGTTTTGAGCAAAGGCATCACAGTTTACTTCTTAAGGATGCGGAGTTCAGCAATTTAAGTAGCCCAAGAATCCAGTCTAGTTCATTAGGTAGGGTCACATCCCTATATGGTCTAGATATAGTTCTTTTCCATTTCGGGAGAACTCCAGTTAATTTGGATGTTTCCCCCAGTTGGGGCTCAGGTTCGCTACTGATGGCTTAGGAGTTTTTCTGCTGAGTGTTTCTGTTTTTTCCTGGCTCACTCAGAGCTTGAGGCTGATCTGCATTTTTCAGCCAATTCAGAACCATGATTGTGCACACATTCTGCAGCTGGAAAGAGCTTTAGTTCTATGGGGTCAGAAGGGTAAAATAAGCATAGTCTGTTTCCACAGAGCAAAATCTCTGTTTCTCTTCCCAGGAGAATAGTCTCTCTTTTTATTAAGGTCTTTCCTGAGGGAATTATCTCTTCCTGTCTTCCTGGGCATGGTTTGAAAGCTTTGCTCCAAGGATGAGTTAACTTTTCTTGTTGGGCGCAGACCAGAATTCACCCTTCTGTGCCCACTCCATCACCAGCACCACCATGGCATATCCCAAAGGGATATAGCCTCCTTGCAGATCAAGTGCCATCTGGATTGATCCCTGACAAGGTGCTTATGGTGGTCTGGCTGGATGTTCAGTTTATGTGCCTCACTAACAATCTCACCATGCCGCTGAAGCTTTTGGTGCCTGCATGATCGCCAGCCAAGCAGTGCCATTCTTTGGTCAACATTCCGCTCTACTCTGCGCTGGTTAGGCCTCAACTGGAGTATTGTGTCCAGTTCTGGGCACCGCATTTCAAGAAAGATTTGGAGAGGGTCCAGAGAAGAGCAACAAGAATGATTAAAGGTCTTGAGAACATGACCTATGAAGGACGGCTGAAAGAATTGGGTTTGTTTAGTTTGGAAAAGAGAAGACTGAGAGGGGACATGATAGCAGTTTTCAGGTATCTAAAAGGGTGTCATAAGGAGGAGGGAGAAAACTTGTTCACCTTAGTCTCTAAGGATAGAACAAAAAGCAATGGGCTTAAACTGCAGCAAGGGAGGTTTAGGTTGGACATTAGGAAAAAGTTCCTAACTGTCAGGGCGGTTAAACACTGGAATAAATTGCCTAAGGAGGTTGTGGAATCTCCATCTCTGGAGATATTTAAGAGTAGGTTAGATAAATGTCTATCAGGGATGGTCTAGACAGTATTTGGTCCTGCCATGAGGGCAGGGGACTGGACTCGATGACCTCTCGAGGTCCCTTCCAGTCCTAGAATCTATGAATCTATGAAAAAAACATGCTTTGGAATTCATTGGTGTTCCAGTCTAATAATATGCCCATAACAAGAAAGCCACCAAAACCAAACCAGTGCTGATGGAGGCACTACACCTGTTTAGCAAGCATTCCAGCAACAGCAGAAGATCACATTGCACACACTGAAGAAGCCTACAAACAATAAGGAGCCTATAGATGGCAATCTAACTTTTTATTTTCTCTACTATCTGACAGATGATTTTCCCCCTTCCCCTGTGCCGCCCTGCAGTATTGAGAGCAAGTAACCTCAAGAGCTGAATCCCAGGCACAAAGTATTCTCTGTCTTAACCATTAAGATGTTTCTGTTGTTGTTAAAAATAAAATCTCAGTATAAAGAGACCTGAAAGCATTATTTCCTGTGGTTAATTTTACAAGTAAAGCAGGACACAGAAGAAGTTTTGCTGCAAGGGCGAAAAATATCATGGAAGCACAGCTGGTATTAAATAGCTCCTCAGTATGAGTCTACCTCAGAGAGTTCGTTTTAAGAGGTTCGTCACAGAGGTACCAGCAGCATCTTTTGCTTTTGATGTAATGATTGTTTCCTGCAACAAAAATATCTATCTATGGTAATTCTCTAAACTGGGATTTGGCTGTTCTGCATATAATGTATAAAACCAAATAAAAAGCAATTGCACTGCACTGAAATTACCACAGCAAGTTGCATATGTATATATACTCCTGGGGGAATTCTGTGCCAAAAATTTCAAAATTCTGCATATTTTGTCAAAATAACACAGTATAATCATACCAGTTTCAATTATTTTGGTGATTTGTTTCAAAATACCTGTCAGCAAGTGTGTCTGTAACAATACAGACAACAAAAAAGATTCAGGAAATGTTTTTTGATAAATAGATTCCTTACTAGGCATATTAATGCAGAACTCTGAGTAATAGTTCATTTAAACTACAATGCAGTAAAGTATTTCCTGCACTCCTCAGAAGCAGTGCAAAGGCTTAGGGGAGTCAGGGATAATGGAGGAGCCGAGGGAGAGGGAAGTAATTGCTGGGAAGAAGCCTGGGAGTGAACCTGGAGGGTTGTTGGGTGTGGGTAGGAAAAGAATGGAACAGGGTTGGGTTTTTTGGGGGGGGGAATTGTTAGGGAGTTGGAGAGACTCCCCCATGCAGACCCTGGCTGGCCCCTTGCCTCTCCCATACAGTCAGGCACATCTGCTCCTGTCCCCATGTGTCCCTGCAGTCTCACTCAGCCATCCCTCTCCCACCATCCCCATTCAGCCCCTGCCCCTATCTGTCCCCCCTACTAGCCCTTCTGAACCCCAGTCTATGTGAACCCCCAACAACCCCATGTGCCCCTCTCTGTCCCCCTCATATCCCGTACCTCCTTACTTGGCCCCATGGGCAGAGTGCAGTGAGGAATGCAAACAGTGCTCCCTCCCTATCTGTGCCTGGCTGCTACAGCTGGCTGCCCTCTTTTCTGGCACCATAGCAGCCCCTGGTGGTCTAAAGGCATAATTGCAGTGCTTCTCCAGCAGAATGTATTTTCTACAGAGAAAAAAAAAATCTACGGGGAGACATGAATTCTATGCCTGTGCATTGGCGCAGATTTCCCCTAGACGTAGTATATAGTATCTTAAGATTTCTGGTGTATATGGTTTTCCCAAGGTGGAATTCTGTTCTCAGATCCACATGTGCCAGTAATATCTCTATAAATAGAGAGATAGGTACTGTGTAAAATCTGCCAGTTCCCCCCCACACCTTGTGATTCATAGATTTTTAAGTTAAGAAGGGTTATCATGATCATCTAGTCCAGTGGTTCTCAAACTTCATTGCACTGTGACCCCCTTCTGACAACAAAAATTACTGCATGACCCCAGGTTGGGGTACTGGAGCCTGAGCCCACGCATAGCCCCACCACCCTGGGCTGGGGGGGCCAAAGCTGAAGCCCAAGGGCTTCTGCCTTGGGCAGGGGGCATGTAACCTTGGCCCACCTGCCCAGGGTTTTAATGAAAACGTTTGAAAAAATAAAAAACTTTCATTTCATTTCAAATTTTCCATATTTTTTTTATTAACAAAACCAATTGTTTCAGTGCTGTAATGTGGCAGGGAGCACAGATCCCACACCAGACAGGAAGAGGCTAAGGAGTTGATAGAGGCTTGAGTAGACCTGCTCTGCCACACCTGCCCAGCAGGTCAGGATTGGAGGAAGAGTTCCAACAGGGAGAAGCCCAGCTCAGTAGGCGGCAGCTCTAGGATGGCGACAGATGTCTAGTTCCTCCAGCTCCCAGTGAGAGGCCTGATGGAGGGCACAGCCTGCTCCCATGCCTACAGACTGTCTAAGCACCCTGACAGAAAGCTGGGCTGGACTCTAAACAATCGCCTTGAAACACTTTATGGGGGTTGATCAAGTGACATTGAGTTAGACTGCAGCTTGCCCAAGACTTTGGTGGGAGGGATAGCTCAGTGGTTTGAGCATTGGCCTGTTAAACCCAGAGTTGTGAGTTCAATCCTTGAGAAGGCCACTTAGGGTTCTGGGGCAAAATCAGTACTTGGTCCTGCTAGTGAAGGCAGGGGGCTGGACTCAATGACCTTCAAGGTCCCTTCCAGTTCTAAGAGATAGGATATCGCCATTAAAAAAAAAAAAAAGGCTTCCCAGAAGGAAGAGGTGCTGTTTGAAACTGTTTCTTTTCTTCCCTGCCTTCACCATTATTTTTGTTTCCTCTGAACCCTGGAAGTGGTAGACTCTAGAGGGATTCAACTGGAGGAATGAGTTTCTGTTCTTGGGCTCATGATGCCAACTGCCCCAACCCAGACGAGAGCCTGAGTAAGTGCATGACCCTCTCTCCCCACAAGGGAGTGCTGCAGAGGGACTAGATCCTTGATGAGAGGCAAAATAAAACTTTCTTTCATTTCTTTTTACTCCCTTTCCTCCCCCCATCTTTATTACAGTGAGAAAAAATATAAAAGTGTGTGTGTCTGTGCGCGCGCGCGCGCGTGTGTGGTTGTCGTGGTTCCCTGGGAAACTAAACAATTGTTTTAATCAAAAGAAGTTCCTTTTTTGTGTGTGTGTGTGGTCCAAAATGAAAGCTTTCCCCCCCAAATATGTCTTGTTGAAAAAGATATTTTGTAAAGGTCACAGTGCCATAATGAGCTGATAAAGGTGTTTCTTAAACTAATTTCCATTCTTGAGGGGAAATAAGTGCTGTGCATGGGGCTGCGAACTGTGGATGGGCAGGCAAAAAGAAGGTGTCTGTGGCCCCTCCCCCAAGGAGCAGCTTAAGTCTCCTCTTTGGAGTGTGCTGAGTGGAGTGGCTACTTCCTCTTCTTCACATGGGTTGGGTGCACGCTACTACAACACAGCAAATGCACCTATTGGTACTGTCTCTGAATGTTAGCAATAGTCACCATGTGTTGGAGAATAATAAAGAGTCTTTCACTTTCCATAAGTTCAGTTTTATTCCCCACCCATGCAAACATATTTATGTATTGGTAACCTAGATTTCATACATACAGGGGAAAGTAGCTTTAAAGGGGGAGGAACAGGAAATTCACAAGCAGGTTTGCCAGTGAGGCTCTCCGAGCTGGGTGTATGTTCAGCTGTCATTGTGCGAAATGCCCCACAGGGTGGAGTGCCTGGGGTACTGCTGAGGCCCCTGAGGAAACCAGGCATGTGAGGGGAGGTGCAGGAAGGCAGTGCTGTATGGGCTGCAGGGGGAGGCGGGCCTGGGTGTGTACAGCCTGAAGTTCAATCAGGAACTGCAATATGTCTTTGCTCCCCGAGCAGCGTTGTCATCTGTTCCTGCCCCTGATTCCTATCCTGACTACCCCTCTGCAGTTTCTCCCTGATTCCCTCCCGCTATGCTCTCTGCTCACAATCCGAAGCACCAGATGACTGCAACACCTCCTTGAACATGTCTGCCTTACTCCTCCAGTTTCTTTTCCTTATCTGAGTGAGGCATTCCGCCGGTGCACGAGAGACCATTAAGGACACATCTGCAGCTGCTAAAGAAACAATAGACGGAGGTGGTGTTGTCAGTGCACTTACACCCTTGATCCAAACAAGTAACAAGTACATCTTTCTCACTTTCCCTTGGTGCCCACACAGCGCAGTGGTAGCCCCAGGGAGGAGGGGGTAAGTTGGGACAAAGGGGGCGTAGCCATGGGGTATCAGTACCAGCGCAAAGGGCTACTGTACTGAATCCTGGCACTGCTTTTCACAGGCGGGGTTGATTGCAGCTGATTTCTTACTCCTGAAGTTAACTGAGGCAGCAAGGGTCCAGCTCCTGTATGCCTGTGGTTGCAGACCAGGACCATATGCTGCTGCCCTGTGTGCTGCTATGGTGCCTGCTGAAGTAATTGCCGAGTGACATGGCAAAGTTTCCTACCACCGGGGGAGAAACAAAGCAGCCCTCCCAAGAAACCTTCAGCAGAGGATTGCAGACTACCTCCAGGAAAGTTTCCTAGAGATCTCTATGGAGGAGTCACGGGACAGCCCGGTGTGCATAAACAAACCTTTCCGCAGGGCTCCCTCTGCCTAGCTGTACAGGGAAGTGAGAAGAAGAGAGCATCTGTACCTGTGTTGATTATTTCACTGCCTCTTGTAGCCCGATTACAAGAGCAGTCCATGACCCGATGTGTCCCTGCAGTAGTCAAGCAGAGAACTTACCAGAGGTTCCTTCCCCTGCATCAGGCTCACTAGAGCTTGACTGCTGGGATGGGCTAGAATGCTCAGGAGACAAAAAGAGATCCTGGCTCCCCACACCACTGGATCTCCCTGTTGCCTGTCCCCCATCCTCCTCTGCCTCCACGTCCTTGTCCAGCACGTCGTCCTCTGGGTTCACTCTGGTGGCCAGTGACTCCAGACGGGGCTCTTGGCGGTGGAGGCGGGGTTGCCACTGAGGATGGCATACAGCTCCATGTAGAAGTGGCATGTCTGGGGCTCCGCACCGGAGTGGCTATTTGTGTCTCTTGGCTTCTGGTATACTTTCCTCAACGCCATGATTTGTACGCGGTGCTGCAGCATGTCGCTGTCATCGCCCTTCTCCACCAGGCCCTGAGCGATCTGGCCATAGATATCAATGTTGCTGCGGCTGGAGCAGAGCTGTGCCTGCACAGCCTCTTCTCCTCACAGACCCAGGAGATCCACCACCTCCCGTGTACTCCAGGCAGGAGCGTGTTCGCTGCATGGAGCTGGCATGGTCAGTTGCTCTCTGAGTGGTCAGTGCCGAGCAAACAGGAAGAGCAATTTCAAAATTTCTTGTGTCTTTAAAGGGGGATGGGCATTCACCTTTTACTCCTGAGGGAATTCTGCACCAAAAAAAAAAAAATTATGTGCACAGTGTTTTCAAATTCTGCAAAACTCTGCAAATTGTGTCAATAAATAAATGTGGAGGCTCCAGCATGGCAGTGGGGAGCACAGGCCAGTGGCTGCACGTAGGTGGGAGATCACCCTGCAGCTCCTCCCAGGACACAGACTCGGTGGTGAAGCTGCACCTGACTCAGACGCAGGTGAGGCTGCACTTGACTCTGACACAGTGCAAAGGCTGGGCTTGCCCCAGAAACACCCTCGGCCCTGCCCCTTCCTCTCAGGGGCACCAAGATAGCAAGGGAAAGGGACAGAGTTTTGCACACACATGCCCATGCCTGGCTCCCAACCAGGTGTGGGGCAAACAGGCTCAGCTTGGCAGGATCCAAGTGTGGAGGGGCTCGGTGTGGGGTGAGAGGGTGCTGTGTGGGCAGCTCAGTGAGGGGTCTGGGAGCAGGAGGATCTGGATTTAGAGGGGCTCATTTGGAGGTTCTGGGGGCAGAGATAATGGGACTCTGCTGGGGGGTCCAGGTGACGGTGGTTGGGGCTCAACAGGAGAGGTATGGATGGGGGGAGCTCAGTGGGGGTGTCTGGATGCTGGGGGAGTGGGGTTTAGTGGGGTAGTATGGGGGTCTGGGGTGAGGGGCAAGGTGTGGGGGGCTGGTCAGGGTGGTCCAGGTGCAGGAGACATGTGGCTAGTTTGGTGGGTGTTCAAGTGTGAGGAGCTCAGCAAGGGGTGGTCTGGGTGCAGGGGTGGGAATCTGGATGCAGGGGAGAGGGGCAGGGTGGGGGTCCAGATTAGCATGGGTAAGGCTTGGCAGGGTGGGGGTTCGGGTGTGGGCGGCTCAGTGTGTGGGGCGGTTCTGGGTGTGTGGGGGGGTGAGGCTCGGCGGGGGGATCTGGGTATGTGGGGGTCTGGATACACGGAGGTTGGGCGGACAGCGGTGCAGCTCTACACACAGTGACCCCCCCGTGGCTGAGGCCCAATGGGGGCGGGAAGTGTGTGTGTGGGGGGGGTGCAGAGCTTCCTGTAGCTGAGAGAGGTTTCTGGGGGTGGGTCTGATCTGGCTCTGGCCCTGGCTGCTCCTGGAGGGGAAATGGAAGTCCTGTCCTCTTCCACCCCCATCCCAGCCAGGACCAGCAGTTGAGCCCCACACAGGGTAGAAGCCACTGGCTGGGGCATTCCCAACCCTGTCCCCCTGTGGTCATTTACCTCTCTGATGGCCGCTCCGGTCTACTGAAACAATGCATCCACACTGCTGGGAAGGGGTGCATGACCGCTCTTGTGGTTTCCCTTTGCTTCCCAGTCAGAAAATCATTTTTCTGCAGGGAAGCAAAGAAATCTGTGGGGGACATAAATTCGGTGTGCACGCACAATTCCCCCAGGAGTAACCTGTGTACCTGGCTGCAGGGCAGCAAAGTTCAAAACGGTGACCAGAGTGGTCACAGTGGGCATTGTGGGATACCTCCTGCAGGCCATTTAGGGCAACATAAGCAATGCAGGATCTACACTTACACTGCGTCACTATAACTATGTCACAAAAAGCTCTATGCCTCTCATCCAGGTGGCTTTATTAGGTTGGTGTAGGAGGTGAGTTAAAGCAGTGGGAGGAGCATTGTATACCTCCGTAGTTAGATCAGCATAAGCTGCCTTACGTTGACTTACCTTTGTAGTGTAGACATGCCCCAACTTCCAAGTTAAAAGTCACATACAGTAACTCCTCACTTAATGTTGTAGTTAGGTTCCTGAAAAATGCGACTTTAAGTGAAACGATGTTAAGCGAATCCAATTTCCCCATAAGAATGAATGTGCTTTTTTTTTTTTGCCATACAGTACAGTACTATAGTTGGGAAGTGCCCCCGCCTTACCCCAGACAGGCACAGCCCACTGGCACTGGAGACAATGAGGCAGGCAAGGAGGCTGAAGGTGCTGTAGGCTAGGAGAAGCACATTGTGCAGCAGCAGTGGCAACTTCCCTTACTCTGCAAGCACCAGGGGTGGGGGGCTCAACCCTTGGCCCGCCCACGCCACCCCTTTCCCCAAGCCCCCACCCTTAACTTGCCTCTTCTTCCTCCCCATTTACTCTGCACGCCGCATCTTCGCTCCTCCCCCCTCCGTCCCATCCCTCCTGCCCACGGCAATGAGCTGGCTTGCGGTGTTCAGGAGGCAGGAGGGAGGGGAGAGGAGCGAGGACACGGCACACAGCCTCCTCCTCCCTCCCCCACCTCCTGCCCACTGCAATTAGTTGGTTTGGGGCGTTCAAGAGGCAGGGGAGGGAGGGGGAGCCTGCGTGCTGAGTCCTCACTCCTCCCCCCTCCCTCCTGAACGCCGCAAGCCAGCTGATTGCCGTGGGCAGGAGGCAGGGGGAGGAGGGGAAAGGTGCTGATCTGTGGGATCTGCCGGCAGGGGGGAGGTGCGGGGGGGGGGGGGCGTAGGGGAGCTGATAGGGGGGCTGCCACCTGTGGACAAAGCAGGCAGCCAAACGACGTTATAGCGAAGCATTTCACAACTTTAAATGGAGCATGTTCTGTAAGATCGAAACAACGTTAAGCGAGAATACGTTAACTGGGGAGTTACTGTACTCTGGCATAAGGGAGTGGATGAGAACAAGAGGAAGACAAAAATATGCATTTTATTCCTCAAAGGAACTGGCTACCTATTTCTATGAAAAAAAGAACACGAACCAAAAAGAAATTTAGAAAGACCAAGTGATCTATCAAGTTCCTGTTATATCAGTGACTGGTATGGCAAGAAAGCCCCTCTTCTGCATCACAGTTAAGGTTTGATTCCAGGCATCTGCTCTGACACTTGATTAGATGACTCATTAAATGCAGTGAATTTCTGGCAGCAGAGGTGCGCTTTTTTCCCCCTTGGCAATACACTACATTATAGAGAATAAGTGGGCTTAAGGAGAGTGTGTGCGTCAATGGATTCTGCATGCGCTGAAAAAAAAATCATTTATTTCTTGCAGTTGTTTACAATAAGTTCTTGGAAGTGTTCATTCTTTTTCCTTACTGATTCTCTTCCCCTCCATCCTGGACTTATAGGGAAAATGTTAGTTACTGTAAGATTGCTCATTATTAAACACAAACACACACACAATCACAAAAACAATTCTATTAATTGAATTCTTACAAAACTTTAAGTTTAGGCCTAAATTATTTGACAAGGTCACTTGAAAAATCAAATTGTAAATTTCATTGCTAAATATATATTCATGCTTCAGTATCATGCTCTGAAAGGGCAAGATGTGGGGAGCAATACAGTTGTAAGTTATATTTCAATCAGGGTCCTTGTAAGGCTCAGGAAATAGAGTCTTTAGTTGGGGGTTAGAATCATAGAATCACAGGACTGGAAGGGACCTTGAGAGGTCTTCTAGTCCAGTTTCCTGCACTTGTGGCAGGACTAAGTATTATCTAGACCAGGAGTGGGCAAACTTTTTGGCCTAAGGGCCACATCGGGGAATAGAAATTGTATGGTGGGCCATGAATGCTCAGAAAATTGGAGTTGGGGTGCGGTTGGGCGTGCAGGTTCTGAGGTAGGGCTAGGGATGAGGAGTTTGGGGTGTAGGAGGGTGTTCTGGGCTGGGACCGAGGGGTTTGGAATGGGATCAGGGCTGGGGTGCGGGAAGGGATGTAGGTTCCGGCTGGGGGTGTGGGCTCTGAGGTGGGGCTCGGGATGAGAGGTTTGGCGTGCAGGGAGGGTGCTCCGTGCTGGTATCGAGGGGTTTGGAGAGCGGGAGGGGGATCAGGGCTGGGGCAGGGGGGTTGGGGCGTGGGGAGAGGCTCAGGGGTGCAGGCTCCTAGTGGTGTTTACTTCAAGTGGCTCCCTGAAGCAGTGGCATGTCCCTTCTTAGGGTCCTATGTGTGGAGAGGCCCCCGACTCTCAGAGCAGGGCCATGCCGCGGCTTCCGGGAGCCGCGTGGTGCGGCCCACGACCTCGCGCCCCGGCTGGAGCGGGGCAGAGCCGCATGGTGCAGCACCCAACTCGGGGTTCCAGGCACAGAAGCAGGGCCGAGCCACGTGGTGCAGCCCCCGACCCAGCGCCCAGACTGGAGCGCCGGAGCAGGGCTGAGCCACGTGGTGCAGCCCCCGACCTGGCTCCCCAGCGGGAGCTCGTGGACCGGATTAAAAAGGCTTGCAGTCCGGATCCGGCCCACGGGCTGTAGTTTGCCCACCCCTGATCTAGACCATCCCTGATAGGTGTTCGTCTAACCTACTCTTAAAAACCTCCAGTGAGGGAGATTTCACAACTTCCCTAGGCAATTTATTCCAGTGGTTAACTACCCTGACAGTTAGGACATTTTCCCTAATGTCCAACCTAAACCTCCCTTGCTGCAATTGAAGCCCATTGCTTCTTGTCCTATCCTCAGAGGTTAATAAGAACAATTTTTCTCCCTTCTCCTTGTAACAACCTTTTATGCACTTGAAAACTGTTATCATGTCCCCCCTGAGTCTCCTCTTCTCCAGCCTAAACATACCCAGTTGTTTCAATCTTTCTTCATAGGTCATGTTTTCTAGACTTTTAATCATTTTTGTTGCTCTCCTCTGGACTTTCTCCAATTTATCCACATCTGTCCTGAAAAGTGTCACCCAGAACTGGACCCAATACTCCAGTTGAGGCCTAATCCGTGTGGAGTAAAGTGGAAAAATTACATTTACTGGTCGTTTCTGATGACTGCTGTTAATAGCATTAAGGTCCCCAAATTATGAATATGATTTTATTTTCAGTGGCCAGTATCAAAGCATAATATTAACAACCTTGTAGCATATTACCCTGGATCCTACATCTCTCTGTGCTGCTACTGTGTATATAACTGGATGATTATGCTGACAGCTATCGGCTGGATCACAAAGAAGTTTCATGGAGTTTAATGAGCAGATGGGACCTTTAGATCATCTAGTCTGACCTCCTATATATGACGGGCCACCGAATTTCACCCACTTGTCTCTGTATTGAGCTCAATAACTTGTGCTTGACTAAAGTATATCTTCCAGAAAGGCATCAGGTCTTGATTTGAAGTATTAAGAGATGGAGAATCCACCACTTTTCTTTGTAATTCGTTCCAGTGGTTAATCCCCATCACTTAAAACTGTAATCAAGTCACCTCTCAATCTTCTTTTTGATAAGCTAAATAGATCAAGCTCTTTAAGTCTATCAGACCTGGTCTACACCTAACAATTAGGTCAACCTAGCTACATCGCTCAGGGCTGCGAAAAATGTTGTGACCTGTGCAATGTAGTTAGGTTGATCTAACCCTCACTGGAGACATGGCTAGGTTGACGGAGAAATCTTCTGTTGACCAAGCTACTGCCTCACAGAGACGTGGATTAACTGCATTGATGGAAAAACCCTTTCCTTTGACGTAGGAAGCATCTACACAACAGTGTTACAGCGGCATCACTGCAGCACCGTAGCTGTGCTGCTGTAGCCACTGTAGTGTAGACATGGCCACACAGTAAGACATTTTCTCCAGCCCTCCAACCTCTTGAAATTTCTCAACATCTTTTTAATAATGGGGACACCAGTATCAGATGCAGCATTCCGGTATTGGTCTCACCAATACTATATACAGAGGTAAAATCACCTCCCTGCTCCTACTCCCCTGTTTATACATCCAAGGATCGCATTAGCCCTTTTGGTCCCAGCATTACACCGGGAGCTCATGTTCAGCTGCTTATCTGCTGCGACCCCTTAATCCTTTTCAGAGTCATTGCTTTCCAGGATTCCCCATTCTGCAGAACATGACACTATTACCATTATGTAGGCATGTTCCCCCTTCAACTCAAAGTCTTAGCAGTCTGCCTCTTTGGAGCTGAAAGACCAGAGTTCTAGCCCTGCTCCCCTGGTGAACGTGAGATTTGTCTACTAATAGTGTGTCTGATGTCAGCAGCACATGGATTTGTTTCAGACTGGTGCCTGCACAGTGTTGTTGTCTGAATCACACAGATTCATTATAATGCCAGTCTCCTTCCTACTTGTACTGCCCTGTAAGGCTTTGTTTATATATCTTCCTAATGGGCTCTCACTAGTATAACCTAAGCCTCATTTTTCTCCCTAGTTGATTTTCTAAGGAGACTCAGCTGTCATTTCTCATATCAGAGGAGATGCTGGAGGGAAAAAAATCTGACCTAGAGCCAGTGGCTTCACAATGGCTTTCCCAACGCCCGGGCCGAAGGCTTCTTGCTCTAGCAGCCAGTCCCTTGTGCAGCCTCACACTCTGTACCCTCTCTCCTGAAACATTCCAGGTGTAAAGCCATGAAGGACTTGTTGATTGTATCATGCACGCACACTCCTACACCCTGATCTATACATGCCCTTCCCTTAGCTAGACTGCACCCCTGTCATGGCAAATTGAGGAATGGATTATCTTTTAGTGTAAAAGACAATATTTACAGAAATGTAAATACGTGTGGCCAGATTTTTCAACCCTGCTAAGCACCCAGCAGCTCCCATTGTTCTCAGTGCCTAACTGAGAGCTGACCTGAACCCTACAAAACAGAAGTGAGGTCTTGCTGCATATTTTTGGACACTATGAATGTAAATATTTAGGGTCCAGTGTATGGTACTGTGGTGGGGCGGCTGCCCCATCCCCATGCTAGAAGGGGCTGCAGCAGGCCAGTGGGCCTGGGCAGAGGAACAGCTAATAGGAAGAGGGCTTATTGGGAGCCAATCACAGCCAAGATGGGAGACAGCCAATCAGGGACAGGCTCAGCCCTATAAGAAGGCTGCTCAGGGAGAGAGTAGTGAGTCTGTCCCAGGCCTTCATGGGGGAAAGTCTGTCTCCAGAGCAGGAGACCAGCACCTCGGACAGAGCAGTGCTGGACAGGCTCAGGGGGGAGCACAGCAGGACTCCGGCCCAATACCTGCCAGACTGCGGCCCTGAGAGAAAGGGCCTAGAGAGTGCGAGGGGCCAGAGGGGAAGTGGCCCAGGGACAGTTGGACAAGGGGAGAGAAGGAGGGCAGGGAGGCTGCCACTAGAGGGTCCCTGGGTCGGGACCCAGAGTAGTGGGCAGGCCTGGGTCCCCCCCCTTCCCCCTTGTACTGCACCTGGCCATGCAGTAGGGTGGTTGAGACACACTGCAATCGGCCCTTGAGACAAGAGGCTAGACTTTGGAGGTTGTGGTTGGCCACTGAGGCCAGTGCAAGGACTGCTGAACAACCGCCCCTTGGAAGGGGGTGAGGATGGACTAGGGGGCACTGCCGGAGGGCAGTGGCCTGAAGATGCCGCCACCGAGCGAGGAGCAACGCGGGTCCAGACGTCAGTGAGAAAGAGATGACGGATGGGACACTACCAGCAGAGGGCGCTCCCCATGGACTGAGCTAATTCCCGGAACAACCAGTGGAAGGCGCTGCGGTGGTGAGTCCCAACCCTGTCACAGGTACCAAAAATATTGCCATAAATAAATGTTATTCCCATGAGTTTAGTTCACTGTTTATCAGCTCAGGCACTTGGAACCAGGGATGATGCGCTGAGTTGAACATATATTTTCCACTAGGGAACGTTTATTTCATGCCCTAGAAACCAGTATATGTTGCTAAACTAGTTTTTCTCTCCTAAATTCACAAGAAAGGTACAAACTGTATATTGGAGAGCTCCCCTTGTGAAGAGAGGCAGAGCGCGTGCAGCTCAGTCACATCCGAACGTCCCCAGCCTCCACGTGTACCTGCGGCCAGTAAGAAACGGAACACACAGCTGACTAAAGATAACGTGTGTGTCACTCTGTACCCCACTGGCAAACTCAGCAGCCGCCTCTCTCACCAAAGGTCAAGTTACCTACTGAACGAGCTCAGAAAATGTACTTATAAAATGAGACAAGACGGTGGATACACCTACACTGGCAAACTACGTTGATTGTTACAGGGATTAAGGAAAAGAATCTAACCCCTCTCCCCTCCCCCCAAATGCTGTTGCGCCTCCTTCCCCCGCACATCCACACTACTAGTATATGGGTATGTCTACACTATGAAATTAGGTCGAATTTATAGAAGCCGGTTTTATACAAATCGGTTGTGTACAGCCGATTGTGTGTGTCCCCACATAAAATGCTCTAAGTGCATTAAGTCGGCGGACCGCGTCCACAGTACCGAGGCTAGCATCGACTTCCGGAGCGTTGCACTGTGGGTAGCTATCCCACAGTTCCCGCAGTCTCCGCCGCCCATTGGAATTCTGGGTTGAGATCCCAATGCCTGAATGATGCAAAACAGTGTCGCGGGGGGTTCTGGGTACATGTCGTCAGGCACCTCCCCCTCCATCAGCGCAACGGCAGACAATCGATTCGCGCCTTTTTACCTGGGTTACCTGTGCAGACAACATACCACGCCAAGCATGGAGCCCGCTCAGCTCACCGTCACCATATGTCTTCTGGGTGCCGGCAGACGTGGTACTGCATTGCTACACAGCAGCAGCTAATTGCCTTTTGGCAGTAGACGGTGCAGTATGACTGGTAGCCTTCATCGGCGATCTGGGTGCTGGCAGACGTGGGGCTGGCAGACGTGGGGCTGCATTGCACACAGCAGCAGCCCCTTGCCTTTTGGTAGAAGATGGTATATTACGATTGGTATCCGTCGTCATTGTACTGCAGTGGCTGTCAATCATGGGCACCTGGGCAGACATGCTCAGTCCTATCGAACTGTCTTGACGATGATGGCTATCAGTCGTAGTATGCTATTTTCTGCCAAGCGCCCAGTATTTTCTGCCAAGCACCCAGAAGATGCCGAGGGCTATCAGTCATGCTGCACCGTCGTCTGCCAGCTTAAGATGTAAAAAATAGATTTGTTCTGTATTCATTTGCTTTCCCCTCCCTCCGTGAAATCAACGGCCTGCTAAACCCAGGGTTTTGAGTTCAATCTTTGGGGTGGGGGGGCATTCTGTGTGACAGTTGTTTGTGTTTCTCCCTGATGCACAGCCACCTTTGTTGATTTTAATTCCCTGTACGCCATGTCATCACTCGCCCCTCCCTCCCTCCCTTCCTCCCTCCCCCAGTCCGTCAGATACTAGTTTTGCGCCTTTTTTCAGACCAGACGCCATAGCTAGCACTGGGATCATGGAGCCCGCTCAGATCACCGCGGCAATTATGAGCACTATGAACACCACGCACATTGTCCTGGAGTATATGCAGAGCCAGGACATGCCAAAGCAAAACCAGGACCAGCCGAGGAGGCGATTGCAGCGCGGCGACGAGAGTGATGAGGAAATTGACATGGACATAGACCTCTCACAAGGCACAGGCCCCAGCAATGTGGAAATCATGGTGTTACTGGGGCAGGTTGATGCCGTGGAACGCCGATTCTGGGCCCGGGAAACAAGCACAGACTGGTGGGACCGCATCGTGCTGCAGGTGTGGGACGATTCCCAGTGGCTGCGAAACTTTCGCATGCGTAAGGGCACTTTCATGGAACTTTGTGACTTGCTTTCCCCTGCCCTGAAGCGCCAGAATACCAGGATGAGAGCAGCCCTCACAGTTGAGAAGCGAGTGGCGATAGCCCTGTGGAAGCTTGCAACGCCAGACAGCTACCGGTCAGTTGGGAATCAATTTGGAGTGGGCAAATCTACTGTGGGGGTTGCTGTGATCCAAGTTGCCAGGGCAATGAAAGACCTGGTGATATCAAGGGTAGTGACTCTGGGAAACGTGCAGGCCATAGTGGATGGCTTTGCTGCAATGGGATTCCCAAACTGTGGTGGGGCGATAGACGGAACCCATATCCCTATCTTTGTCACCGGAGCACCAAGCCACCGAGTACATAAACCGCAAGGGGTACTTTTCAATGCTGCTGCAAGCCCTGGTGGATCACCAGGGACGTTTCACCAACATCAACGTGGGATGGCCGGGAAAGGTACATGATGCTCGCGTCTTCAGGCACTCTGGTCTGTTTCGAAAGCTGGAGAAAGGGACTTTCTTCCTGGACCAGAAAATAACCGTTGGGGATGTTGAAATGCCTATCGTGATCCTTGGGGACCCAGCCTACCCCTTAATGCCATGGCTCATGAAGCCGTACACAGGCAGCCTGGACAGTAGTCAGGACCTGTTCAACTACAGGCTGAGCAAGTGCCGAATGGTGGTGGAATGTGCATTTGGATGTTTAAAAGTGCGCTGGCGCAGCTTACTGACTCGCTCGGACCTCAGCGAAAAGAATATCCCCATTGTTATTGCTGCTTGCTGTGTGCTCCACAATATCTATGAGAGTAAGGGGGAGACATTTATGGTGGGGTGGGAGGTTGAGGCAAATCGCCTGGCCGCTGATTACGCGCAGCCAGACACCAAGGCAGTTAGAAGAGCACAGCAGGGCGCGGTGTGCATCAGAGAAGCTTTGAAAACGAGTTTTGTGACTGGCCAGGCCACGGTGTGAAACTTCTGTTTGTTTCTCCCTGATGAACCCTCCGCCACCCCCCCACCCGGTTCACTCTACTTCTCTGTAAACCAACCACCCCACGCTCCCCTCCCTCCTTCGAGCACCACTTGCAGAGGCAATAAAGTCATTGTTACTTCACATTCATGCATTCTTTATTAATTCATCACACAACTAGGGGGATAATTGCCAAGGTAGCCCGGGATGGGTGGGGGAGGAGGGAAGGAAAAGGACACACTGCAGTTTAAAACTTTAACTCTTATTGAAGGCCAGCCTTCTGATGCTTGGGCAATCATCTGGGGTGGAGTGGCTGGGTGGCCGGAGGCCCCCACACCGTGTTCTTGGCCATCTGGGTGAGGAGGCTATGGAACTTGGGGAGGAGGGCTGTTAGTTACACAGGGGCTGTAGCAGCAGTCTCTGCTCCTGCTGCCTTTCCTGCAGCTCAACCATACGCTGGAGCATATCAGTTTCATGCTCCAGCAGCCGGAGCATTGACTCTTGCCTTCTGTCTGCAAGCTGACGCCACCTATTCTCTTCACCCACCACTTGCTCTGTTCATCCCGCGATTCAGCCCGCCACCTCTCCTCTCGTTCATACTGTGCTTTTCTGTAGTCTGACATTGACTGCATCCACACATTCTGCTGTGCTCTGTCAGCGTGGGAGGACATCTGGAGCTCCGTGAACATATCATCCCGCGTCCGCCGTTTTCTCCTTCTAATCTTCACTAGCCTCTGTGAAGGAGAAACATTTGCAGCTGGTGGAGGAGAAGGGAGAGGTGGTAAAAAAAGACACATTTTAGAGAACAATGGGTACACTCTTTCACGTTAAATTTTGCTGTTCACATTACACAGCACATGTGCTTTCGTTACAAGGTCGCATTTTTCCTCTTATATTGAGGGCCTGACGGTTTGGTGTGAGAGATCACTCACGCAGTGCCAGGCAACAGATTTCGGCTTGAAGGCAGCCATGGTAAGCCACAGTGTTTTGGCTTTTTTAACCTTCTTAACATGTGGGAATGGTTTCAAACAGCAGCGCCCTCATTTCCCATATCAAGCACCCATTGGGTTGGCCATTTAAAATGGGTTTGCAATGTAAAAGGAGGGGCTGCGGTTTCCGGGTTAACATGCAGCACAAACCCAACTAACCCCCCTCCCCCCACACCCAATTCTCGGGGATGATCACTTCACCCCTCCCCCCCCACTGCGTGGCTAACAGCGGGGAACATTTCTGTTCAGCAGAGCAGGAAGGGGCACCTCTGAATAAAATGTCCCCTTAATAAAATCGCCCCATTTCAACCAGGTGACCGTGAATGATATCACTCTCCTGAGGATAACAAAGAGCGATAAGGAATGGATGTTGTCTGCATGCCAGCAAACACCGGGACCATACGCTGCCATGCTTTGTTATGCAATGATTCCAGACTACGTGCTACTGGCCTGGCGTGGTAAAGTGTCCTACCATGGCGGACGGGATAAGGCAGCCTCCCCAGAAACCTTTTGCAAAGGCTTTGGGAGTACATGAAGGAGAGCTTTCTGGAGATGTCCCTGGAGGATTTCCGCTCCATCCCCATACACGTTAACAGACTTCTCCAGTAGCTGTACTGGCCGCGATTGCCAGGGCAAATTAATGATTAATCATTAAACACGCTTGCTTTTAAACCATGTGTAATATTTACAAAGGTACACTCACCAGAGGTCCCCTGTGTGCCCTCAGGGTCTGGGAGCACGCCTTGGGTGAGTTCGGGGGTTACTGGTTCCAGGTCCAGGGTGATAAACATATCCTGACTGTTGGGGAAACCGGTTTCTCCGCTTCCTTGCTGCTGTGAGCTATCTACATTATCTTCATCCTCATCTTCCTCGTACCCCGAACCCGCTTCCCTGTGTGTTTCTCCAGTGAGGGAGTCATAGCACACGGTTGGGGTAGTGGTGGCTGCACCCCCTAGAATGGCATGCAGCTCCGCGTAGAAGCGGCATGTTTGCGGCTCTGCCCCGGACCTTCCATTTGCCTCTCTGGCTTTGTGGTAGGCTTGCCTTAGCTCCTTAATTTTCACGCGGCACTGCTGTGCGTCCCTGTTATGGCATCTGTCCTTCATGGCCTTGGAGACCTTTTCTAATATTTTGCCATTTCGTTTACTGCTACGGAGTTCAGCTAGCACTGATTCATCTCCCCATATGGCGAGCAGATCCCATACCTCCCGTTCGGTCCATGATGGAGCTCTTTTGCGATCCTGGGACTCCATCACGGTTACCTGTGCTGATGAGCTCTGCGTGGTCACCTGTGCTCTCCACGCTGAGCAAACAGGAAATGAAATTCAAACGTTCGCGGGGCTTTTCCTGTCTACCTGGTCAGTGCACCTGAATTGAGAGTGCTGTCCAGAGCGGTCACAATGAAGCACTGTGGGATAGCTCCCGGAGGCCAATAACGTCGAATTCCATCCACACTACCCCAATTCCGACCCGCTAAGGCCGATTTTATCGCTAATCCCCTCGTCGGAGGTGGAGTAAAGAAACTGGTTTAAAGGGCCCTTTAAGTCGAAAGAAAGGGCTTCGTTGTGTGGACGTGTCCAGGCTTAATTCGATTTAACGCTGCTAAAGTCGACCTAAACTCGTAGTGTAGACCAGGCCTATATATTCATTGAAGGGCTCCACACGCTTGCTGTGCACGGAAGAACAGCATATTTATTCCAGCGCAAGTACAGTCAAGTCAGACATTTACATATAAGGGCATCTGAAGAATATAAAGAGGAAGAAGGAAAATCATAGGCGGGACTTGAGCCAAAAGGTGTTTTGCCATTGGCTGCAATGGGACTAGTATTAAACCCTTTATCATTTACTTTGCCAGTTCTCCTATTTCAGGGGTTTGCTGGCTCTTTCTTCCTGCGGGCGGCTTTGTACAGGAGAGATTGTCTCATTGACCCACGTTTCCCATTAAATCCCCACGGCTTGTGCCTCAGAATGTTTGCCACCCCCAGGCGGGTGTGCATGCAGGCTCCTGGTGGTCCCCACACCTGTTAGAAAATCTCTGTTCCATTGGGTTTTGCTGAGATGTTGCCATTTTTAACCAAAGAATGTTGAGACCTCCGAGGGGTGAAATTTATCCTTAGACAGAGGCCAAGACCTGTGTGCTGCTTAAGTCCTCACATAAGCCTGACTTAAGTGGGCTTGCCCTGGCCATCTGCCCAGGGTGGATTTTATTAACGGAGAGTATCACTTAACCCACAAAACCTCATGTGTCCACTTCCTTGCCATCTCTCTGATTTGAGGGCCTGTCCCATCGCTGGGGAAAACCTTCCTTTTTGAAAAATGAACATTTTAGTAGCTGAAAGGAAAATAAAAGTGGCATATGCTACCAGTTACAATTCTTTTATTCTCAAATTAAGGCACTGGTGTGGGGTGGATACATGCCAACAGCCTATGCTCATAAAGATTCTACAGCTCTCTCTTTACCTCCCTTCCTTTTCCTGAACACCAGTCATGCTTTCACCACTCTCATTCATATGAATAATATACTAGTGCCTGACCACTCCGTGATAAATGCAAGAAGAGATGGCAGCAAATGATCTAGTCCCAGAAGACCGGGTGAGCAGCAGACCAGAAAGGTGGAGAGCAGTTTGTTCCTTACCTCCCAGAAGGTATAATATCTAACTGCACATTTTATTGCAATACAGGAAAATGCAATCCTTTATTTCTTATCTGCTCAACGGACAGATTCTGGTGTCCTTACTCCTGATGAATAGCACATTACTCCACAGTTAGCCCCATTGGCTTCAAGGGGACTGCTCACAGACTAAGATACGACTTAGTGTGAGTAAGTATGTCAGAATTTGGTCTATATATATTAATCAGGCTGTGGTTAGCTTTTGCAAATGTTATTGTTTTTAATATGTACTGAGTAATACATGTTAAATATCCTACCCTGTTTGGTATATTTGCAAGATTATAGCACCTTTCAGTTGTAATGCCCCATTGTGAGACAAAATAGAAAATATACTAAACAAAAAAGGTCTGAACATTAAAAATATTATAATTTTCCTCCATAATAATAGAATAACCTTTAATAAATAAGGCTTTGTATTTTTTTTAGTGCTTTTCATCCCTAGGTCTCAAAAGCAAGGGTGAGCTCAAGGCATAATGGCAAAGGATGGGTTTCTTCATCATCCTAATTTTACAAATGGTGAAACTAAAGCCAGACAGATTAAAACCAGTGGGCCAAATCTTGGGCTGATGCAAACTGACTGAGTTCTATTTAAGGCTTCTGAGCTATGTGGATTTACGCTAGCTCATTTTCAAACTTGTGTGCCTGAAGTTAGGCCCCCAGATCCATACATAGGTACGTAAATACACAGAGGACTGATTTCTGAAAAGCAGGATACTTTTAGTTAGGTGCCTAACTTTAGTGGGTATTCACCCACGAAAGCTTATGCTCCAATACATCTGTTAGTCTTAAAGGTGCCACAGGACTCTCTGTGGCTTATTGTTGAAAACGTTGGCCTAGGTGACTTGCCGAAGGACACACCATGACTTAGTAGTAAAACGGATTAGAAGCGCACTCTCCTGACACCCAATCTTGTATTAGCTCCACTGGATGCTGGATACATCACCCGTCATGAATACTTTATTTTACTGCAGTAATTCTGAGGGCTTGTTTACACTTGAAATGCTTCAGCAGCACAGCGGTGTTTCAGTGTAGATGCGACCTAGTGCTGTCTACACCAGGGTTTAGGTCCACTTAACTATGTCGCTCAGGGGTATGGCTTTTTCACACTCTTAGCTTGATCTAACTTTTTAGTGTAAACCAGGCTGGAACCTCATCTCCCTGAGATGACATAATAAACTAGGGGAAGGGGCTGGGAATTGTTCCCTGTGCCACGAAAGGCCCAAAATATAGTTGAACATCCCTAGTGGTACAACATGGAGTGCCAGGCAGGGGGCCTCACTTAGCCAGACAAGGTGTTGTGAATGGGTTAGCTGAAGAGCCGGGCCTGGCACTAACTTCATAGTTTTACTCTCCACAATCATCTTTGGGAACGAGGCCCTGCCAAACAGTGTGGTAATAGCAGGTGCCCCGCACCTTGCTCTGAGTTGGGGGAGGATTTGTCCCGTTTAACGGGCCCCTCATTGTCTCTCAGCTCTGAATTCAGTCTTTGCATGGAGGACAAAAATTTCACGCTAAGGTGGTGTTGATGCTTGAAAGTTAATTCAGCTTAAGGTAGGGTGTGAATTTAAAGTGCAACAGCTATTCCTAAATAACTCCTTGTGTAGACGAGCCCGAAGAAGTTGTCTGTGCACCAAAGTTGCACTGATTTAACTTACGTCAGTTTACTTAAACTGGTGTAACTTTTGTGCGTGGACTCTCTTGTATATTGATTTAAAACTGTACAAGTGCAAACCAGTATAACCCAGTTTTAAACTGATATAAGAGTCCACACGTGAAAGTTGCACTGATTTAATATAACTGGCACGAAACCACACTTTTAGTTACATTGGGACAACTTTGTGTGTAGCCCACACCTAAGAAAATAGAGGTAAGCCCGAACCAGCTACATGTTGCAGCTTCTGTAGTAGCATCTGTTTTTGTTCCAAGCATAGTGCTGTACTGTGTGTTTCCTGATGCTGTGTGGTTTGGAGCTGGCCAGGATGAGGATGTGGGAAAGAAAAATTGCCCAATGTACTGTGATGGAAATGCAATCACCCTTTAGACCATTAGTGCGAACAATAATAATGATGTGACTAAGATGCTCTCAGCAGCCTTTTTTCACCTTCACCAAGAGAGTTCATACAGGGTGAAATGAACTTTAAAGAGAAGAGAGTTTGAGATAAAACAGAGTAACCTTAGATACTGTGTTAAATGTATTCGGTTGTGAATTGTAAGGAAAGCTTTGCTAAGGCCCAAAAGCAGCATGGATGGCATGTATAACAGGCATGTATAACAGGCTAAGCCTCCCCAAACAGCCAGGCAGTGGCCTTGCCCATGCTCCATCCCAAGGCTCCTCTTCCCGCCTGCAGGAGCACGGGCGGGCCAGGGGTGGGCTGGTTGGGGCTCGGGCCGGTTGGTGGGCCGGGGCAGCTGGCAGTCTGGGGCTTGGGCCAGGTGACAGCCTGGGACTCAGGGCAGGTGGGGTGGCTGAGGCCGAGGATAGAACTTGACTCAGGCTGGCTGGTGGGCCAGGGCTTGGCACTTGGCACAGCTTGGGCTGGCCAGGAGAGGGGGCGGCCAGCGCACCAGGGCTCGGGCTGGGGCTTGGACTGGCCAGCAGGCTGGGACTCAGAGCAGCTGGGGCTTGGGCCAGTGGGTGGGCTGTACCTCAGGGTGGCTCAGGCTGGCTGGTCTGGGGCTCGGAGTGGGGCTTGGGGCATCTCAGGCTGGGTGGGCCAGGGCTCAGGACGGCTGGGGCTTGGGCCAGCAGGCAGACCTGGGCTCCTCTGGCCATGGTGGGGGCTGGGGACTTCTCTGGCTCTGGTGGGCAAGCTGGGGGCAGAAGGGCAGGGTAGGGGTGGGGCCTCAGGCAGAAGGGGAGGGCAGGGGGCCAGCCTCCCCAAACAGGGAGGTTCACACGCCGCCCATGAAAAGAGGTACCAATATCCACCCAGTACATAGGTCTCTGAGATTCCCCCCCATCATTTTGACAAAAGGCTTGACATTGCACATCTCCTGAAGTCGGTGGGATGTGAGGGAGCTCAGCGCTTTACGTGATCCAATCCATTTTTAACTCTCTGCGGGGCCATCTTCTACATACAGCTGAAGCTTCTCCCTCTTGTCTTTAAATCACTCCACAGTTCATCCTCTTTCTTTGACCTCTCCCATGACTGTCTCTCTGGGTACATCTACACTGCAAAAAGAAAAAAAGAAAGTCTCAGGGTTCAGGTCAACTGAATCAGGCTATTGGAATATGGCTAAAAATAGCAGTTGCAGCTGTTCCCACTCAGGCTGGAGTCCAGGCTCTGAGACCCTCCTCTCTTGCTGGGCTCCAGTCCGGGCAGGAATGTCAATTGTTAGCTTGGTAGTGTGAGCCCCATTCAGTTGACTGGGGATCTGAGACTCCCTGCCTTGTGGGCTATTATACAGTGTAGACGCACCCTTTGTCTCCTTCCCCGCTTCCTCTCTCTATTGTGTCTAATTTTGTCAAAACATGAAAGTTTAAAAAAAAATTAAATAAATAAAAATAGTTAGTGGTGGAGGTGGGGGTGGCAGAAGCCATTTTTGGATAGAAAAATGTTGACCAAGTCTGCTAATAGCAAATATATTTTATACTTCTCATGGGCATATCTTCAAGCAGAATTAGCTGCTTTTTGGTAGACATCGATAGCCAATGCAAGGAGTTTTGTTGCAATGGTTAGATATTCTATCTGGTTGGTATTTCTTGTTCTGAATACCATTTTTTCAAAATATCCATCCAGGGTAACATCAGACTACTGTAACAGACAGGAAAAACTCCACTGACTCCATAGATTTTTCTGCTTTTGTTCTTTGTCAGTTGTTTATTATTGTTCATTATTTGTATGTCACTAGGGTCTAGTGGCCCCAACTGGGGTCAGGACTCCAATATGCTTGGCACTGTGCAAACATGTAATAAAAGGCAATCTCTGCCCCAAAGATTTGACAAACTAAGGGATAAATTATAGTCTTACAGCCTGCCCCATGTAAGGGGTAGCACACAGCTGCACTGCTGCAGGAGTAGGGCATGGTGCATTGTGGGAAGGGAAAACAGGGTGGAGCCAGGGTTCTGCTGTCTCACCCTCACAGTTGGTTGGGAATTTTTCAACAATGATTTTTTGTTGGAAAATGCTGATTTGTCAAACCATTTGTGTGTGTGTGTGTGTGTGTGTGTGTGTGTGTGTGTGTGAGAGAGAGAGAGAGAGAGAGAAAAGGTCACTTTCAACAAATTTTGGAAAAATAAGTTT
The DNA here is from genome assembly GCF_002925995.2 of Terrapene triunguis. NCBI lineage: Eukaryota > Metazoa > Chordata > Testudines > Emydidae > Terrapene > Terrapene triunguis. Next base: position 14,897,898 of record NW_020664448.1, read on the forward strand.
CAAAAATGTCAAAACATCCTGTTTTGACATCTTTGAAATGAAAAGTTTATTTTTTTTTGTTTGAGAAATTTAGAAATGGTTTCATTTACAAATTTTAGCTAATTGTATTAAAAAAGGTCAAAATCAGAACACAATATTTTGAAATGATCAAAATGAAACATTTTGGTTGGCCTGAACCAAATTCTTTTCTGGATTGTTGGTTCATGAAAACTTTTTACCCCTATTTGGGAAGGGAAAACTTTTCAAAATCTCATATTTTTCCATGATGGGAAAAATCCTTTCCTGCCCAGCTTTACTCCTCTCCCAGCCACACGGAAATAACAGCAGGAATTTGGTGACAGCTGCCCTCGGTAGCCCAAGTAGAAGAACAAGAGGGCATTTTATGCCCCTTTACTCCCCTGCATGGGCATGTTAGGAGATTTACGACTGAATCTTAAGTTTAATTAATCAGTGTTTGTGTAGTGCACTGAAAATGTAAAGAGCTGTGCAAGTGCTATGGTTATGCAATTATTTTCTAAGCAACATCAGAATGGCCATACTGGGTCAGACCAATAATCCATCTAGCCCAGTATCCTATCTTCTCACAGTGGCCAATGCCAGATGATTCAGGGAGAATGAACAGAACAGGGGAAATTATCGAGTGATCCATCCCCTGTCATCCAGTTCCAGCATCTGGCAGTCAGAGGCTTAGCCATATGGGCTAATAGCTAGGGCCCTACCAAATTCACTGCTGTAAAAAACATGTTACAGACTGTGAAATCTGGTCTTTTATATACTTTTACCCTATAGTATAGGGTACAAGTACACAAAAGAATACAGCTTTTCTCAAACTGGGGACCACAACCCAAAAGAGGGTCACAAGGCTATTGTAGGGGGGCCATGGTATTGCCTCCCTTACTTCTGTGCTGCTGCTGGCAGCAGTGCTGCTTTCAGAGCTGGGCATCCGGCCAGCAGCCACTGCTCTCTGGCCACCCAGCTCTGAAGGCAGTGCAGAAGTAAGGGTGGCAATACTGTGACCCCCGCCCCACAATAGCCATGTGACCCCCTTTTGGGTCAGGACCCTCGGTTTGAGAAACACTGCGTCTTGAGGGCTTTACATGTTTATATTTTGCCAATTTAAAATACACGGTCATGTTTGTTACAACACCGTGAAATTTAAGATTTCAATATCTGAAACCATGAAATTCAAGATTTTAAAAATGCTATGACTGTGACATTTACGAAAATGGACTTTGAATTTGGTAGGATCCTACTAATAGCCATTGCTGTACCTATCCTCCATGAACTTATCTATAACTGGGTTCAAAAAACAATTACTTTTGGCCTTCACAGCATCCCCTGCCAATGAACTCCACCGGTTGACTGCATTGTGTGAAGTACTTCCTTTTATTTATTTTAAATCTGCTGCCTATTAATTTCATTGGGTGACCCCTGATTCTTGTGTTATGTGAAGGAGTAAATAACTCTTCCTTATTCACTTTCTCCAACTATTCATGATTTTATAGACCTCTATCATATCCCCTCCTTAATTATCTCTTTTCCAAGCTGAGCAATCCTAGTCTTTTTAATCTCTCCTCAAACGGAAGCTGTTCCAAACCCTTAATCACTTTTGTTGCCCTTCTCTGTACTTTTTCCAATTCTAAGATACCTTTTGTGTGATGAGGCGACCAGAACTGGGTACAGGATTCAAGGTGTGAATCTATCATGGATTTATATAGTGACATTACGATATTTACTGTTTTATTATCTATCCCTTTCCTAATGATTCCCAACAGTTTGTTTGCTTTTTTGACTGCCACTGCACATCGAGCAGATGTTTTCAGAGAATTATCCACAATGACTCCAAGATCTTTTTCTTGAGTGGTAACAACTAATTGAGACCCCATCACTTTGTATGTATAGTTGGGATTATGTTTTCCAATGTGCATTACTTTGCATTTATCAACAGTGAATTTCATCTGCCATTTTGTTGCCCAATCACCCAGTTTTGTGAGAACGCTTTGTAACTCTTTGCATTCTGCTTTGGACTTAACTAACTTGAGTAATTTTGTACCATCTGCAAACTTTGCCACCTCACTGTTTACCCCTTTTTCTAGATCATTATGAATATGTTGAACAGCTCTGGTCCCAGTACAAATCCTTGTAGGACCCAGCTTTTACCTCTCTCCTCTAATTTTCCTATCAAATTTGTCCATCTCCTTTCTTTTTTGTTTTTTTGTGTGTGGAGAGCATAGTGCAGATTGTTATAGACAATAGAATTTTCATGATCTATTTCTTGGCTCTCTAGGTTTGGTTCCTGCTTGGCTGCGTTGTAACACTCAGGCTGGTTTACAATAGGCTTTGCAACGTTGAGAAGCACAGATTTAAGGGTAAGTGACTCTTTTAAAGTTTAGCTATAGGCAAAAATAAAGCCAATACCTAAACTTTGTTCACTTTTAAATTCATAGCTTGTGATGGAGACCTTTTACCGAGTGGTAGCATCTATGTACCTCTGTGTAGAGGCATTCACTAAAATCTGTCCTGCTGAAGGGGTTGGAGTGTGATACGGTTATTTCCATTTAAGTGTCCAACGCTTTCATAATATCTCCTCTCTTGGTGCCAAAAATCACGAGAAAGATAATCACTTGATTCGTTCTTGGGATGGCAACATTCTGTGCTTTCCAAGCACCTGACAAGTAGCTTATTGTCAGAAGGCTGACCCTAATACTTAGATGGTGATTCATTATTGAGTGCTATCAGAAACACGCTTACCAATTCATAGATGTACGGTAAACTCATTATCTCTCCCTGTGATATCCTATAAATCACCAGGCGTCCTTATTAGTCAATTTAACTTTGAAAAATGCAAAGCCTCCTGCAAGAACGAATGTTATTGTGCCGTGCAGAATACAAGAGTTTTCACTGAGGTACAAACCTAAATTTCATAGCAGGGGCAAATATACATGGATCCAGGCCTTAAAATAAATCTTTTTAGATCTCACTTATAAATTTGCAGACATGAACAATGTGAGTATATCATGGGTTTGAATTCTGCTCAGGTCTGTACTGGCTTAAAGTACTTGTTGCCATATTCTTTCTTCTTTCCCATTCTTTCTTTCTTTCATATTCAGCCCTTTCTTACACTCTTCCAGCAGCCAAAACACTCATATGAGAGAGCAAATAGTATGTTACAGCTGCTGCTATAGTAACAGTGTATTTTATACCCTGATTGATGGAATGTAGGATTGCATTGTCTTCTGGTTAATTCTGTAGGTGCTGTTTGCCATGCAATGCTCTGTACACTCAGGCTTTGCATTCGGGGGGGAAGGGGTGAGATTTTGGATCTAATTTAACTATATAAACAACTAAAAAAGAAATGGAGCAGAGGACATTAACCACTAGAGTAGGAATGCTTTTTGTAATCTGAAAGTTGGGAAGCATTTTGGAACTGGTGGTGAAATCAATCTAGGCCCAACTTTTAAGACTCAAATTAGCAATTTCTGTATTATGTAAAGTTCACATTTAGTGTTGCTTTGGCTGCATTGGAACACTCGCTTACACTCTGCTTTGCAATGTTTGGAAGCAGAGAAATTCTGGAACCAATTTTGAGGGGGGGAAATAAGAGCACTGAAAGCAACCCAGGTAACTGTTGTTTCTTCATAATTAACATTCTCTAGAAGGGAATGCTGCAGGGTCTGCATCTACCAAAAAACAGTGATGTCTTTCTGGGCTGGACATTTCCTCCATTTTTTCCTGTCAAGCTCAATCCTAGGTTTTCCTGTCACACAGAGAACTGCAAGGCACCCACGCTGCAAGTGAGGACTGTACTCAAAGAAGAGTCGGAAAGAATTCCAGTTCTGAGAGAGAAATGATTGATGTGTCTAGGCTTTATTTCAGTTTAACTATGAGAGAGAAGTCAGTTTTGCTCTCACTTTCCCAGCTGTGGAGGACCCAGATTGCTTTGGGCATGAGGGATAATAGGGTCAGGTCCCCACACAGTGTAACCACTCAGTGAACCAAGTATTTTTATGTTTGCAAAGCTCATAAGGGGCAGAGGGCAGGATGTCATGTGTATTTACAATTTTTATTTCTTAAGGGACCTTAGTCAGTTGTTTCACTGGTAAAATGCCCCTGGAAATTAATATGCAAGTCTCTGTACAGATTGAAGGATTTGGCCCTAAATTCTGAGGCATCTTACAACAACAATAAGAATGACACTGTGGAGATATTTTAAAAAGGAAAGAATCAAGTGTCCTTTGCTGCTGGTAGATCCCTCATGCTCTACTATGAGCTGAACCATAAAAATCTTATCAGGTTTTACTCGGTGCAATTTTTTCCATAAAGGATGATGCCCTGGATATGATTCCTAATCTACTGTGGGCAAGTGCTTCCTCATAATCATCCTTGTTGTTATCAGTTGGAATCACAATTTTCGAGGCAACAGCAGCTAAAATAACTCATTTAATTGTCTGATGATCCTTCACTTGCAGCTCATTGCCGGTATCGACAAATCTATTGAACGCCCGCACTGATGCATTTGGGAGTAGAATGTGGCTTAAAACCTGCTTTCACGGGGCAGTTGGTGATAGCAAAAGTTAGAAGTGCAGCCCAAAAAGTTGCCATCAGGATCAAGTACTGTGATGATCCAACAGTTCAGCTGTGACTGTCTTAAATGAAAAAAAGATATGTTTGGTGGGGGGAACATTAGTTTGGTATTGGCCAGTATACTGCTAGCAGAATGATGTAAAATTATCATTAAAGTGCTTTAGTTTTGTTGATAAAAGCCATCTTTGTGGCCTTGGCTGGCTCAGAAATGAAGCAGTGTTTTTAGCAGGTGAATATGGAAGCATTTAGAAGTAAGAGGTTTTCTGATTTTTGAAGAGAGGTCAAGGATAAATGACTTATTTCTCCTCGTTGCATCAACTTCTCTCCCCTGATGTAAATGGTTGTTGCTACAGAGATAACCATCTTGTTTACAGTTTGAACTAACATAACGATTCTCAAACAGAATGATGATTTTTAACAGAAACAAAGATGTAAATTCGAGGTCACTGCTAGGATGTGTTATGCCCTGAGGAGCTTATAGTTTAGGCCTGAGACTGAAATGGGGCCCATTGAAAGTGTTTACCAAAAGGAAAGCCACAAATAAGCCCACAGTGCAAGGAGAATAATAATCATATAAGTGTTTGTTAAATAAACCTTCTGGTTATTAGTGGGTTAGCTAACAACAATTCCCTCTTTGGAATTCTCACAGACCTTGGGAGACAGGCCAGTCCTTGCTTACAGACAACCCCCCAACCTGAAGCAAATACTCACCAGCAACTACACACCAACCACAAACACCAACCCAGGAACCAATCCCTGTAGCAAACCTCGTTGCCTACTCTGTCCCCATATCTACTCTGCGACACCATCAGAGGACCCAACCACATCAGCCACACCAAGGGCTCATTCACTTGCACGTCCACAAATGTTATATATGCCATCAAGTGCCAGCAATGCCCCTCTGCCATGTACATTGGCCAAACCGGACAGTCCCTACGTAAAAGAATAAATGGACACAAATCGGACATCAGGAATGGTAAACATAACATACAAAAGCCAGTAGGTGAACACTTCAATCTCCCTGGACATTATATAACAGATTTAAAAGTAACTAGTCTTGAACAAAGAAACTTCAGAAACAGACTTCAAAGGGAAACAGCAGAACTAAAATTCATTTGCAAATTTAACACCATTAATTTGGGCTTGAATAGGGACTGGCAGTGGCTGGCTCATTACAAAAGCAGCTTTGCCTTTCCTGGACTTGACACCTCCTCATCTATTGGGAGTGGACCACATCCACCCTGATTGAATTGGCCCTGCCAACACTCGTTCTCCACTTGTGAGGTAACTCCCTTCTTTTCATGTGTCATTATATAATGCCTGCATCTGTAACTTTCACTCCATGCATCTGAAGAAGTGAGGTTTTTTTTACCCATGAAAGCTTATGCCCAAATAAATCTGTTAGTCTTTAAGGTGCCACCAGACTCCTTGTTCTTTTTGGAAAGTCACTGTACTACCTGTGGTAAGCACCAGACTGAGAGCCGGGGTGACTGAAATGCCATTTATTCACAGAGCACTTACAACATGGAGGAGGGGCAGTGGATGCTTTAACCACATGGCTCTGCCAATGAGCCTCACTCGTGATCTAGAGGGCCCGCCCCATAGGTGATAAGTCAGTGCTACCTATATGTTCATTCCATCCATGGCATTTCACATCCACAGTGAGGCTGCTGGCATCAGTGATAGGTTTATGATAGGGACACCGGACTAGCAAATAGCTGTCTGAGAATAACGACTTTCAGTCCCTTCCAAATTTAAAATATAACAGCCTAATATGCTGAACAATTCATTCACTTGATGAACATTTCATTTTTCTGTGACACAGTGCCCCCCTCATTGGCCATAGGAATTGAACTCTTCACTTTAGGCTCTAAATGCATGAGGTTCTCCTGTCTCAGCTAAAAGGCTTCCCATTGGGCTCTGTGTGGTTTAGCCACCACTAGAGGGAGACATAGCAATGCACTAACTACAGTTTACATCAGTGGTTCTCAACCTTTCCAGACTACTGTACTCCTTTCAGGAGTCTGATTTGTCTTGCATACCCCAAGTTTCACTTCACTTAAAAACGATGTACTTACAGTGACATAAAACTAGAAAAGTGTCACAGCACAATATTACTGTAAAATTGCTTCCTTTCTCATTTGTCTATATGAAATTTTAATTTATACTGACTTCACTAGTGCTTTTTATTAGCCTATTGTAAAACTAGGCAAATGTCTAGATGAGCTGATGTACTTCTAGAAGACCCCTGCGTACCTCCAGGGGTACATGTACCCCTGGTTGAGAACCACTGGTTTACATTACTATAGGAAAGAAACATAGGCATATAAGAACACCCAGATCGTTTGGTTTGTTCCCAGAACCTGGACATCAGCACTGCTATGAAAAACTAGGCCTTAGTTTCCCAGTCTCAGGTTTCACTTTCTGTAAAATGGGACTGATACTTACTTGCCTGCTATGAAACAACAACACTTAGAGGCTGATCCTGCAAAAAATGTTCACAGCATTCTGGGCCATGCTAGTATTAGAACCATAGATGGGCCTGAACCAAAACCCCAGATACAAACTTGGATTTGGAGCCAAATTCACAGTTCCTCAAATGTTTAGATTTGAACACCCCAATTATTCGGGAAACCTTGGAGTCGACACTGGAGTCTGAACCCCAAACTGGGACTGTTCAGAGCACAAGTTTTGTTGCAACCAGTGATCGTGATGTGACGTGTATATCTAAATTCAAAGTTTGGGATCAGGCAGCAGCAGATACTGGTTCTGCAGCTGGCTGCAGTAGCGTCAGCACCCAGCAGAAGCAAAGGTTCTTAAGGTAGAAGAGTTAGGAATAGATGGGCAGCTTGCGGTGGTTGTGGTGTGGGCAGGCTCTGGAAGGGAGGAGGGAGTCAGATGAAGAAAAGAAGCAGGCTCTTTTCCCCCCCCCCCCTGCAACTCCCAGATATTAAAACCCCTTTGTGTTGTGCCTTCTCCCACCTCCTGGGAAGAGGGGGGCGCTCCCAGTTTTGTGCATTTCATATAGCTGGACCCCCTGTGTATTCTGAACAAGAAGTGATGGAGAAGCCCTGCCAAGAGCTCCGTTAAGGAGGAATTAAAGTAATTGGAACAAACGCTTTTTAAAAGGGATTTGAGAACAAAATAACACATATGAAAGAATGTAAAGCCACAGAGATTCATCATAGGATTACATTGTAGGTTCCACTGACTTTCGGTGTTACTGATTCCCAGTTCACCTGAGAAAAGAAAATATTACTGACAAGAATGGAAAAAGTCGCTCTCACTTACTGCTAGTAAAAATGCCATGTGATTAGCATGAGGCGAGTAATTTGTTTTTCAGTGTGGGAGAAGTGTTACCTTCCTGCAAACGTTTCCTTATTGTCCTGCTACTTCCTTGTGGGGAGTAAGCACGATATATATACACAGGGCCAGGGCCAACCGTCTTCTAATGGCAGAACTTCAGCAGCCTGCCTCAAGTGTTCCAAACAGCTCCAGGACTGCAGACAACTCTGCAGACAATTTCTACTGTGGTTCTGAGATCATGATCCTATGGTAGATCTTCACTCCTAGGACACTAGCGAATGCTAGATGCCTTGTCTGATTCACCCCAATAAAGTCTCCATTGGCAGGACATCATGCATGAGAAATTTCAGTCAGATCGGTTGGATTTTGGTGACATTAAAGGAGGGATTTAAAATCAGGTTTGTAATGCAAAGTATTTTCTTGCTATACTACTTAGCACGTTAAAGGTGTGTGACACTTTGAAAATGTTGCACAAACACAAACTGAAGAATGCTCACGCTGCCCCGAGGAGACAAGTACGTATTATCCCCATTTTACTGAAAGTGAAACCAGAGACAGAGAAGTTAAGGCCTAGCTTTTCAAAAGAGGCTTATAGTTTTGGGTGCTTCCATTTCTGAGGGCCTACCTTTGGATACTTACTGTAACATTTAGTTTTCAGTGATGCTGAGTGTATACAATACTGACTAAACTCAGCGTGGTCCATGAATTTCAGCAGCTCTGAATGTTTAAATTTGGGATCCCAAAAACTGAAGTGACCAAAGTGCGAGGCCATTTCTGAATGCTTGACTCTGGGTGACTTGTCCAATGCCACCAAGCCAAGTTGGGACTACAGCATAAGCTTGTGCTCAGTGCATTAGTTCATCGTTCCTGCATTAGTTCTGCCGCACTAGTCCTGTAAAGCTTGTCTTAGTACTAGCCTTCCTTCTTTTGCAAAGCGTATGTGGATGCAGTAGCTTGGTGTTATCTGCTGATGCTTGCTTTTCATCTAGAACAACATTTGGATAATGGAGGTGGGACTTTTGAGAGCCTCGCCCCTCATGTATTTATCCCTGTTCAAACTGGATGTAAAACTCCACTAAATCTTGACTGGTACCGTTTACACCCACTTTGCCTGGGAGTAAATGACTACACAAGGGTTCAGATGGTGGTGTACCAGGCCCTGAAGCTATAATTAGAGATGTGCAAATAACTGGTTTGGGTTTTTTTTTTTTTTTTGGGTCCACTGGCAGTTCTGAAAAATTGTAAAAATTCATTTTGGGTCAACTCAAAGCTGAAGCTTTTGGCAAACTGAAAAGCCAGAAACGAAATGAATTCATTTTGGGTTGACCAAAACCAAACATTTCATTGTGATTTTAGGCATTGTTGCCTTTGTATTTAAGTTTTTTAAAATAGTCAACTTGGAAGTGAAAGGCTGGATTCACAGGATGGCAGGAGAGAGATCACTTGATCATTGCCTGTTAGGTCCACTCCCTCTGGGGCACCTGGCATTGGCCACTGTCGGTAGACTGGATACTGGGCTAGATGGACCTTTGGTCTGACCCAGTACGGCCATTGTTATGTTCTTATGTTCTTATGACTGAGGTGCCATTCACAAAACCAAGGAGGAGGTGGGGTGGTAATAGTCCTGTGTTTAGCAAACTCACCTGGAATGTGCGGGATCCAGGCTTGAATTCCTGCTCTGGAGCAGGTACTCCTCTCCAGGGGAGTGCCCCGACCACTGAGCTGTCAGGTATAAGGGGGCTGCCAGCACCATCTACTCCAGGGTTCCTCAAACGGTGGCAGAATGTTGGAATTGGACACCTGGGCTCCTTTGTGAATCTAGCCTGAAGAATTGAAGTGTTTTGTTGTCAAAATGAACTGTTTGGACATTTCCATTCCCCTCCCCCACAATAGAAACAATTCACTGAAATCAGCATGGATTTGTGAAATGTTTCCGTCAACCCAAATCTACATTTTTGAACAAAAAGTTTTTGCCAAAAAGTTCACCCCCCAGCTCTAGCTATAATAATGAGCTGTCAGAGGAAATGCGCCAGGCGTCGGGCCCTTTATTCCCAACACAGTTTAACCAAGTCCTCTCTATTTTGTTACAGCTCTGTTGATAAGTAGCTTGTTCTTTCCAGCGCAGAGCTAGGAACACAGCACCTTTCTGGCCTCCTGAAGAAATTAACTGCTCAAGCTGGCTTTTGCAATTGATGTGATGCAGTTGAGCTTGTATGTTTTCATTAAGTTTTTACCAAGCCTGGAGTGTTTTTAGCCAGATATCCTAATGGATGTAAGTAGGATTAAAGTGGTGCCTGTGTCTTGTGCTAGCACTCTCCACAGGAGCAAATTTTGCCGGAAGAGAGTACTTTGAGTTCTAAGGTTTTGCCCAGAGAGAGGGGATTCCTTCCAGGTTTTCCCTATAATCCCAAAATAGGGACCATTGTAGGCCATAGCCTCACCTGGTTTGTTTAATTGCTTATCAGCAGAAAATTTCTCTTCTACTGTGTTGCTTGCATTTGGGAGATGTAATATGTAGGAAATGAAACAATTACCAGCTGTTCAGATTCTCTTATTTACTTTCCAGCTCTCAGTAATGACACCTGCATCACCATGAGTGTGTGCACATGCGCACACACACGGCTCCTTAGAATTGCAGAAAACAATATTTTACTCCCAATAGCTCTGTAAGTTACAATTGTTTCCAAGGGTCTCATATGTCACCTGGGGGCAGAGCTATTCCTTGCCCTCCCATGCTACCTCAATGGATGTGCCTAAGGCTTCCCAATAAGGAAGGGATTATGGCTGAAAGGAAATGAGAGGAAATCTATTACAACTCTGGAATTCCATGGAACAGGGCATCTCAACACATTGCCTCCCATCAACCACGCTTCATCTCACTGCGACCTTGTGCTTCCTCATCCCCTTGTCATATCCACTTGTCTCATTTTATAGTTATAACTTTGGGGGGCATAGGCCATCTGCATTTATTCAGCACCTCTCACAACACAGCCCCAACCCCTGGTTGGTGCTACTGCAATATAAATAAATCATAATACCATAATTGCTTGCAGTGGTGTTGTAGTTGTATTGGTGCCAGGATATGAGAGACAAGGTGGATGAGGGAATATCTTTTACTGGACCAACTTCTGTTGGTGGAAGGGACACGCTTTTAAGCTTACACAGAGCTTTTCCTTGGGTCTGGAGAATGGAACCAGACTGTCTAAGCTAAATACAAGCTGGGACAGATTGTTAAGCATAACGGGGGGGGGGGGGAGTTCATGTAACACCTTCAGAAGAGGAACCTGGGAATTTAAATTCACAACTCTGCTGGACACTAAGGGCTCGTCTACACTTAAAATGCTACAGTGGCACAGCTGTGCTGCTGTGCCACTGCACCACTTCAGTGTAGACACTATGTATGCTGATGGGAGGGATTCTCCCATTGGCAGAGGTAATCCACTTCTCCAAGTAGGTAGGTAGGTGGGAGAATTCTTCCATTGACTTAACGCTGTCTATATGAGGAGTTAGGTCGGCTTAACTATGCTGCTCAGAGGTGTGGATTTTTCTCACCCTTGACCGATGTTGTTATGCTGACCTAATTTTCTAGTGTAGATCAGGCCTAAGAACCATGGACTTAGCAGTGACCCTGGTTTTATGACTCATTACAACAATTTGTAACACACCCTGCTGTCTACTAACCCTCCATTTTACAACTGCAGAGGTGTTTGTGATGTTGTGCAGTCTATATGGTTTTATAAAAACTTGATAATAAGTCAATATAATGTAACTGGGATAGTTTTAGAGGAAATACGGTAATAAGTGAATGTAACGTAACTGGGATATGCTTCATGCAAAAGGTCTCTTGTAAGGTATCATTACAAAGCTTATAATCTACCGAGTATGATCATCTAATTTGTATAAATGTACCACTCTTGTATCTAAAACTAGAAATATAAAATGTAACTCTGAGGGCCTATTGTAATTATGCAAAGTGTGGGCCATTAATGATGGTTTGGAATCTTGATGACTCCCATTGTCTGCAGATGGCTGTTTACCTGTGAGTCTCCCTGTATATGTGTGTGCTGGCAAGTGAGTAATGAAGTCTTGCAGTGACATGTGATCATGTCACCTGAACTGGAATCCATCTTTAACCTGGTGCTTTTCCAGTGAGGCGGGGTGGAAACTCAGAGGGACAAAGGATTCCCGCCTTATGCAAAAGATATATAAAGGGGTGGAACAGAAGAGAGAGGGAGAAGAGCCATCATGAAGAATCCCCTAGCTACCACCTGAGCTGGAACAAGAGCTGTACCAGGGGAAAGAATTGTGCCCAGGCCTGGAAGGTGTCCAGTCTGAGAAAAACTTACTGAAGCATCTCTGAGGGTGAGATTATCTGTATTTAGTTTGATTAGACATAGATTTGCGCATTTTATTTTATTTTGCTTGGTGACTTACTTTGTTCTGTCTGTTACTATTTTGAACCACTTAAATCCTACTGTCTGTATTTAATAAAATCACTTTTTATTTAGTAATTTACTCAGAGTATGTATTAATACCTGGGGGAGCAAACAACTGTGCATATCTCTCTATCAGTGTTTGTAGAGGGCGAACAATTTATGAGTTTGCCCTGCATAAGCTTTATGCAGGGTAAAACGGATTTATTTGGGTTTAGACCCCATTGGGAGTTGAGCATCTGAGTGCTAAAGACAAGCACACTACTGGAAGCTGTTTTCAGGTAAACTTGCAGCTTTGGGGCAAGTGATTCAGACCCTGGGTCTGTGTTGGAGCAGACTCGAGTGTCTCGCTCAGCAAGACGGGGTGCTGGAGTCCTGAGCTGGCAGGGAAAACAGAAGCAGGGGTAGTCTTTGCACATTAGGTGGCAGCTCCCAAGGGGGTTTCTGTGATCCAACCCGTCACAGTTGGAATTGCTCACTTCATTGTAAGTGGTCGCCTACAAGTGTTGACTACTTATGCTTACCAATCTGCCCCACCTTGTATTTATCTTAGGCCTTGTCTACACTTAAAATACTGCAGTGGCGGAGCTGTAATGCTGTCACATTTCAGTGAAGACACTATCTATGCTGATGAGAGGGAAGTCTCCCCTCAGAGTAGGTACTGCACCTCCCCAAAAGTCAGTAGCTAGGTCGATGAGAGAATGCCCCAGTCAACCTAGTATTGTCTACACGGGGGATTAGGTCAGTTTCACCTCAGTCCCTGGAAAAATCATGGAGCAGGGCCTCAAGGAATCCATTTTGAAGCACTTGGAAGAGAGGAAGGTGATCAGGAACAGTCAACATGGATTCACCAAGGGCAAGTCATGCCTGACCAACCTGACTCTCCTTCTATGATGAGACAACTGGCTCTGTAGATATGGGGAAAGCAGTGGACGTGATATATCTTGACTTTAGCAAAGGTTTTGATATAGTCTCCGACAGTATTCTTGCCAGCAAGTTAAAAAAGTATGGATTGGATGAATGGACTATAAGGTGGTTAGAAAGCTGGCTAGATCATCCGGTTCAGCGGGTAGTGATCAATTGCTCAATGTCTAGTTGGCAGCTGGTATCAAGCAGAGTGCCCTAGGGGTTGGTCCAAGGGCCGGTTTTGTTCAATATCTTCATTAATGATCTGGATGATGGGATGGATTGCACTCTCAGCAAGTTCGCGGATGACACTAAAATAAATCTGATGAGGTTGAACAAGGACAAGTGCAGAGTCCTGCACTTAGGACGGAAGAATCCCATGCACTGCTACAGGCTGAGGACCGACTGGCTAAGTGGCAGTTCTGCAGAAAAGGACCTGGGGATTACAGTGGATGAGAAGCTGGATATGAGTCAACAGTGTGCCCTTGTTGTCAAGAAGGCTAATACATATTGGGCTGCATTAGTAGGAGCATTGCCAGCAGATCGAGGGAAGTTATTTCCCTCTATTTGGCACTGGTGAGGCTGCATCTGGAGTATTGTGTCCTGTTTTGAGCCCCCCACTACAGAAAGGATGTGGACAAATTGGAGAGAGTCCAGCGGAGGGCAACAAAAATGATTAGGGGTCTGGGGCACATGACTTATGAGGAGAGGCTGAGGGAACTGGTCTTATTTAGTCTGTAGAAGAGAAGAGTGAGGGGGGATTTGATAGCAGCCTTCAACTACCCGAAGGGGTGTTCCAAAGAGGATGGAGCTAGGCTGTTCTCAGTGGTGCAGATGACAGAACAAGGAGTAATGGTCTCAAGTTGCAGAGGGGGAGGTCTAGGTTGGATATTAGGAAAAAATGATTTCACTAGGAGGGAGGTGAAGCACTGGAATGGGTTACCTAGGGAGGTGGTGGAATCTCCATCCTTAGAGGTTGTTAAGGCCTGGCTTGACAAAGCCCTGGCTGGGATGATTTACTTGGTGTTGGTCCTGCTTTGAGCAGGGGGTTGGACTAGATGACCTCCTGAGGGCTCTTCCAACTCTAATCTTCTATGAACTGCGTAACTTAAGGGGGAGGGGTGTGGATTTTTTCACATCCCTGAGCAACACAGTTAACTGACCTAATTTCCTAGTGTAAACCAGGCCTTAGGGATATCTACATTTAAAACACTCCACTGACACTCCTGTGCTGCTGTAGTTCTTCAGTGTAGACGCTCACTACAGTGATGGGAGGGGTGGTGGGGCTCCAGCTGTCAGTGCACCACAATGCTCCACACTGACAGCTGGTGCAAGCACTCCTGGTGAGGATGTGCACCACCGACAGAAGGCGCTAGTGTGGACATAACACTGATTAAATTACTGTGGTGGCTGTACGTTGACATAGTTTATGTTGACTTACTTTTGTAGACTTTCCATATGGTTACCTTCTCCAGACCCGAAGAAGAACTCTGTGGAGCTCAAAAGCTTGTGCCCTCCACCAACAGAAGTTGGTCCAATAAAAGATTTCACCCACCTTGTCTCTCTCACTACCAATAATTGTAAGATGGCTTGAAGCTGATGACAGAATGAATGAATAACTTTGGCTTCACTTCAGCATCAATCTACAACATTTGAAAGTTAATGAGTTAAAAAAGAGCAAATGGGAAAATTATTAATGAACTACAGCATGAGGCATTCAAGAGAAACAACTTCCCTCCATACCACAGCTAATTAATGTAATTAGTCTAATAACTACTTTTTAAAACACTCCCATATTCCTACTTCATGTAAAAATACTACTTAAAATGGCACATTCAATTGTGGAAGAAAACCCAAAGACATTTTTTTTTCAAGTGGTTTATTGTATATCAATAAGGATCCCAGGTGGTTGTTCTTCTACCAGCTAAACTCAATTGTTTTAATAGTGGATCTGAAGGCTAAATAGATTGGGCCAATTTCTGTGCTGACTCATAGTTTGTGCAAATCCACTGAAGTCAACGGGGTTGCACAGAAGGTAAATCAGCACAGATTTTTGGCCTCCACTGTTAAAATGTTAGTAATGGTAACAAATTACTAAAAATTATCAATATGAAATACAAATAGGCTAATTTACCCCAGAGAGCTTTGCTTCAATTGAAGGATAAAAAGTTGAATCCAATAAAAAATAAACTTGTAAAGAAATATGAGGCGGTTCTGGACCAAAATACTACATCTAAGCACCCCCAAATTTGGAGATAATGGATAAAGTTCACCTATCTACCCATCCTGAATACATCAACTTTGTATCTGAGCAATTTATACAATATTTCTCTCTCTTTCAATCACCAAGTTGGAGGAAATGTGTGTGAATGAGTTTAATGGGAAAGCAATGCTGAAGAAGCATATTTTACATTTCATTCTGAAGGCACTGAGATTTGTTGTCAAATTCAGAAGAACACTCCATCACTCTTTGGGAAACTGAAGATCCAGATCAGAAAGTTGTGGCTTTAGTATGAACTGAGCCTGAAAAAAGTTAACAAGGACTGGATAGGATATATTTATAAATAATCCTTTCACATCCAACTCAAGAGCAGTGTTAAAAGTATGCAATGAAGCACTCAGGGTACAAGTTCTTAAAATATATATGGATTCAAGGAAAGAATTGTTCAGGTCATCCCACCTGTCCTTTTTGACTATTGGCACAATATTAGTGCTATTACATTCTTCTGGAATTACCCTGGTATTCTAAGATTTATTAAAAATTAACATCAGTGGGCCAGAGATCTCCTCAGCCAACTCTTTCCGGCTGTTGAGTGCAAGTGTCCCAGGCCTGTAGATTTAAAAATGTTTATCCCCTAGTACAGTGCTTCTCAAAGCTGGTCCACCGCTTGTGCAGGGAAAGCCCCTGGTGGGCCGGGCTGGTTTGTTTACCTGCCGCGTCTGCAGGTTCGGCTGATCGTGGCTCCCACTGGCCGTGGTTCACCGCTCCAGGCCAATGGGGGCTGCGGGAAGCGGCGCGGGCCGAGGGATGTGCTGGCCGCCCTTCCCGCAGCCCCCATTGGCCTGGAGCAGTGAACCACGGCCAGTGGAAGCCACGATTGGCTGAACCTGTGGACGCGGCAGGTAAACAAACCGGCCCGGACTGCCAGGGGCTTTCCCTGCACAAGCAGCGGACTGGCTTTGAGAAGCACTGCCCTAGTAGATATTTAATATCTTCCTTGGTTACTAATGGGCTGGAGAACTTAATCATCCTTATTTGATACGAGTACATCATCTTACTTCTTTCCAAATGCAAACCAGATATATTTAGCCAAAGTTGTCTTTGATTGTGTAGTCATGTCTTTTTGACCATCTAATAATCTCTTAAAGAACTCCATTTTCATTCATATTCTATCAATTTTGCAAATTAGCCCTTTAGAACTATATATATTTAGTACACACACACACACACACACACACACATTTTACTGATTGGGATTGCCCTCTGGTTGCCCATATTGAATGTAATCAGATCATAATCACTGATTCCTAGGAAATCACCATCTTCCACTTCAGTGATTAATTAATTTTAATCAATCACAATGAGGTCCAAAATAGAGTTTCCTCATGTTGACCGCAATACCTTTTGTGTTAAATTTATAATTTTTAGAAACTCTAATGATGTTTTCCTACTGGCTACATGAGATCTATAGTACATCTCCTAAATTTAAGTACCCCATAACACAATTTTTCTTTCCATACATTACAGTTAGGTGCTTAAGGAGTAAGGCATCCTGTTGTCTAGTTTGATTTGGTGGTCTGTAACAGAGCCCTCTCTAGGGCTTTGTTAGTTAGCACATTGTTCCATATACGTTCAACATTCTGTCTTTCTGAGGTATCAATAACTCTAGAACACCCCCCTCTACCTCTTTTACCTTCTCTGTCCTTCCTAAACAGGTATAACTAGTTATTTTAATATTCCAATCATGTGAATCATCCTGCCAGGTTTCAGTAATGCCAATTATATCAAATTTCGTCTCATCAGTGAGAGTTTCCCATTCCTATTGCTTGTTACCCAGTCTCCTAGCACTCGTATATAAACAATTGGAAATGTTCTTCTCTTCACATTCTCTGTCCCTTTAGTTCAATTCATTCATGACACACTGAGTTTGACGATGAATGAGAGAGAGAGAGAGAGAGAGCAGAGACTGTGTTGGGGTCTTGCTTTGCTCTGAGTTATTTCCTTAGCATTCTGGAGCCTGGAAGAATTGTCTTCATTGAACCAGAACTTAGGGCACGTCTTCACTACCCGCCGGATCGGCGGGTAGCAATCGATCTATTGGGGATCGACTTATCGCGTCTAGTGAAGACGTGATAAAATTGATCCCCGATGGCTCTGCCGTCGACTCCGGAAATCCACCGTGGCAAGAGGCGGAAGCGGAGTCGACGGCGGTGCGGCAGCGGTCGACTCGCCGCCGTCCTCACAGCCAGGTAAGTCGACCTAAAATACGCAACTTCAGCTACGCTATTCATGTAGCTGAAGTTGCGTATCTTAGGTCGACCTCCCCCCCCATAGTGTAGACCTAGCCTTAGAATCCTAGAAATGTAGATCTAGAAGGGAACCTCAAAAGGTCATCAAGTCCAGCCCCTGCACTGATGCAGGACCAAGGAAATCCAGACCACCCCTGACAGGTCTTTGTCTAATCTGTTATAAAAACCTCCAAGGATGGGGATTCCACAACCTCCCTTGGAGCCTATTGCAGAGTTAGCTACCCTTATAGTTAGGTTAGATATTAGGAAAAACTTTCTAACTGTCCCTTGCTGCAGATTAAGCCCATTACTTCTTGTCTTACCTTTCATGGACATGGAGAACAATTGATCACCCTCCTCTTTATAGCAGCCCTTAATGTATTTGAAGACTGTTATCAGGTCCCTCCTTAGTCTTCTTTTCTCAAGACTAAACATACCCAGTTTTCTAAACCTTTCCTCATAGGTTAGGTTTTCTAAACCTTTTAGCATTTTTGTTGCTCTCCTCTGGACTCTGCAATTTGTCCACATCTTTCCTAAAGTGTGGCATCCAGAATTAGATACTGTACTCCAGGTGAGGCCTGACCAGTGCCTAATAGAGAGGGAAAATTATTTCCTATGTCCTGCATATGACAGTCCTATTAATACACCTCAGAATTATATTAGCCTTTTCCACAACTGCCTCACACTGACTCATATTCAATTTATGATCCGCTCTAACCCCCAGCACTACTACCACCTAGCCAGTTATTCCCTATATTGTAGATGTGCATTTGAGTTTTCCTTCCTAAATGTAGTACTTTGCAATTATTTTTATTAATTTTCATCTTATTGATTTCAGGCCAATTGTCCAATTTGTCAAGGTGGTTTTGAATTCTAATCCTGTCCTCCAAAGTGCTTGCAATCTCTTTCAGTTTGCGGTCATTATCCATGTCATTAATGAAAATATTGACCAGCACTGACCTCTGCAGGACCCCACAGCGAACCATTGATACTGCTCTTTGAGTTCAGTCTTTCAATCAGTTGTGTACCTACTTTATAATAATTTAATCTAGACCGCATTTCCCTAGTTTGCTTATGACACTTATGTGAGACTGTATCAAAAGCCATACTAAAAATCAGGATATATCATATCTACTGCTTCCTTCCTATCTACTAGGCCAGTCACACTGTCAAAGAAGGAAAAGAGATTGGCTGGGCATATTTTGTTTTTGACAAATCCATACTGGCTATTCCTTAAAACCCTATTACCCTCTAGGTGCTTACAAACTGACTGTTTAATAATTTGTTCCAGTATCTTTCCAGGTATTGAAGTTAGGCTGACTATAATGGGTGCACTCACCTCTTGCGAGCGACCCTGAGTGTGTGCGGGCCTGCAGTTTTTTCTCAGTTTCCTTCACTCACGGTGCCCCCTGTCAGCTGCTGCGCTTGTCAGGCCAGTCTTCAGTGACTCAGCCCTCTGACCGAGTCACACTGAGTCTGCGTGCAAAACTGACAAAACCTCTTCCGGGGTACACAATCGAAAGTGTCCTGCAGCCCTTCCTGGGCTCAGTCCTCTCACTGTCCAACAGGGCCTGTCGCGGTACCCTCCATTGGTGTGTCCTCCTCTGCAGCCCTCCGTGGGCTCAGTCTTTAACCAGTCCAACAGACCATCACGGCACCCTCGGCTAGGTTACAAGGCTCCTACTCTGGAATTGAGCAGCATCCCAAGGGCTTCTTCCCTGGGAACTCCTTGCCTCTACTCGAGTCCTCAGTGATCCCAGCCTCCCTGCTGAGCCACCGCTCCTGGACTCAGTTCACTGACCACAGCTCCCCACTGACTCACTCCCTGTAACTACCTGCTTAGTCCCTTGCAGCTGCTCTGCCCACCCTTTCAACTCCTGAAACCAGCCAGGAGCACCTCTTGCTCTCTCTCAGTCCCTGCAAGCAAACTGAACTCACTGTAGCCCTGCAGCTCCTTTTATATGAGCCTGCTGGGTCCTGATTGGCTGCTCCCTGAAGACCCTCTCATTGGCTGTGTCCCACACAGCTGTTCTAGGTAGCTTGGAGTACTTCTCTCTTGCTCTTTTCTGGGGCAGGGTGAGGCAGGGTTACGAAGCCTCCAGCAGGGGCCTCCAGACTAGTTCACCCCATCACACTGACCAATCTATAATTCCCTGGGTCCTCTTTGCTCTCCTTTTTAAAGAAAAGTACAGTTTGCACATCTCCATCCTCTGGGATCTCATATGTCCTCCATGAGTTCTCAAAGATAATTGCTAATGGTTCCGAGATTGCTTAAGCTAGTTCCTTCAGTACACTAGGATGAATTTCATCAGGCCCTGCTGACTTGAATATATTTAACTTATCTGTTTGCCAGAAGCTGGGAATGGGTGATAGGGGATGGGTCACTTGATGATTACCTGTTTTGTTCATTCCCTCTGGGGCACACAGCATTGGCCACTCTCGGAAGACAGGACACTAGGCTAGATGGACCTTTGGTCTGACCCAGTATGGTCGTTATTATGTTATGTTCTAAATATTCTTTAAGCTTATATTTCCTTATCTTAGCTTGCATTCCTTCCGCCTTGTTGTCAATGTTGTGTTTCATATCTAGTCATCTTTAACCTTTTAGTGAATAATGAAGCAAAATAAGCATTAAACATTCCACCAAGTCCCAGTGATGCCAATTAATTAATAATTTAGATGAAGTATTAATACTTCCAGTTCTTCTGTTTATTCCCCATGCTTCTTGCATCTAACTTGTTGAGCAGATTTCCCCCACCGATTTCCCTCTTGTTGTTCCTATGACCCTTTTGTAATTTGTACCACTTGACATAGTACAGACGACTGTGCACAACTGGGCCTGATGCACAACCTCTGGTAGAGCTGACTCTGTTGAGCCAGGACCTAGCATAGCAGACCTGGAGGAGATAACTTTGCTAAACTAAAGGTTACCCTGTTTCCCTTGCCCTCCAAAGAATGGTGGAGATAATAAGAGAGTTTTAATATGGGGGATGTGCAAGGGTATGATTTGGGGAGTGTATGTGCAGATTGTATACACATCCAACACCCTTGTTGCATTCATTTTTATCACAACAGCAGCTTTGGCAGAAGATGACTTTGCTGAGTGGGACCTGGCAGCAGAAGACCATAGTGGGACCTCCTTTGCACTGGAGCAGAGAGGCTGAGGAGAGCTATATGCCCCAGCATCAGCTGACTGTCCCTAATCTTCCTGGCTGTAGGAGTGAGGTATAGGTGTGTGGGAATTGTGTTTTAACAAGTGTTGTGGGCCCCCAACAAGCCAGGCAGTTAATAACCACTCAGAGTGTGGGATCTGCCATTCTCTCTGGCTTTTGTTAATTTCATTTTATTATGTCAATAGCTGTATATCTGTTTCCCAAGTAAAAGATTTTCATGTTCCATTTTTTCAAGGACTCTCGAGTGCCTTCTGAGCAGGGGAGGATCAAGCCAAGAGTCCATTTAAAAAGGGATCCCTAAGCATTATACTGAGCCTAGTCTTTGCTACTGCTAAGGACACCTGGCAGTAGGGTTAGTTTGTGCTGGGCTGGAGCTTCTGGTTAAATTCCATTTGTGCTGCAGTGCAAAGACAGGGGTTCAAATGCAGCTTGGGTTGGCTTGTGAGTGGCCTGAGGCTTTCAGTCAAGAATAGTTTCTGAAGTGGTGTGAGTCGCTGCAACCATCATCTCTTCACCCTCTACTCATCCCTCCCAATTGCAAAAGCCTTGGAGAACAAATGAGCGTTGCAGTATCACCTGGAAGTCAGCAAATTCAGGCTCTGTTGGGGGGAGAAACAGCACGAGTGAAATCCTGGCCCCATTGGAATCAAGGATAAAGACTCCCATTAATTTCAATGAGCCCCCAGATTTCACCCCATGTCTTGAGAATTTTCCAGAGCAGGGTGGTAGGAGCATTTGAAAGTGGAGTATTTGGGAGAGTCTGAGTTTTGTTCACTGTATTCTTATAAAGGTTCTCCCAGAGCACTTGTTGCATTCATTATGATAAAGTGAAATAAACAGATTTGGGTATCACAATAGTTATCGCCTATGTAAAGCCTTATATATGAGTTAGGGATTATTAATAAAATAAAGAGTCACATAAAGCAAAGCAGGTGAGTTTCATGCTGTTCTGTTTTCAACTTATCTTGACTTTTTAAATAAATGATGAGGCCTACTTTTCAGTCATTAAGAAATGTCACATCTCTTGGATAGTGTCCTAAAGTTTAACATGTAGGTCCTTAAAATAAACAGTAGGTGGCCTCAGAACATGCGTATTCTTGTTCAGTAGAACAGAAGGCAAATACAAGTGACTGGGGAGAACCCTGCTGATTCTCTGTGGTTCTGAAAAGCATCTTCACTGGCTCCCCTAATTATGTGAAATGTGCTGAGACAAATCTGCAGCACAGGATTATTGTTTTTTACCTAAGAACTGGGCGATACGTCAAATCTCAAAATAGGGTGATGCGGTCTAGTCTCATTGGACTGTTTTAAACCCAATTTTGTCTGTTATAATGCCTCGGAGGAGACAGAGAAAGTTTGTTGAGAAAACTAAGGAGTGTATGCATTGTTATGCATATTTATATTTGCCAAACTCACTCACTAATCAGCTACCTAACATGAAGAATGTTTGGATGCCCAGGTCAGGAACTCTGCGACTCACATGCTGTCATTTTCAAGTCACTACAAAGTTATTGCCTGTAAGAGAGATTCTGCATGAATGGCAACATATGGTGGTTTTGAAAATGATGATGGACTAGCACTGTGGACTATTCCAAGAGTTGGTCTTTCTTTTATGGGGCAATTATTGCACAGGGTAATGATTCAATCCACAGACACCAGCACATGGCAAATGAATGAATATGCTCTAGTCCAAACAAGAATTATTTCAGGGAAATCATTTGGCTTGTGTTATTCAGGAAGTCAGACTAAGTGATCACCTTAGAATCTATGAAAATATTATTTGAATCCAGAACAAATCTATTAATACATGGTGGGCTTAAGTAATAAAGACCCAGTCACCTGGGAGATCACCTTTCTATCTCCAGACCTGTCATAGCAGTTTAGACTCTTGCTACCTGTTCCTGGGGTTGAACCCTCCAGGATGGGAGTCAGTGTGCTCTCCTAGGAGGACTTATGTCCCCACTTGGAATCCAGCACAAACTGAAGGTCACCCTGTCAGGCCTGGTCTACACTAAAAAGTTAGGTTGATCTAACTACATTGCTCAGGGGGTTGAAAAATCCACACCCCTGAGTGACATAGGTAAACCAACCTAATCCCCAGTGTACAAGCTGTGTTACACCACAGCTAATTTAAGCAGTCATTGCACATCACACTTCAATGTATTTTTCCTCACTTTGTTACCAATATAGTTATTTTCTCTGTCAAAGCTGTGTTTGACAATTCTCCCGCCCATTATAAATAAACTGGAAGTGTGTTCTATTTTCTGTGATTACACATTTTGCTACTAAGAGACACATCAGTTGCCTTTTCTGGCATTTGCTGGAATATTTAAATTTGTCCATTAATGCCAGGTGACAGGCTTTTGGAGAGGGGAGGAACTTTGAATTCAAAACCGTGGAAAGACTAATGAAACATTACTCCAATATTTTTGTACTTTTTTGCTAAGAAAAAGTGTTACGGGACATATTAGCTGGAAGCATTTCTGGTATTTACCAGGGTTAGTGAAATATGCTGTATGTAGATGCCTGAGTATCTAATAAAATCTGTTTAAGATTTTGATCTAGATTTTTTTAGTTTGTGACTTTGTTTTTGTTAATAGTTGTTTTAAATGGTGCATCATACAATATACCAAAGTGACAGACATTTTTATAAGTCTCTAAGTCTCTCTCTCCATACACACACCCTACCCGCTATCCTTCCCCCTTCCCCCGCCTCGAGATGCCTGAGATTATGGGCTGGTCTACATTACTGCTTAAGTCGATGTAACTTATATCATTCAGGGGTCTGAAAACGACACCCCCCCTGAGCAACGTAAGTTACATCGACTTAAAGCACTGTCCACACCATGCTATGTCGGCGAGAGACATTCTCCCGTTGGCATAGTCACATAGCTCTCGCATTGGCATAGTCACATAGTTAATCAGTGTCATGGTTGGAAGGTAAAAGTAAGGTATCCTGGCTCCCAGTCTAATTAGGCTGCTTTGTACGTGACAGGTCTGTTCTTAATTTAAAGCTTGTCCTAACTCCGAATGAGATCAGGGGTTGTTTAGAATGGCCTGGATGGAAGTACAATACTAATTTTGGTCAGCTGCTTTTGACGCTCTAATAGTGAGCCTCCTAATATAGTGCTGCACCATATGGCATGTGATCTGGGTTTCTTGCTGCTTTATGTATTTACTCTTACACCCTACAGGCTTTAATACTTACGTTTGGATCTTCATCCCCCCATCGCTGCTTTCCCTGGGTAGTGCACTTTAAAATCCAAAACAACTGCTGTGAAGCAAAATGAAAGAAAGCAAAGAAGTCAGGTGACAACATTTGAGACACAATAGCATTTTGGGTAGAGTCATTGCTCTGAAAGATTGCATTTTGCATTCCCACTTCCCGTAAACATTCTTCTAGTCTCCAGGAATCAGGGCAAGAAGTGGGGGTCCTGTCTACTATACAAACAACAGGTCTGATGTCCTAGTTCTTCCCACTGAAGTTACGGACTATTTTGTTTATGTAGAGCAGAAGCACAGAGTGCACACACAAGCCTCCTGCCTCAGCCTTTTCTAGGGGGATCCAAAATGCTTTGATAGATAAAACTATTTCCCTGTGCTACAATAAAGTAAGAACCAAGTTCTCTGCACATTTCTTTTTTATACTGGTTGCTGTGGCCTGTTACTGTGATGTCCTTTCATAAAGGTGTCCAAAAGTCCTCTGACTTCTTGGAAAAGAAGTAAGAGAGTTAGTCTTATTTAGTACATCTTTGTTGTAGAAGGGCTCTTAGTGTTGGCAATAAGAGCCCTACTCCTCTCTACGCTTACTCTGCACAGGGAGTAAAATCAGCTGGAACTGGGGTGGGGAGTCCACTGTAGAAAGACAGTGAGTTTGACGTTCCACAGGTTTTGAGGACAGGGGTTTCAGGGAGCAGTCGTGCTCCATTGCATTTGCCCCCTTGGACCCTGTTGATTCCTAATCAGAAATCCACATGAGAGTTAACGCTGCTGGAAGTATCAGGGTGGAAGGGAAAGCTGCCTCTGGGGAGGGCTTGGAATTGGCATGCCTGTGGAGTGATTTCCCTGCAGATTCTTGGGATGTTTGATGTTTGCAAACCACACCTCCTGCCATCTTGTGAGGTTGCAAACTCCTCCCTCCTGTCTCTGGTACAGAGAATGCAGCATTTAGGCCTGGTCTACACTAGGCGTTTATGTCGACTTTAGCGCCGTTACATCGACTTAACCCTGCACCCGTCCACACCACGAGGCCATTTAGTTCGACATAGAGCTCTCTTTAAATCGATTTCTGTAATCCTCCCTAACGAGGGGAGTAGCGCTAAATTCGACATGGCCATGTCGAATTAGGCTAGGTGTGGATGGAAATCGACGCTAATAGCTCCGGGAGCTATCCCACAGTGCAACACTCTGTTGACGCTCTGGACAGCAGTCCAAGCTCGGATGCTCTGACCAGCCACACCCCGGGAAAATTTGAATTCCTTTTCCTGTCTGGGCAGTTTGAATCTCATTTCCTGCGTGGCGAGCTCAGCAGCAGTGGCAATGATGCAGAGCTCTCCAGCTGAGATGGCCGTGCAATCCCAGACTAGAAAGAGGGCCCCAGCATGGACTGATCGGGAAGTCTTGGATCTCATCGCTGTGTGGGGAGATGAGTCCGTGCTTGCCGAGCTGCGCTCCAAAAGACGGAATGCAAAGATCTACGAGAAGATCTCTAAAGCCATGGCAGAGAGAGGATACAGCCGGGATGCAACGCAGTGCCGCGTGAAAATCAAGGAGCTGAGACAAGGCTACCAGAAGACCAAAGAGGCAAACGGACGCTCCGGATCCCAGCCCCACACATCCCGTTTCTACGAGGCACTGCATTCTATCCTAGGTGCGGCCGCCACCACTACCCCACCAGTGACCGTGGACTCTGAGGATGGGATATTGTCCGCGGCCGGTTCCTCCGACATGTTAGCTGACGGGGAAGATGAGGAAGGAGATGAAGAGGACGATGCAGTCGACAGCGCTTACCACGCTGATTTCCCCGACAGCCAGGAGCTCTTCATCACCCTCACAGAGATCCCCTACCAACCGTCCCCCGCCGTTACCCCAGACACAGATTCAGGGGAAGGATCAAGCAGTAAGTGTTTTAAATATCTTAACATTTATTTATAACAGAACTTGCATATTTTAAATATTAACAATAGCTAAAGTGCTTTCAAGTATGTAAACTTTTATTTATAACAGAACAGGAAGATTTGAAATATTAACAATGGGTAAAGTGCTTCTAAACTTGTAAACAGGAAAGTGCAACAAAACGGGGAATCTGAACAAAGGGTATCATGATTATTGTGTCTTTGTCTGCTTCAATGTATAGTCCGAACCATTTTAAGAAAATTCAACAATGTCCGCTTCATGATTACACTGCCCAAGACGCTCCACTCTTTTGTCCCTCCAAGGGCACCTAACCCAAAAGCTGGTCGATGTGTCCGGGGATAGAGGCGAGATCCCCCGGGGAGAACTCCTCATAGGCCTCCTGCAGGTGTCTTTCCAGCCTAATTATCAGGTTCTTTGGCAGGGAGAGCTTATTAGGCCCCCCGTGGTAAGAAACGTTTCCCTGCCACAACGCCAGCAGGTATTCGGGGATCATGGCCTTGCACAGCATAGCAGCAAATGGCCCCGGTTTCTGCAGGCTGTCCTGGAGCATCCTCTCCTTCTGGCTCTCCGAGACCCTCAGGAGGGTGATGTCTGGCATGACGCCCTGCTTTGAATTAGGTAGGGGAAAGTTAGTATTGGGACTGCTTGCCCGTTCCTTTACAGAACTGCAACCGCCGGTTTACAGCCACGCGGTTTACAGCCGAGAGGGGCTGGGACAGGGGCAGAGTTCATGCTTGCAGGATTGCTGCCAGCAGAGACTCGCATTGCTTTCTATGTGAAAGGAGGCCAGTGCCACTCTTAAAGTTTTAAGCAGCCACAAGTCTACGGCTTACCATGTTTGCCAGCTAGACAAAGTCCGGTGTCCTGCCCCGCTCCTCAGCTCGCCACAGCAAGACCGCAGGCACTGTAGGCGAGGGCCGAAAATTCGACCTTGTCCTCAGTGCGCGTGTGATAGGTGCTCTGCATGGTCTTGTTCACAGAGAAAGACTATGTTCTCTGTTCACAGATACATTGATCTGTCTCAGGAATTCACTCCCTTTTTCCAATTCCCACAGCCACATCTGCCCAGAGGCTAGCGCACATTAGGAGGAGGAAGAAGAGGACACGGGAAGACATGTTTGCTGAACTAATGGGATGCTCCCGAGGACAGGCAGCCCAGCAGACACAGTGGAGGGAGAACTTGTCCCAAATGCACCGGGCAAACATGGAACGGGAGGAGAGGTGGCGACAGGAGGACCAACAGGCGACTCAAACGCTGCTTGGACTAATGAGGGAGCAAATGGACACGCTCCGCCGCCTTGTGGATGTTCTGCAGGACCGGAGGCAGGAGGAGAGAGCCCGGCTGCAGTCTCTCTCTAACCGCCCTGCCCCGCCACCAAGTCCCATACCCCCCTCACCCAAAGTCCAAACACGGAGGGGCGGCAGGGGCCGTGAAAACTTTCACTCCACCCCAGCGGACAGCTATAGCACTAGAAGGCTCCCATTCCCCAAAATCTGAAAAGTCCTTTCCTACCCGCCTCACACAAGACCCCGTCCAAGTTTCACCCCCCCGTTCCATGTGTGGTTGTTAATAAAAAATACGTTTCTGTTCATTACTGTTTCCATCCTCTTCTTTTGGAGGAGAGTCTGTCTGAAGGGGGGGGAAGGGGCTTGGTAATTAGACAGGACAGTCACCTTTAGCAGGGGGCAGGCCCAGCAGCAGGGCACATACACAGTGCAGTGACTAGTTACCCTGGTCAGTCTGGGAGGTGGCTTTCATGTTCTGTGGCGGGGGGGCGGGGTTGCTCTGTGACTTTGTGGCGGGGGAGGGCAGTTTAGAAGCATCATTAGCATCACAACACTAAACCCAGGTTTAAAACATTCCCGCGAAAACAGTAATGAAGACAACGGTGTTCATTAGTAAAACAGAACAGATTTTATTTTTTGGGAAGGGGGTGAAGGGGGTAACTGAGTAAAGAAACGGGGGCAAGTTCAGCCTCTGTGTCCACAAACTTAAAAGTCACTGGGTACCCTGCTCAGTCTTGAAACTGGCTTTGAAAGCCTCCCGGATGCACAGCGCGTCCCTCTGGGATCTTCTAATCGCCCGGCTGTCTGGCTGGGCGTAATCAGCAACCAGGCTATTTGCCTCAACCTCCCACCCCGCCATAAAGGTCTCCCCCTTGCTCTCACAGAGATTGTGGAGCACGCAGCAAGCTGCTATAACGATGGGGATATTGGTTTCGCTGAGATCACAGCGAGTCAGTAAGCTTCTCCATCTCCCCTTGAGACGGCCAAAAGCACACTCCACCACCATTCTGCACTTGCTCAGCCGGTAGTTGAAGAGTTCTTTTTCACTGTCCAGGGCGCCAGTATAGGGCTTCATGAGCCAGGGCATTAGCGGGTAGGATGGGTCCCCGAGGATCACTGTAGGCATCTCCACGATGGCGCAGCGGGATCCATGCTCGCG
The DNA here is from genome assembly GCF_002925995.2 of Terrapene triunguis. Classification (NCBI taxonomy): domain Eukaryota; kingdom Metazoa; phylum Chordata; order Testudines; family Emydidae; genus Terrapene; species Terrapene triunguis. The sequence continues at coordinate 14,926,391 of NW_020664448.1, forward strand.
GTGCTGTGGCGTCCGCGCTGTCACTGACCAGAAAAGTGCGCGAACTGATTTCCCGTCGGCGCTTTCAAGGAGGGAGGGAGGGCGGGAGTGACGATTGGATGACGACAGTTACCCAAAAGCACCCTCGAGACATTTTTTTCCCCCAGAAGGCATTGCGGGCTCGACCCAGAATTCCAATGGGCAGCGGGGACTGCGGGAACTGTGGGATAGCTGCCCACAGTGCACTGCTTCCAATGTCGATGCTTTCCCTGGTAGTGTGGACTGACAAAGTCGAATTACTGTCCTTAGTGTGGACACACACGTTCGACTTTCTAATATCGATTGCACATATTCGATTTAACTAAAATCGAACTACTCTCGTAGTGTAGACATACCCTTAGAGTGGGAGATGAATGTATGCATGGACTCTATCACTGTTATACAAATTAAAAAAAAAAAAAGATTAGCTCTTCTTTTAAAAACACGTGTTTCCCTTTGAAAGGGATAGACACCCTCACAGCATTCAGCATAAACCAACTACTAATTTGGGGATTAGGAGGAAGCTTTCCCTGCCTGGGTGCAGGTTATCCCTTAACTCCCTGTTGCAGGCTTCTTTCCTCTGATGCACCTGGTATTGTCCACTCTTGGATACTGAAATTGATGGACCACCACTCTCATCTGGTAGGGCAATTCCTGTGTTCCTATGGATTAGGTCATATCAGGACCCACTGGGAAAAATCTTGAGGGCCATAATCACATTTTACTGGGCCCTTGGTTAGGCAGATTTCCTTTAACTGCTGGAATCTTGACTCTGCTACCAGTGCACCAGCTCATCACTCATGGCTGAGCAATGGAAGGAAGGTCCTTTAAGTTTTACATCTCTCTTCCCCTCTGCTTGGTCTGTTTGTGAGACGTGTTAACTCCTCTTCTTTACTCTTCACACTGGATTGTGTTGAGGGGAGGAGGAAATCAATTATGGATTGATTTCCTCCTCCCCTGCCTCCATTCAGAAGGCTGTATCAAGGTGGCTCCTGAGACATGTCACCCAAGTTTCTTATTATTGCTGGTGGAACTTTGTAGCACTGACAGAAAGCAGCAGTATTACAGAAAATACATTGGCTGCACCAGACACTAGGATCATTGAACTCAAAAGGGAGAATCGTACAACAGAGGGAGGAACGTCTGGATGCTGTCATGTGAGTAACAACTCTTCTCATCTGTTGCGAAAAGCATGTATTATTCAGCAACTAAACCAGCAGCCGTACCCGCTCATTGACAAAGAAACCCCCGGGGCTGCATGAAGTGAAAGGTCAGTGGCAGTAGAAATCAAAGCCCTATCTTGACCATTGCTGGCAACTACTGTTGCAGAGCGGCTCTTTCAGGGTCCCAAGGAGGAGATGGAGCTGCTACTTGCTCCTACAAGCGCCTCCATAACCTCCTGGGCTGCCCCACCAATGCCAGCTCTCTAATCACTTGCAGAAATGGGACCAAAGAGGAGAAGCTTGTCAGCTACAGAGTTAGTTCTCAAAGCAACAGTGACAGAGATGAGATTGATTACCATGTGCCCTGCCCGGAGAGTGAATTTGTTAATGATTTATTGAATCTGTCTTTTGCTCAGTGTCCCCATGGAAAGCACAGAACTTGACTGGTCCTGTTCAGCGTTGCAGTGTGAGGCAATGTCAAAAATCAGCATTTTGCTCATTAGAGCATGTGATTTTTGGTCTCCCTGAGTTTCAATGAAAGGTGACCTTTGGCTCAACATGGAAATATTCATGACGATGTCCTATGTGCTGCCCTGCAATTCAGGTTCGGCATCCACATAACCCTGCTTCTGGCTGCACTCCAGTACATGGGCATCCCGCGTGCCCTTTACCATGTATGATTATCTGTCAGTGTGAGACAAAGTGGGGATGTGAGATTTTCCCTTGCTGGAGAATTATCTTCTGTGTCTGACATTAGGCCATTCCTATTACATGTGTAAATTAAAGGAACTGTGTGGTTTGTAAAACTGAAGTTGCTCTAAAATAAATTGATCTACAGTATTCTGAGAGTATATTCTAATGAATGACCCACAGCGTTTTGATCCCCACTCTATGGTCATTTTAAAGTGCTTGGTTCTCACAACACATTTTTTTGGTGGCCTCAGAGTGTGGCCACCAACTCTTGCAGGTGGCTGATCTGACAATTTTTCCTAAAATATTTAATTCACTTTATAAAAACAAATAAATATGCACATACACATGTCCAAATCATTGTAATTTATTTATGTAGGGGTTTTTTTTTGTTTTTTTTTTGCAGACTCAATAATAAAACTAATGTACTGTTGTTTCTATTCTTTACTGGACCTAAACAGAATAGAAACAAATAAGGTGCTTTGCATGTTCTTGTCTTTTATTGTTGTTTCTTTTGCTTTTTTGGTTGCCTTTTTTTTAGCCTTGCTAGCTAGTAAGTCTGCTTCTGTGAAAAGTGATATTTGTATGTTTAATATCACTTTTCACAGCAGCAGTCTTGCTAGCTAACTGGGAGGCAGCGAAAAGTGATATTAACAAACATACAAATATCACTTTTCACAAAAGACTTACTCAGCCCTGGCAAGCCGGGGGACAAATGAAGCCCTGGATGGGGAGGTGGGTAGAGAGGCAACGGGGGTCAGGGGCAATTGGGGATGGATGGAGGGCTGAGGGAGGCAGTTGCTGGCTGGGGGGATGGATGAGAGGCTGGGGTAGGTAGCAGGGCCCAGGGGCAATGGAGGTGGGGTGGTGAGCCCAAGGCCAGAGCCCAAAGCCCAGCACCATGTGGCCAGAGGACAGAGCACACGGCCAAAACCCGGCATTGGAGGATGGAGCAGGGGCCAGGCGTGATGTGGGGAGTGACCCTGGAGCCAGCATCTGCTGCTGCATCACAGCTAGGGCTGGATCCCATGGCCCTGGAGCCAGAGCCCGAAACCCTGCAGCTGTGGGACGGAGCCTGCTGCCACGTGGCCAGAGCCTGGGGCCATAGGAGGCAGTAGGGCCCAGAGGCAATGGGGTGGTGGTGAGCCCGGGGCCAGGGCCAGAGCCCAAGCTCCATGGCCAGGGGACAGAGCCTGAGCCCCACCGCCCCTGGAAAGGTGGGGAACTCACACAGGCTGCCTGCTTTTCCAGTGTTTGTGGCTCCAGAGGATGGCAGGGCCCAACTCCAGGCCCCAGGGGAGGAGCCATTGCTTTGCCACCCCCCCATCACCACCCAGGAGGCTGTGGCTGTATGAAAAACCCCTGGTGGCTGCATGCGGCCACGGTGGCCACATTTGTGAAACATTGGTTTAGATCCAGATCCTTAGCTGCTTTCAATCCGCGCAGCTCCGGTGAATTTGGGCATGTCTGACCTACGGACTACATTGGTGCTGCTGCGATAGATGCAGTGGGCATCAATTTAGTGGTCTAGTGAAGACGCGATAAGTCAATGGCCGAGTGCTTTCCCGTCGACTTCAGTACTCCACTTCAACAAGAGGCGGAAGCTATGTCAACAGGAGAGCATCTTCCGCTAACACAGTATGGTGTAGACACTGCTGTGAGTCAATGTAAGCAGGGCTGGCTCTACTGTTTTTGCCGCCCCAAGCAGTGCACCGAATTGCCGCCGCAGACAGCGGGAGCAGTCTGTGCGCCTTTAGGGCGGCACGCGCGTTTCCACGGCGGTGGCAATTGGGCGGCAGCTTCTGTCTTCAGCCGGAAGATAGAAGCTGCCACCGAATTGCCGCTGCCGTGGAAACGCGTGTGCTGCCCTAAAGGCGCATGGACTGCCCCCGCCGTCCGCGGCGGCAATTCGGCGCGCTGCTTGGGGGCAAAAACACACGGACTGCCGTCCCTTGCAGATTGCCGCCCCAAGCACCTGCTTGGAAGGCTGGTGCCTGGAGCCGGCCCTGAATGTAAGTTACATGGACTTAAGTTATGTAACTTAACTAGTGTAACTTAAATAGACTTACAGGGTTAGTGTAGACAAGGCCTTCGGTACAGCTGTGCTGATTTACACCAATTGAAGATTTGACCCCTTGTATATTAGCTGCCCAGGTTGCTGTTTGTGCAGGGAAAGATGGGGAAAAGCTGGAAGTCATACAATCATTTCAGTTTAAATGGCGTATTCTACTTCTTCAAAGTGTTTTGTATTAGAATAATCCAAGAGAATTGCCATTAGTAACATCTCTGTCCAGTGCAGCTAGAGGGTATTATTCATTTTCAGGTGATTTGGGACACAGCTGAGGAGTAGTGGGTCAAATAATCTTGATATCAAGTTTGTATATTGCATAGCTAAAGATATTGGACTCTGTGTAGGAACTGCTGTGTAAAATTCTATGGCCTGTGTTATACTGGTCAGTTCTGATGATCGTAAGGGACACTTCTGACGTTAAAAATCTATGAATCAAGAAAAGGGACTTATTAGATTTCTAGGACCACCAGAATTCTTTCCATTAGAGGGCGCAGATATCTAGTAGATAGGATTCCTGTTCTCAACATCTAGCCCGGCTTGCCATGTGATCTTGGGCAAATCACTTAAATTCTCTGTGCTTCAGTTTGCTCATCTGTAAAGTGGGGATAGTAAAACTTACCTGCTGTGAATAATACTGTTATTATGGAGCACCATAAATATGCCTGCTGCTTTATAGAACATATAAAGAGACAAGGCCTATGCCCTGGAGAGTTACACAGGACAATGGTTCAGGCAGAAGGAGATGCATGGACATTCTTGGGGAAGATACGTAGGAAGCCTAGATGAAATAGGGGAGTTGAGGAGAGGTTTGAAAGAGGAGAGAGAGGGTGCTTGGTGCATGAGAAGTGACGGGCTGTTTCAAGCATGAAGCATGGCTAGAAGATAAGAGTCGGAGGAGACATGTAGGGCCAAATCTTGCTTTCAATTACACTAGTATAAAGCTGCAGTAACTTCTCTGAAGTCAATGGAAGATTGAATGGAGAGTGGAATTTTGCCCAAAAGGAGCAGTTAGGAGAGAGCACGCAAATGTGCAGAGGGACTACAGTCAGAACAGAATAAAATGTCTGACTAAAAGGTTATGTGTTGCCTAATGTTTAATACCCTTTTCAAAGTGTGACACACGCCTGCCAAAGTGTAGGAGGTGATTCGGTATCAGTGACCTCACCTTCCTCCCACACACAGAGCCAGAGCCAATGTCTTTACCTTGAATCCTACTCAGCTTCCAATCAGAGAATGCACTGCGTCAGTTCTTCACGGTCTGAGAAATACATCTTGATTTCAACAAGAACTGGGTCAAAGACATGTGTGTGCAGAGCTATGCTGAGCGCACTGCCGGCACTTAACAAATGACACGTCACTGATAATAACAAAGCTACTCTATCTCCAACTCCTGAATAACTCTGGTCTCCTAGACCCAAATCCAAAAAGGGACTTAGACATTGGAACACTCAGTAATGCAGAGCCTAATTTTTAGGCAGTTATTGCCCAGCAGAATCCACTAACCTTGGGGTGGGCTAAGCTCCCTATACAATGCATGGGGAGAATTGGGCGCCTAAGTATGAGATCCACAATAGCCAGCAAGCCTAGGCCAGGCACCTAACTATCCAATAGCAGATGCTGCAGACAGGGGTGTATCCTAAGCCCCACCCCTCTCAGGGAGTGCAGATGCCCAGAGGCAGAAATTTAGGGTAGGTCTACACAGCAGCTGGGATGTGTGCTTCCTAGCTAGCCCTGCTCCAGCTAGTGTGCTACAAACAACAGCAAGGCTGCAGTACCTCAGGCTAGCCCCCTGAGTACAGTCCCACCCAAGACCTTGGGTATGCACTTGGATGGCTAGCTAGGGCCACAGTGGCCACATACTATTTTTAGATGCTAGCTTGAGCCAAGCTAGCTTGTGTACATCTACCTGATCTGGGAATTACCCCTCTCAGCTTCTGTACAGAGATACCCTTAGGTGTCTTGGGGACTTCAATGGCAGAAATTTAGGTGCCAAGGGATTTTAGGTGCCTCCAGGGTTAGAAGGTAGCAGAGCAGAGGTTTTGAGGATCTCAGTGGTGCCTAAAATTTGGACTTAGGTGCCTAAAGTAGGAGTAGGTGTCTAAGTTCTTTTGTGGGGCCTGGTGTCATGGCTTGAGGACATCCCAGATTTCTTCAGCCATTATCGAGTTATCATCCTTCTCATTTGCTAGAGAAAGGTAATTCTCACTTCCATCAGGCCCCCTTAAATCTTTAAGGGCCTAAATTCAGGATCAGACTCTAAAGTTGGCCACAATTTTTCCTCTATCATCTACCAAATTCCCAGGTGACGTATCCTTTCTCGAACCCGAGGAAAACTCTTTAAGGTAAATACATTTGTTAGCAAGATTTCCCTCAGCTTGTTTTTCCTTAATGCTATCAGGATGATTTTCCTTCTCATACGCTCCCATTATACACTTAAGTTCAGGTACTTCTAAACTCTATCTAGGAAGCATGGAAAACCCAACCAAAATTTCAAGGATAAAATATTCCTCAAAATAAGGTTTGCATTTACTATCCTATGAGATTCTCTCTTACTTGACTCCCATGGAAACCAGGTAGTGCTACTCTCCCTTTCATATACATTTCTTAATTCCCTTTTAGGAAAAAGTTAATGAAACCTAGGAATCTTTTAATTTAAAAGTGTGAGACACTCTGCCACAGGCTGTCATGTGCTAGGACCCTGTATAGACATACCATGTGGGCTTTATTAGCTCCAACTCAGAGTTTTAAAAGGTTTGGACGTCTCCCTGAGGTATAGAGTACAAGGAACAGGGAAGGAACCTAGGAATAGCCACACTTAGTTGGGAATTCAGAGGGAAGTGTATGATTCTCATTTAAGGTTGAAATGAAATATACAGTATGTGAGTGTGTGTGTATATATATATATATATAAATACGTATAAATATATGTATAAATAAGTGTGTGGGTGTCCAGAAGCTCAGTTAGGAACAGGATGGGAATTCCACTGCTTTCATCCTCAAATTATCCACCTTCCTCAGGGTGAGTGAAATTTCCTTGTGCTGCACTCACTGCAGGCATGGCGCCTCCTCCTGGGCATTTGGGGAATAGCTCACCAGGTCAACATCTCCCCCCGCACTTGCAAGCTGTCACTCCACCTCTGTCTCTGGCCCCTCTCTTGCTCTAGGAGCTGCTGTGGCCTTTTTGTGATTCAGCTCTCCAGTCAGGTCACGATCTGCATTGTCCCCTTCCGGGGTATCAAAGTCATTCCTCTCCAGCAGTCCTAGGCAGTCTGCCCATTTACTGCCTTATAGTGCCACTCCCTCTGTGGCTGGCAGGGGAACCCAGCCCCGGCTCAGGGACCCTCTAGCCAGCAGTCAAGGTCTGTTCCTTTTGAGACCTTACTGCCTTTCACTGAGCCCTTTACTTATCATCTGGTGCTCCCAGAAAGTAACTGTGGACTATCTGTCCCTATAGCCTCCAAAGACGCCTCCCTTCTCCCAGGAAGTGACTCCAGACTTTCCCAGCAGCCCTCTTTCTGCTTCCAATTTCTTGTCTTTATAGTCCCAGCCCAGCGCATTCCTCTGCAGGTTGGCTTCCTCATGCAGTCAGGGGATTACTTGGCCACCTGATTCCCCTCAGCTGTGTCTTGGTGGGTTAATTAGCCCCCTTCTCACTTTCCATTAACCCTTTCCCAGCAAGTGTGAGCTAAACACCCCATCATACCATGGCAGATTTGTGGTTATCTAGTGAGATTAAGAAAGTCTGAGATATTCCATTGCAGTGTTGCAAATTCTTGCATTTGTAGCTGGGGCAACCTTAATTCTGGTGTTTCCTATCTCTGGAGTGTTTGACTTTGCAACCTTGATATTCTTTTAATGTAGTTTCTTTTGTGTAATTTCCCAGGTTTTTTAAAAAAGCTAACTGAAAAAGTAGCTATTCTATCATGTGGACCCACACTGACTCCCACATGGTTCATCAGCAGGGTTGGTATTTTTAGGTCCACAGCACAGCCCTCTGCTACTTCAGTTAACAGAGCAACTGACAGTGGCGGTAGGTTGTTATCCTCTACGTAAGACAACCCTTAGAAGGAAATGAGGCATACATTTTGTCAGTGGGCTTCACAGCTTAGGAATGGGGAGATGCAGGAATCTTGAGCTTCCTTCCAGGGGAACTGAGGGGACTGCCTGCTGTTCGATACAGATACTTGGCCCCTCCAGCTTGTCCTTTTCCTAGTCCCAGTCTCCTCTCAACCCCTCTTGCCTTCTTGTTCCAGTCTTGGTTGTCCCCTGGCCCTCCTCAGAACCATATTCCAGCTCCAGTCCCAATCCTCACTCTAGCTCCACATCTCAGTCCCCTACCCCCTCACCATCCCACATGTCTAAGTCTCTGTCTTCCTAACCCACCTCAGCCCCTTGTCCCTGTCACCCCCTTTGCCATTCCCACTTTGCTCCAGTTCCTCACCCCTCTGCATTCCAGTCAAACTTCTTCCTCCTTGCTGTCTGGGCACTATCAGTCCGATTATTGAGATCACAGGAGAGACTGTATCCTGCTCTCTGTTCCAGTACCCAGCAGCCCATGGCAACTGGGGAGAGCAATTGCAGAGACAGTCCTGCTCAGACCCCGCAGTCCTGGGATGGAAGATGTACAGTGTGGATGGAATCTTCAGAGAATATAGCTGGCAAATGCTAGCAGCTCTCTACTGAGCACGTGCAAACTGAGATTTTCAGACAATCATAATTTGGTGTCATTTTGGGGAGGATTTTCAAAGAGACTGCAAAAGGCACATACCTGACAGCCGGACAAGTCCCCTACCAAATTTTTAGTCCCGGCTCCGAAGTGTGAAGGTGCTAGAGTTTCTCAACAAAGAAGTTGTAAAAAAAAAAAACCCTTTTAACTTGGACCAAACAATGTATTCTTTTTTGTTAACCTCGTTCTGAAAAATTGCTGAAGCATTTTTTTCTGAAATTTTCCCAGAAAATTTAGCCTGAGGCAGACTCATACCATGACAAATTTTAACCCAAACAGTTAACTTTCATCAAAGTTATTAGCAACTGAATACAGGGTCTTATAATGTAAAATGTCAGGCAACCTTAATTATGACAGTGCTATCAGTTCCTCTTCTGATATCATCAGCATGTCATAAAATGTTACCTGTCTTAATATGGTATAAGACTAGCCAAATTTGAACAGCCTCTTCCATGTATCCATATTTTGCCAAACTCCACTGACCGTCAAAGCCAGCGGAGTTTATACTCCACAAGTGCTCCATGGCTGGAGTTACAGAGTAGACTTTTCAAGGCAGGCTGGGTTCAGAAAGCTGGTGATTCAGTTTTAGCCCTGGTGCTCCCTGACTCTTTCACCTCATGCTCCATGAAGCTAGGGCTGCATCCAAGTCAGGCATATACTCTGGAGGTTATTGCTGCTTGTCTGAGCAGTAGCTCATTTAGGGTATGTCTACACTACGGGATTAATCCGAATTTAGATAATTCAAATTTGGGAAACAAGTTGTATAAATTCGATTGTGCGCGGCCACACTAAGCACATTAATTCGGTTTTTAACCACATTAATTCGGTGGTGTGCGGCCACACTACCCCATTAATTTAACCACATTAATTCGGTGGTGTGCGGCCACACGAACCCTAATTCGAATTAACAAAATCGATTTTGGCGCTACTCCGCTCGTCGAGGTGGAGTACAGAAATCGATTTTAAGTGCCCTTTAATTCGAATTAACTGGCTCTGTAGTGTGGACAGGTGAAGGGTTAATTCGGATTAACGCAGCTAAATCCGAATTAAAGTCGTAGTGTAGACCAGGCCTCAGGTTTCCCTCAGATAACAGCTATAGAATTCCTTGCTAGGGTAATTCTTCCCACTCCGTCATTAATAACATGCCTTTTAAAGGTTCTTTTGAGCTCATGCACTCCTGTTTTTGGGGGAGGCAGGTGGCAGGAAATGATCCCTGTAAGATATCATTCAGGACTGTTACCCTGCTCAGGGTGTTGTCTCCTCCCTTTTTGGGATTATTTGATATGTTTCCTTGCTCAGTAGCATGCCAGTCAAGGGAACATATGGCCCACAATTTATAAAAAGCTGCTGGCAGCTTGCCTCTACGGCTGTTTTAGCACATTGTGGAGACTTGGTAGCTTGCAACGTTTCCTTCTCAGACTGATCATTTCCTAGCAGTTAGCGCTGGCTGTGCTGACAGCTGCAAGTTTACGTTGGGACAAAGGAGTATTCATATGACAAGCGCCATTCCATGAATGGCAGTGAAATGACTTTATAGGTGTGAGAAGCCTGGTTTACCTCAGCAAACGCAGCAGGGCTATCTACAGCCCTCCTGGAGACAGTGTGTGAATGGCTTCTTCTCACCCTGAAATCTAAGGTGATGACTTGCTCTTCTTAGCGCCCCATTCATGTTCCCATGTGCACCCTAAGGAATCTCACATTGGCTTTGTTAGACACAGTGACGACATTCACACCAGTCCATCTTTGGAACGGGAGGTTTCCAGCCTCTGAGCTCTGACGCAAAAAGCCCTCTCAGCACCTGTACACCAGACAACCTTACTCTCCTTCTTTCTCATCTCTCCTCAAGAACTGCTCCTTCCTATTACCTGAGCTCTCCCCCTTCCATCTTCCCTGACTTCTACCCCTCAGAATAGCGCTAACATACAAAACCAAAGCAAACCAGAAGCTGACAAGACATTGTGTGTTATGCAGCATCTCTTGATCTGTCACCATTTTGCCCTTGTTCTTCTCGTGTGTCATGCCTTGTTGTCTTGTTAAGTAAAATTTAGGTTGCAAGTTCCTCCTCAGGGGCAGGGACAGTGCTCTGTAAAGCCACGTGTATGCTTATGGTGCGATATATGTAAGAATTAAAAGCCCAGACGCTCCTTCTCCCTGGCCTTCTCTAGGCTAATGCTCGGCTCTAATCAGCACAGAGCTGTGTTCTAACACAGAGCCTGCTGGGTAATGCAGCTAGGTCTCAGTGATATGAGGAAGGTTCAGAGCCACCATCAGTCAGATTGTGGTTGGTGCTGGGTTCATTAACAAGAGTATTTACACTAATCAGCATGAAACAGACTTCAGGGTCTCGCAGTCTGCCATTGCCTTGTCACTGAGAGATCAAACCCCAGGCCTGGTCAAAGGAAGATACAGTCACGTCTGCCACCTTATAGTTTTTTCTCTTCCAAACCCATGCCAGGCAGGGTTTCTGTAATCTTATCCTACATCACTATAAGTGTTATCAGTCACAGAACTATCTAGTCTTTTGTAAACAACAGCAGCAACAAATCTAGCTATAGTATTTATTTCCCTCTATAGTTTTCTGGGCCTCTGATTTCCATAACCTTCCCTCTGCCACTCTTAGGTGCCTGATATTATTGTGGCTCGCTTTATCCTCTAGGGATGGGATATTTACAGAGGCCTACGGGCGTTGGGTGTCCAACTCCGATTGACACTTTGAAATTTTCAGCCTAGGTTCTCAAGAGACTGTGGGCCATATTACGCTGCCTCAGAGGTCTCAAGAAGAAGGTGTGCCATTTTAGTGGCAGGAAGCATAATGTCTCTGGAATGGCTGGGGAGCTAGGGGGATATAGCCAGCTCTCCTCTTAGCATAGCCATCCTGGTGGGTGGGGAAGGGGTATGGCAAATGGGTTAGCTTGCCCATGGGTTGAGGCAAGCCCATTGGCTAGGTCTGCAGAAAGACCTACAGGTACCATTTTGGGGCACCAGGGCCTCTGGGAATTGTTAAATGCTGAGGAATGTTGTTACTGCTGCCCAGTTGTGACGGCTGCTCAGTGCTGCTGTTCTCGGAGCTCCGGTGTTAGCTGCACGAGCAGAGGACTCAGCGTGCTGATTCAGCAGATCTCAATGTTATTCATAAGAAAGTTCGGTGGCGAAGGGGCTCGGCCAAGTTTACTGTTGACAAAGCATGGTGCTAGCACCCCATTGGAGCTTCAAGTACACTGGCACATGTATGCCTGCAACAATGGTACCAGCTCATTCGGCACACCAGGATGCTGTCCCCTTGGCTGGCCAAAGATGCTCCTCGGATGACTTGTCCTTTTATACACGGCTGCAAACAAGTTAAGTATTACACTCTAGACGGGGCTAGTTACCACCCTTATCCTTGTAGCTGCTAGTTCAAACAAAACATCCTTATCCATGTATCAGTGTGTTCCTCTACCAGCTCTTAAGAAAGTTTTTACACAGTTATTTGAGAGATGTGTGTTTTTGTACCCTCCTATCCAGTCAGGAATGTGCTTACGTGGTGTTAGCTAATACATAGCGTGCTGTTAGTTCGCCAAGGCCAGGCCTACTCTGGTTCACCGCCTTTGGTTCACACTGTTAGTTATGCCTATGGCTCCATCAAGGCCTACAGGAATGTCTCTAGACTGCAGCTGGGAGATGTGGTTCCCAGTGTGGATAGACAGACTCATGCTAGCTCTGCTCAAGCTAATTCACTAAAAAATAGCAGTGTGGTCTTTGCAACATCAGGGGTGTGGCTCAGGCTAGTCACCCAAGCTCAGATCCAGGGGGTCAGGCAGGCGTGGACTCAGGTGGCTAGCGCAAGCCACCTCCTGTGCTGCAACATCTACATTGTCTGTGTACCCAGGCTGGGAATCACACCTCACCGCTACACTGTACATAATGTTCTAAGGGACATAGGAATACAAGGTACTTTCACATCTTTTTCAATACATACATTTTGGGGGTAGAGTATCTACCCTGCTTCTTTTCCTTTGAACCATTCGGGAACAGAGACTGGCTGAAAGGCCAGTGCTGGGGATTGCCCTGAAGTGGGGTTTACCAAGGGTTTACAGTCTGCATAGTTGGTTCCAACAGTTCTCTGCCCACAACATCTCTTGGTGCAGGAAGCTTGTCCAGGATCAGAACGGGGGTGAGTATCTGGAGTGCAATTCCCAACTAGTGGATAGTCCCTTTTTGTGCTAGCTGCCTGCTGGGGCATGGTAGAGTAGCCCCCAGGCTGCTCCAACCTGCATCTGGGGTTCGGCATAGAATCAAAGATCCGTAACTGGCTTCCTGATGATGCCCATCTCTGCTTGCACAGCAGATGCTGAAGGCACCACAGAATCTGGCCCTTTATATATAGACAGCAATATCCATCTATCTGACATTTAAACTGTATCTCTCTGCCTCTAAGGTAAATATTAGCTGCTAACACCTGCCCTTAAATGAAATGGGCTTTGACTTGTGCGTTTACAAAACACCCTCCCTCCTATTTGTTGCTTTTATTCTTGTGCCTTATATTTCAGAAAGACAATTTGAGTTGCTGAGGTCATAAAGTGCAACAGTTAAGGGCAGAAAACTTCAAGTTATTCACAAATTTGCTCATTCATTTGCAGTTTATGTGCTAAATCATTCAAGTACAGTTTGAAGTGGCATTCTGGGGATATTGCTGCATATACTAAGGGAATGCATTACTGTCCAAGGGCAAAAAATCATATTTTACTCATCAGAAAGAAATAGTCTGAAAAAAATCCTTCTGACACAATGGAAAGGATGTGAGAGGAGGCAGGGGGTAGAAATGAAAAACACAACAAAATTGGCAGTGCCTTGCAAGAATGATTAATACTGCTACAGGCAAGGTAAGGAAGAAACTGAAAACTCATTGACAGGACTTGAGGAGGCAAATGGAAGGAAAAAATCCAGACAGACAGACAGACAGATGTACAGAAGTTCAGCAGGTAGCTCATTGTGATTATTGCTACTGCTGGGCTAAGCAATAGGCCCACAATTGGTTGATGCAAAAATATCCTAAATGTTTTCTCACTCTGCAGGTCTCCACCCTCCTCATCTTACTTGTTTGTCTCCTCTCCCTTATTTCTTATCTTTAGTTGGTAAGATCTCTGGGATAGGGACTGTCATTTACTATGTTTGTAAAGCACCTAGTACAACAGGACCCAAGCAAGTGGGGACCTCTAGATGCTACCGCAATCCAAATGATTAATAATAGCTAGCTAACTGGTGTAATTGAGAGAGGGTTATTGGGTTCCAAGGTTGTCTCAATGGTTTGTCTCAAGTGTGCTCACTTTATGAATTCAGATATTTATTTTTCTTAACTGTCAGCCCTGCAAATTCACCTTAAGATCTGAAGGTCAAGCTGGGTTCTTACCTTCCCGTGCACCATTGCCAATAATAAAGGTTTGGCAGGCCAGATACTACCCTCAGTGAGAGCTGTTGCCTTCAGTATGGTTGTACAGGTGTGACTGGCTGGAACTTACTAAACACTGCAGTTGATACACAGGAAAGAATCATGGGATGATCTGCTAAGCAGAAAGCTACCATTCCATCAAACCCCTCCCCTCTGACCTATGACCCTCCAGGTGGATATGTGAGTACATCCCCTTTGTCTGGCCACGACGGGGACGGGCAGAAATGTTATGGGGACCCTGAGCCAGGAAGTAACCTCATCCTTGGGAAGCAGTGACCACATGACAAACTGGGAGCATCAGGGAAGCTAAATGCTGGGGAGATTGCCAGGAAACTGCATGCAAAGCAAGCTGCAGCTGGGGAACTGCGTGTGAACAGGTGTGACTGGAGTACATTGCAGCTGTGGTCAAACCTGTGCAGACTCTGTGGGGAAGCAGCAGAGGCTGGGCAGGGAGCCAGTTCAGAGGGGCCCTAATCACTGCTTGCTGATCCTGGCCTGGAAATCTGGAAGCTCCTGTTTGCTTCTACAGAGACCCAGAGGCATTAGACTTGAAGAACCCCAACTCTCTATTGAACTGCCCCCAGGGCCCAAATAGGAACTGCTGTTGTTTCACTTTGAATTGCAATTGTTTAAGCAGTGTAACTATGGTATTTGCCACCTTCTGCATTCCTCCAGTCCCAGTAAAATGTCTCTTCCCTTTAGCCACATGTCTGAGTTGTTATTGGGACCAAGCGGGCCATCACCTGCAAAAGGGAGGGCCAGGGTTAATGAAGAATGATGCCGAGCTGGGGAAGGACTGGGCCAGCACTATAAAGCCTGCACTGAGGCTAAAAGCAGAAGGGCTGCAGGGGAAGGAGGCTCCAGTCACTCCCTGGGATGAGGGTAGTGGTCAGGGATAAGGAGGAAGTCCAGGAAGAGAGAAAGCCCTAAGAGCCTGTCCTGGAGTAAGAAGTCTAGCAAGAGGCTAGGAAGGAGTGAAGTAGCTATGGGGAGTAGAGGACTGTGGTAAACCCAGACACAGGCAAGGGAAACAAGAGGCTGGGTAGGAAGGAGCCCAGGGAAACAGCAATAGGTATGGGGACAAAGCAGACCTGGATTGCTAGTTATAGAGTCTCTGGACCAAGACCCGGAGTAGCGGGAAGGCCCAGGTTCCCCTGCCAGCCAGTGGTATAGTGGCACAAAGCTCCGAGCTGGGGTGAACGCCACCTGGAGAAGGTGTTTGAACAGTTATCCTGTCGGATTTTCTCACCCCTACAAGGGTGAACTAAATGGGGACCTGGCTGGAGGGCCCAGTGAGCAGAAGAGAGAATCACCGAGTGAGCTGAGAGCAGGAGCGGGGTACACAATGTAATGAGAGCTACTTTCCCAGGTCTAGATGCAAAGAGGAGCACTAGTGGTGAGTAGGAGCCCCATTGCACTCTGCTTCCCTTTGGTTGATTAAAGGAGTAAAAGGCAAAGTAAACTGTCTGATTTGCCTGAAATTTGTATGCACCCTTGGTTCAAGCTGTCTCATCCCTTTATTCAGTTTTGAAGCTGTCATTCTTACTATGTTTCTGCTGTGTTTGGGGAACCACCGAAGAGCTGTTTCATAGCTTGCTTAACACCTATTAATTCCTAGAGTTTCTAAAAGAAAGGGTGTCATTTGGGGGCTGAAGTGTTCATGTGTTTCAGAGATTCTGTATTCAAATTTGTTAAGACTGAATTATTACTATTACTAATTCTGCCTTCAGGTATGCAGGTACAACTTCTATTGCAGTCAACAAGCCAGACCCTTGACTGAGCTGAGGTTGCTTTGTGCTGCTTCAGGCTGTTCCACAACCCTACAGTCAATGTAGCCATTCATGAAAGGATCCCTGGTGCCATAGAGCCACTCTTGCAGCTCCCACACCACCCACACTGAACAGCCCTCTGGCTGTTCTAAGCCATGCTGGGGTGTAGGGGTTAGACTGGTGCCCAATCAGTCTGGAATCTGAAGGGAGAAGTGGCCCAAAGGTGGTTTAAAGGCTCTGCCCCAGCTGAGCTGCCCCGTGCCCTCTTTGGGCGAAGCAGAGATCAGGGTGTGGTTATGTCCTCCGGTGTTGGAGGGAAGAATTCATCCCAACAATACTACACTTTGAACATTTTTCCTTGATTGTGACTTTCGATTAATTGCTGCCATTTTTATAAAGCAAAAATCGATCAGAAAAACAACAAAAACCTTTGTTAATCTAAGGAGACTGGAAATGAAGGTGGCAACTTGTCAGGCTCATCTAAGACCATTTGACACAAACCAGGGAAGATTTGCCCATGCGCAGGCTACTGGGCAATAGGAAAGTGGAACATACATTGTCATCCAAGCTGCTGACTAAATGCAATGGGAGTTCTAATTCTATATTGGAGGAAGGAAAACACTGGCACTATGGGTCACATTTTTCTGACAGTCACTCTTGTGAACCTCAACAGAAGTCTATGGGATTGCCTAGCTGTAATTGCAGGTAGCATGTAGCAAAGAGGACTGAACATAAAGGTCATCCACATAAAGAGGGCAAAGGATGTGGGCAGCCATGTTATTTTTAATAAATAATATTTAGCAAATAGCGACTTATGGATGCAAATCACGAGTTTGATGAATAGAGGGCAATTTGCATTTCTTACTACCTGATTTGCATGTCCAGTCATGGTAATTGTGTACACAAATTAGGTATGCAACTGCATGCTAGTATTTTTAAAAATCAGACCTATTATTGAGGTTCTGGTTTACGTAGTTTGCATAACTTGAGGGGGTGGAGGTGAACTGAAGAGCATTTTACTTGCCATGAGGACTTGGTCAGTGTGCTGGGGTTGTTTTGGAGGCATTGACAGCACAATTAACAACTAAACCAGTAGTGGGAAATGCATTTCATGACTTGCATCAAATTCTGCACAGAAGTGTGCAGCTGCAACTCCCATTGTAGTCAGTGGGTCAGGTCCTCTCCACTAGCTGCTGTAGAGAATCTTGAATGCAGAGCATGGCAAGTGACTGAGGAACCAGGTTTCAGCTCCAGTATTTTTCTTTCTAAATGGTTGGGTCACACTACACCCTGTTTTACCAAATCCAGCTAATCAAAGGTCTTGATTAAATAAGGATCAGTTTCCCCCCTCGGGACTCTACTGTACTCTTTCCTGCACTCACATAGAGTGAAGTCAATATCCCCTGGCTGGCTTCCAAGGCCAACAAGCTGAAGAGGACCACATTGCTCGGTTTCCCCAAGGCCAGCTGCACTCAGACTCACTGAACCCCGGTTCCCAGCCATGTGCCATAAGATAGGGAGGCCAGCCATATCTGCCAGAGCTCGGGCTAGAACGAAGGTCTCTTGTCCCCCAGTCTTCTGTGCTAAGCATTAAACTCACAATCTCTCTCCCACCTTGTTTTTCAGATAGGTTCCGCTGTGCCCTGACTCTTCAGGGTCCTACTGTGCTTGTAAATTTTATTGTATCTTTTTTGCTAATGATTTGGGATCTAAAACACGGTAGTTATCTAGGGAGCTATTCAGCGTTTAGGAAAGCAGCAGGTACAGCACAAGCTGTATATTTTCTCTTTAAATGCTTTTGCAGGCTCAATGAATTAAACGGACAGAAGCGCGTCTGGCTTCATAGATGCAGACAGCTTCTGAGATTGAAATCCTAGCAACATGTTGTCTGACTGTAGAGCTCCCTGTTTTACACTTCTTACAGATGATTGAGCAGATGGGGACACTTGTTTGCTATAGAGATGCCTTGATCTTATAGTGAAACCATTAAGTCACTATGCTTGTGTTGAGTGGTGCCAACAGCAATATTGTGTGATGTATGGATGGACAGGAACATTTTAGAAACTTTATAGGAATCAGGTTTATCTAGTCATCTGAACCCTGTTATTCATACAGTCACAAAAGCTTGTTCAGTTATAATTCCAGCAAGTACCTGCTTTCTTGAGAGTGGGGTTGTACCCAATTTCCGAAGGCTTGCTTTAGTCACTCTCCTCTAGAAAATGCCCAGGGAAATGAATCCTGTCTTGTATTTAAATAGTATTTATGACTAAAAACAAAATGTGCACAAATTCCTGTTTCAAAAGAGTGTCCGGAGGTTGATGGAATAGACCTGGAGAAAATCAGGGGGGAGGGATAACTCCGTGGTTTGAGGATTGGCCTGCTAAACCTACGGTTGTAAGTTCAATGCTTGAGGGGGCCATTTGGAGCAAAAATCTGTCTGGGGATTGGTCCTGCTTTGAGCAGGGGGGTTGGACTAGATGACCTCCTGAGGTCCCTTCCAACCCTGATATTCTAAGATGTGATCTTGGCACACTTGACTGCTATTTTACACAAGCTGTCTACATTAAGCTCTGAACCAGAGATTACCCTCCTTTATCTAACCTGAACTGATGATTTAGCAGAGACTGCTACATGTGAAGAGACCTACTTGTTTTGTTTTCCTTTCCTTTGGGCATGGAACAATTTAAAATCTATGAGCCAAATCCAGCAATCTTTTCTCAGGCAAGATTCCAGCTGGAGTTAATGAAAGTTCTGTCTGACTTCTACTAATACTGGAATTCTGTCCTTTAGAAATTTAGGAGACAATGTGTTTATAATCTCTGTACTGAATCCTGGATTGCTAACTAATTTTTATGAGAAACCACACAATCACATAGTCTGATATGCTACATATATTAAAGAAAAAAGGTTTAGCATATTCTATTAAAAACAAAGATTCAGATTATTTTGCATCCCCTTACCCATACAGCCAGGTGCCTCATGAATCCAACAATCTAGGGCTCAGAGGGAACCACCAAACACCTCTAAAACCAATTTTTAAATAGCATTTTTGTGTCTAAAAATGTCAGTGTTTCAAAGCTAAATAGCTTGGGACCTCCTAAGGCTAAAACAAAGGCTGTGCCCCCCATTGGGAAGCTGGGACTCTACTTGTTCCAATTGTGTAAAGTTCCTGTTTCTAGTCTTGCAGGACTGTGAGGCTTGAGACTAAAATCATGATCTAGGAAAGCTGTCACTGGCCTAGGACTGAATCTTGAAGTGAAGGAGGTATGCTGGGGGGCACGTCTGGAGCCCTGCCGTGCTCCAGCAATTCTCAGCTGGCAGACGTATGTTAGTGATGTAAACCTGCATTCCCCAGTCCTGTGCCAGTTGTGAGTATGGCCAGTGACCCAGTGTAACTGAAACCACCTCAAGCCTGCTCTAATTTCTGATGACTGCAAGTGGCCTCAGCAGCTTAAGATCTGCAAGGTGTGTGGAAAAAAGTGATATTACCTTTACCCAGCCACAAGGAATGGAGTGGCATAGGAGCCACTATAGGAGCTCTATGCCACCAAAATAATCTCCTTGTGCTGGGGAGATCCTCCCATAATCAGAGGCACCAGCCCTACAGTCACTTTGCACCAAGAAAGTGGCATAAAGTGGCTCCAGCGCAGTTGAGGATGAGGAAGACTATATTAGACTCTTTGTATCTGAGAGGAAAGAAACCAGAGGCAATACGCTCTGAAATGGACATTAAGATGGGGATAGAGGAATTCTTCAGATCGTGCTTGCCAACCCCAAGCATTCAGAACTCTTGAGTCAGGGCCCTAAAATCCTGTGTTGGCTTAAAAATAACAATATGCTTGGGGTTGTAATTATTTAGCTTCTGACATTCAAATCTTTTTGACTTTCATTTTCAAGCATTCCTCCATAACAATGAAGGCTAGAAACTTACTTTTTTCAATGAACGCTGAGATTCTGGTGTCTTCACATGACTCCAGGGTCTAGGAATTTAAGAAAAACACCAAGGAACTTGAGACTTCTGATCAAATTGTGAGAGTTCACAACTCTGTAAATTGGAAGTCACTCCCTTGAAGTCTGTGGGATGGCTCCAATTTACACCAGCTGAGGATCTGGCCAAACAACTTTGGGGCCTGGAGAATTGGATGATAAAATCAGAGCGGTAAACACAAGGGCCTGAACGATGGGAGAGGATAACTTGGAGCTGAATCCAAATCTGAAGACAAGTGAAGGAGATTTTATGTAAAGGATTGGTGTTCTGCAGAAAAATGCTACTAGGATACACTTGTTGTAAGAACAAAGGCAGTTAAACAACAATCTTTGCCATTTATGTCTGATTTTTATCATTCACAGGACCTATGAAAAGGGGATAAGTGACATCTTAATGGACTGAAGTTAAGAAATATTTTTGAATTGTCACTCACTTCTAATCTTTCATCTAGGCTTAATGGACTGAGACAAAGTTCCTCCTCTATCTTGGTGGGTCCTGCGCTTATTGGTGGATTTTCTTGCCTCAGAGATTCACCATGTGGGTTGGGGAACAGCCCAGAGACCTTCCCCTCTGGAAGAACCCACAGTCCAGGTCAATTGGGAGGTTTGGGGGGAACCCGGGCCCACCCTCTACTCCGGGTTCCAGCCCAGGGCCCTGTGGACTGCAGCTGTCTATAGTGCCTCCTGTAACAGCTGCATGACAGCTACAACTCCCTGGGCTACTTCCCCATGGCCTCCTCCAAACACCTTCCTTATTCTCACCACAGGACCTTCCTCCTGGTGTGTGATAACGCTTGTGCTCCTCAGTCCTCCAGCAGCACACCCTCTCACTCTCAGCTCCTTGCACCTCTTGCTCCCAGCTCCTCACACTCCCACCACAAACTGAAGTGAGCTCCTTTTAAAACCCAGGTGCCCTAATTAGCCTGCCTTAATTGATTCTAGCAGCTTCTTCTTAATTGGCTCCAGGTGTTCTAATTAGCCTGCCTTAACTGGTTCTAGCAGGTTCCTGATTACTCTAGTGCAGCCCCTGCTCTGGTCACTCAGGGAACAGAAAACTACTCATCCAGTGACCAGTATATTTGCCCTCTACCAGACTCCTGTACCCCACTGGTCTGGGTCTGTCACAGGACACATTACTGAAATAGATATGCAGTTTATGCGCTTTGTCAATTGCATCACTTTTACAGGTGCTGCAATTTGTTTCCTTTTCTCCAATGTAATATTTCAGCAGATTACTTTCCCATTGTTGTCTTTAGACAACAGATTCACTGTAATTTAATCTCTCTCCTCTTAGTTTTTATATTAAGATGACACTGAAACATTCTAATTAGTGTTATTCATTATGCCCCTATGGATATTACGCTGTACTGAATAATTGGTGTTTTGATATGTGGGATAGGTGTTATATTTAGTAATGTTCTTAATTGAAAAGTCTAGAAATAAAGAATTGCTAAAACACCAGAAAGGATATTTGTGCAAAATGTATCTTTGTAACCTTGATTAGCTTATTTTATTGCCTTGTAGACTCATTTTTAAGCAAATGATATAATGTGGAACAATGGGTGTGCATAGCGAACTTGCTGATGCACATAGAGCACCCACATAGCACATAAGGAAATAGTCTATTGTCTGATGCCAGTGATAATTTCTAAGGAGGCTACCCATGGTTGCCTTCTTCTGATGCAGGATACAACTGGCTCCAGGGGCAGTATTGACACCAAGGGGCATTATTCTGTTCCTCATGGGAAGTGAGTAGGGCCCTTGCAAAGCATCGTGAGAAGGGCCCACTAGAGGAAAGAAATTCCATGTTCTGAGTTCACCCTCAGCCCCAGGATGCTAGTTTGGGATGATGCTAGTGGTGGCAAGAATCGGTGCCAAGTGAATTTAGAAAAAAATTTGAGCTCCAGCCTCCTCTCATAAGGAAAGGGCAAGTCCTGCAACTTCTCAGGCATCTTCTTCAGAATGTGACTGAGGGCACCATCATCCCACATGTGCCCTGCAAAGACTGTTGCTGCTTTGGGAGAGAGGAGACCTTATGGCTAGACTGAGTCTGACCTTCTGCACAACAAAGACCATAGAAGTCCGCCCAGTAATTCCTGTATCAAGCCTGTATTTTGTGGCTGAAGCAAAAAGACTACCACTCTTGAGTTAAAATTTTCAAGTAATGGAGAATCCATGTGGTTCCAATGATTAATTACCCTCACTGTTAAAAATGTGCACCTTATTTCTAACCTGAATGTGTTTAGCTTCAGCTCCCAGCTTTTCTTGTTATGTCTTTGTCTACTAGATTAAATAGCCCTCTACTGTTAGATATCTTTTCCGTATGTAGGTACTTGTGGACTATGATCAAGTCACCTCTTAACCTTCTCTTAGATAAACTAATTACATTGAATTTATTTAGTTTCTCACCATTAGGCAGGTGTTCCAGACCTTGAATCATTCCTGTAGATCTTTTACAGGGGTTCTCAAACTGGGGGTCGAGACCCCTGAGGGGTTCGCGAGGTTATTACATGGGGGGGGGGTCGCGAGCCGTCAGCCTCCATCCCAAACCCCGCTTTGCCTCCATCCCAAACCCCGCTTTGCCTCCAACATTTATAATAGTGTTAAATATGTTTTTAATTTATATGGGGGGGTTGTACTCAGTGGCTTACTATGTGAAAGGGGTCACTAGTACAAAAGTTTGAGAACCCCTGATCTTTTCTGAACCCTTTCCAAGTTTTCAAATTCTTTGTGAAGGATGGACACCAGAACTTGACACAGCATTCCAGTAGTGGTCTCACCAATGCTGTATATAGAGATAACACCTCCTTCTTGATATTCCCCTGTATATACAGCCAAGGATCACATAATCCCTGTTAGTCTTTGCAGCCACTGGGAGCTCATGCTCAGGTGGTTTTCCACCATGTTCTCTAAGTCTTTTTTAGAGGCGCTGCTTTCCAGGATATAATCCCTCATCTTGAAAGGGTGACCTATAGTCTTCTGTCTTCAGTCAAATTGTGCATCCTCACTAAAGTCTGTTACAAAAAATAAAATTAAAAAAATAAAAGATTGGGTGCTCAGGCCAGGAAGCAGGGTAGAGTTTATGCGGAAAATCTGAATTTATTCCAGAGGTGGGGCTGAGTTATCAAGTTCATATCGAGTTAGATCTGAATCCAAATTTCCCCAGAGTTCCAGGGGGGGTTGTATCCAAGGTTCTGCTCCAGACTAGGCAGAGAGAGATCTGGCCATGGATCCAAACTTCCCCAGTTGTTTGAAGGGGTTCAGATTTGGTGTTCAGGTTCAGGCCAACCTCACATGCATATACAAGCCAACATTTTCAAAAGAGGTCGCTGGTTCTGGATGCCCAATCTTGGCCTCCTTGGGCTTGATTTCCAGAGATGCTGAGTATCTGCAGCTCTCACTGACTTCATCAAGGGTTGTGGGTGCTCAGCGCTTCTGAAATCAGCCTCAAGCCCTCTCAAGTTGAGCATTCATTTATTCAAATTTTGGACAAAATGATTGTATATGTGCATAGATACTCTGTGTCTGAATAGAGAAAGTGTTTAGGCACATTTTAAAAAGAACCAATTGCCTTTTAAATGAGCCCCTTTTACCATTTAAAATGACGGCTCCTCAGACAGTTGAGAGAGCATCAAGATTTCCAGCAGATGGTGCACAACTTCCAACAGACCACAGCCAGCACTTTATTAATCCTTTTTAGAATAATGTCAAATGCTCCTTGATCTCCTTTAATTTGCTTAAAAGGAGTTTAGTTCAAAGGCAGGATTTTCCGCTAGCAGGCAGTGCCTTATTTCATGGGTCAGGTGGCCATGAACACTGGTACATGGGTTATACTGACCAGTCAGATTCCACAGTGATGGATATACAGACCTATTTTGAGTAGAAAATATTCCAAGGGAGGGGAATAAAAAAGGAGGGCCAAATTCTGTAGACCATAGAACTTGGCAGGAAATGACTTAGTTGGCTTGTGTTATGATGTGGGGTTTACGTACAGGGTAATGTGTTATCATGGGCTACAGGAACTATTTCAATTTGAATAAGAAAGTGCATATAAAAGGCATACATAAATAGGAAAAATATTTAAATATTTCTCAAACTCATATTTTAATCTCAACTGCACTATGCGAACATTTTTTAAAAGACAGTTCTGCAACGTACATGCTGATTCCGTACCTTTAAGAAAGTAAGCAGAGATGTTCCGTTCTGCAGAAGGCAGGCTACTTACTTTAACCAATTTAAAGGCCAGTAACAGGCATCTTTCACACTGTTCACTTGTGCTAGTCCATCAGAATATGATGTTAGTAGGAATTTAATCTTCCTTTTGAAGAAGGGGCAAGGTGATCATTCAATCTAGAGTGACAGGCTTATGTTTAGGTCATCAAGCTACAACAGCACTTAGGAAATAAGAGAGAGCCAGGTGAACACCTAATAATCATTTATCTTGAACTTTAGTGAGAGCAAAGAATTCTGAGAAAAAGTAAACAGAGTCGGGAAATAGTTTGAACATCTCGAAGGCTTTATTCATTGCCATACCCCTTTGTGAAATTCATTTTTTAAAGGACTCTTTATCAAAATACAGTATGTTTCATAGATGTCATTTAAAAACAACAGGGAAATGTTTGCATGTATGCGCACGCACACAGAGAATTCACATGCTTTAAATATTGTAACAAGGACACTGGCCAAATTTGGCTCTCAGTTGCACCTCCAAGGGTAGAACAAAAATTTGGAGACGTGAGTGCTTCAAAGGCAATGCTTCCTTGATAAAGGTAACTCAAAAGAAACTTGGGGCCAGGCCTCAAGTTGGTATAAACTGGCATAGCTGCAGTAGATCTGGCCCTAGAATTTTTTTTGTATGTCTGATAGATCTGCTGGCATTAATAGTAATGAAAATAATAATAACTTTTAATAATTGCTGGTGTTTGTACAGCAGCTTTCATTCAAAGACTCTTTTTTTTTTTTAACCATGATGTTTATTTATATCTGTCAAATTCTCCTCTCATTCACATTAGTGTAAATCCTGAGTCATTACACAGAGTTTGACGGAGCTACTCAGGATTCACACCAGTATGAGCTGAATTTATAAAGGCATCATGGAAATGCAGCTACCTCTTGGGTGTAAAGTGGGGAAAGTTAAACAGCTAGTAGAAACACTAGCTGATAGTTTAGTAGAAAAGATGAAGGCTATGGTGTCTAATTGAAGCTGAGGGGTCAATTCACAGATTTTAATTGCCCAAATGGAACTGAGTTAGGATACCAGGATAACATCTCTACTGTTAATTTGCAAAGAATTCTGCAAATAGGGTGTTCACCATACACTAGCCTAGAAGAGGTTAGTGATGCTGAGAAGGGGCCAGTTAACCAGATAGGCCACAGCTGAGGGGAATTAGTTAGTAACCACCTGAGTGATGATTGAGCCTAGTTGAGAAGGAACAGGTGGGGCTAGTACATGAAGCTGGCAGCAGAAAAGGGCTGCACTGGGGGGCCCTATGGCCATTCTCTGGACATTTGAGAGGAAAGGAAGGCAGGAAGCCTAGGGGAGAGGGTGTAGGAAATAGCAGCAAGGTTTATGATAGTGCAGACCTCTGAGCTGGAACCCAGACTAGAG
Organism: Terrapene triunguis; assembly: GCF_002925995.2. Taxonomy (NCBI): domain Eukaryota; kingdom Metazoa; phylum Chordata; order Testudines; family Emydidae; genus Terrapene; species Terrapene triunguis. The sequence goes on from NW_020664448.1 coordinate 14,951,851, forward strand.
GGCAGGCCTGGGTTCCCCTACCAGCCAGGGGAAGACTGCCTGAGTACAGATATCCTGGAAGGGGGAAAAACACCTAGTAACATGGCTAGAGGTCCAACCCCCAAAGAAGGAGCAGCCAAGTCATGAAAAGAGAGCACCCTGAGTCACAGGGGGAGAGAGATGGGGGGCACTCAATGAGTGGCAGAAGGGGCTGTCAGACCTGGAGAGAGCTAATCCCCAGAGTATCCAGGAGGAGGTGCCCTAGAAGTGAGCAGTGAGTGGTCAGGAGCTTGACCTCTGAAAGGAGGTAAGCAATGAAAAAGTTAGAGATGAAACACCAAATTCTGCCCTCACATCTTTACAACCCAGCTAGTTCAGCCCTCAGGCTGATTCGGGGCCTAAATTAGAGCTGCTGTAACTGACGCTTGCCTGCCAATAGCTCCAAATGTGCTGTTTCCTAGAGGCTATCCTCTTGCCCCCAGCCATGCCCTGACGTACCTGGTACACTGCAAGGGTGGCCTAGAACCTTTACTCGGACTCTGTGCCAGCCAGGAAATCCATGTATACCAAGGGAATTTCCTGGAGGGCAAAGGGACCAGTAAGTCTCCATTTTAGTTCATGCTGTGTTTTTCACCACCCAATTGCCCAGAAAATCCGCTCTAGCTCACCTAGGTCTAAACTACTCAGTATTTTTAAAGAGATAACCAGGTAAAGAAATAAACCATTTCATGGCCACCTCATCATGACTAAAATAAACATAAATCAATATGAACTGCTCAAGTAAAACTCTGCAGGGCCCTGTGGTTAGCACCACACTTGCAGTGTGTTTAAAGTGACTCTGTTTACAATACCACAATCAAGCAATCTAGAATCAATGTGGACTCAAAATAGCAAAGTGCTGTGCTGATCACACGATACACGGCCCCAAACCCTTACATTGCCATGTTTGAATGAAATTTCATTATTTAAATCATCATAACCATTATTTCCTTCATTCCTGAGCAAGGCTAGCCTGACAGAAGCCCCTGCAGGCTGCATTAAGGTACAAAGAAAATGTTAACGTAAGTTTGGTTCTAATGCACTGCGTGTAGGTCTGTGTGCTTTATATATGCAGTGTTGTTGTAACCATGTTGGTCCCAGGATATTAAGAGACAAGGTGGGTGAGGTAATATCTTCTATTGGACCAACTTCTGTTGGGTTTACACAGAGCTCTTGGATTTTTTTTAAAGGAAAACTGGCTTCATCAGTTCAAAGAATTCTGCAAATTACCACCTGGCTTTAAAGTTCTTTTGTTATAAAAAAAGATGTTTATCAGACATTTTCAGACTGCGAGATACGAGGTGCACAACAGAAAAATGGCAAAATCCTCAGCTTGGTGAGGCTATATTGAAGTCACGCTTCCATAGTGCTATGCCATCCAGCTGAAGGCCTGGCTCATAATTTTTATATAGCAGTTCATGTGGCTGAAGTAGCTTATTTAGTGCCAGTGGAAAACTGCAGGTGACGTTGTTCTAGTAATTGAAAGCCATTAAATCTACGTGGGCCTGTTTAGCTGACTATATCTAAAAATGCCATTTGAAAACAATATCCAAACTAATTAGGGACAGGTATGGAAACATCTTTCAGGCTATGAATAGACCATAGGTAGCCAGGGTCAAGTTGGTGAAATGTAGAGGTCACAAGACCTCAGCAACAAAAGTGTTTTAAAACGCTAGTTTCCAGAGTACTTAGAAGTGGAGGACACTCCGATGGATATGAGTAGATTGAAATAGGTATGGTTTTCAAAATAGCTGTGGGTATTGAATAATTTTTATACCTATAATGAATGTGCTGTAAGCCACAGACACCCACTAAATGAATACTATCATACTCAAGTAAACTTGTGTGGGCTGGCAGGTTTAATGACTTATGCTGCTGTCTTGTGTTTTTTAAGTCTGAATTCCCCCCTTAAACTATGAACTCTCTTACTCACTCTTAGGCTCAGGAGGAAGGAATGATTCTTCTATCAACTTCATCTTTTAAATTCCTTTGGAGTCAATATTAAAATGACAAATATTCAAGTTACAGGCAAAAATAAAGCTCGTGTGTCCTTCACCAGGGAGTAGCGTTCTCTGCTCTCTATTCCTGATGGACAGGGTGCTAAACTCTGCCGTCTGCTACAGCTCTGCTGAAGTTCATAGGGTTACACGAGTGTAACTGAGGGCAGAATTTGGCTCAGGAAGTTGAGTCTGGGGTAGTCAAGATCACTTCAAAGTGGCTCTGTCAGCACAATGACCCATCATTCTCTGACACTGTACAAAGCAGTTATTAAAAAATCAATGTTTGTCAATACATTCTCTCTTTCTCTCTCTCTCTCTTTTTATGTAGTGCCTACCACTGAGGTATCTAAGGTTCTGAACCTGGAATTGTCTCCAAGAGGCGAGATTCTTGTGCCCACATGGAGCCCAGTGAAGTCAATGGGGCTCTGGTGCCACTTGCAGCATTGGGGAGGGGGTCTAGATCCTCTAAAGCACGGGTGGGCAAACTGCGGCCCTCCAGATGTTTTAATCCAGCCCTTGAGCTCCTGCTGGGGAGCAGGGTCCAGGGCTTACTCTGCTCAAGCCAGGGAGTGGGGTCGGGGGCTTGCCTCTCTCCACGCAGCTCCCAGAAGCAGCAGCATGTCCCCGCTCCTGCTCCTACGCATAGGGACAGCCAGGGGGCTCCGCACACTGCCCTCCCCTCAAGCGCCGCTCCCGCAGCACCCATTGGCCACGAACCACAGCCAATGGAAGTTGCAGGGGTGGCGCCTGCTCTAAGGTCTAGATCCTCCAAGGTATTTAGGCAGCTAACTCCCACTGAAATCAATGGGATTAGTTGCCTATATACCTTGGAGAATCTGGTTCTTAGTTACTTGACTGCCTGGTAAGGGGACCAAAGCCAGGGAGCTGGAGGGCAGATGCCACAATAAATAGCCAGCCCCCTGCACTCACACTCACCACCTTTTTCCTGCCACAAGAACTGAAAAGTGGGAAGTTAATGCAGCTTAAAGCAGAATGACACCCTAGAGAAACCAAAGCTGATGATATGCACCGATTACTGCTCACACCGTGGGGTTTTAAAATCTAAAATAGTTAAATGAAGGGATGGAGTAAGGAAAGGAGCTAGGGGTAGGTCAGAAGTGTGGAAGGTGAAGCAAGACGTGGGCTATGCAGGAGGAGCGGAGGATGCGTAGTACACAGGGTCAAGGGGAATGCTGCCAGCCACCCCTTTCTTCCCCTCTATCTGGAACATTGTCCTTGACTCTGCATGGCCTGAGTCTTCACTCTCCTCCTATAAATCACGCATCAGAACTCACTTTATTTGATTAGTGCTGACCTCTGCTCCTTCTCCTTTTCCCTCACTGCATCCCCTAATTTTGCTATATTAACTAAAAATAGGAACTGTTGAGACACAAGATGTCTCTGCAACTATAAATGTGTCTCCTGACATTTCACTGGTGTTACCTTCACCCTGCCCACGCCCCTTCACCCATCCTTCCTTTATCATTAGCCATTGCTGTATTATGTTGAATTTAGGCCCCGAATCTATGAGAAGCTCCATGCAGGTATAGGGGTCCATCTGTATAGAGCTCCTGGCAGGATTAGGGCCTTAAATTGGAAACGCTCTAGTCGAGAGAACCATTGTTTTTATTTGTAATGCCAAACACATCTATGGACCTGTATGAATTCCTAATAACCTAGGGATCCAAGCTGGTGCTCTTCTCTGAAGGCATTTTCCCTCACCCCTTCCCTTTTCTGAACCACCAACTTGGTCTAAAGCTCAGTCCAGATATATGCTGCTTGTCCGAAGAGGTGTCTTGCAGAAGGGTCATTTGGAATGAGAGTGATAGAATGTGGCCCCTCTCTCAGCCTGCCAAACAACATACTTAAAGGCACAGCACATTTTAATCCCTTGGTGATTATAATGATGTATATTAATGACACTGACATTTCTAGGTAGTAAAACTTACCAGAAAGCATCTCTTTCCTTATGCTTTACTGGATTAATGTATTTCTCATGTCCCTTCTTATCTTTTAAAGAGGGAAGGTAATTTTTTCAAGAATCACTGATAAGGAGTCTTCAATTGTCAGGTTATTCCCATGCTTATCATTTTGATATCCAAACTATACACCATGATTTCCATTGTATTTTTCTACGGTTTTATTTTCAGCTCCGCTAACATTCTCCCCACCACATTCCTTGCTTACAAATCTCTGTGTGGTCCCATTGAACTTTTACACTCGTTTTCGTGAGGGATAGCCTCTCAGGTTCTTATGAAATATTTATATGTGATATGGGTTTCATTTCTTGAGTTGCAGGGGCTGAACATTTCCTGCATGTAAATGGGTGCTACAACTGATGCAAATGCTGCCTCTTCTATTCTTCAGCAGAGATATATTTTTATATACTTAATGGTACAGTAAATAGTATATTCACCAACTTCATTCATCTTCAGAAGTCTATCTACCTCATCTGATTCCTTTTCCACAGGCTAACTACATTATCAATTAGCGTAAGACATTATTTTAGTATTCTGCCAACAGAACTGATGAGCAACAATAGGCATAGCTAACCCACAAAAAGGGGGAGATATTGTTTATTATTTAGATTGCCTAGCACCTGGGAGCCCCAGTCATGGACCACAACCCAGTTGTGCTAGATACTGTACAAACACAGAACAAAAAGATGCATAAGAGACTTAAATAAGACCTAAGAGGATAGATGTCTGAAGTGCCCAGTGGTTAATGATTGTAACTTGTGTGCTACTCCATGTACCAGGTTTAGTGCTTACCACACTCCAGAACAGAAGGTGTTTAAGCAGAGAAAGGATTAAAAGTTTCAGTTAACTGGCTTTTTCCTGTTCATGGCATTATGTAAATCAGATATATTGGCTATTTAGCATGTCCAACTCCCATAAAAGGGCATATTCTAATAAGGAAGACTTCATTTTTAAATTATCATTTAATTTTTGCTACCCAGCTCCAGTGTTAACTTTCTTCACAGATAAATCATTCCATGCATGGCAGAAAAATGATCCACACAAATCTGGTTGTTTCACATCCATATGCCTGATGACTTTTCTAGCCAATAATAAAACCCCTATAAGACATTTCAGGACTAATATTTGACCAGCTTTACAATTAATTAAGAAGCAATGCTAGTCCTAGTGTTAACTATTCAGCATAGAATAAAATATTACTTACAATACTCTGGTCTTAAGTGATTTCTAGTCTAAGCTATTTTATTCCATTTTTTAAATGTATAGTAATAGAAGGTTGCGTAAAGGAAAAGAACCTACATTTTGGCCTTGGGCCCTTTAAAAATATTATAGGAAAAGAGAGATATGGTCTTGTCAGAGTCAATTAAGAAATGGTTCAGTGCTAGAAGACTCGGTTGCGTTGGTCAGCCCACATGTCAGTGAGTCACTTCCGCTTCATCGGCAATGGAAGCACACAGTAGCAAAATGCATCATATCCATCTAGCCAATGGGTACAACTCGAACGCCAGAAAAAGTAAAGTTAGTCACTGAGTTTATTTTGTTGAGACGCAGCGTTAAACTCACAGGGTGCCATGCAAACTGTTCATGAACACAATGAGGTTACTTTTATTCTGATTAACTGGCTTGTCTAGACTTGGTCTCCAATCAGCAAAGGATAATCAAATAAATTGTAGTTGCTACTGCAAACTGAAATGCCTCTACAGCAAAGTGATAGATGCTCAAATGTATTGTTGGTTACTATTTAGATTAAAGTAGCATCCAGAGGTCCCAGTCAGGAGCAGAACCTCCTTGCGTTAGGTGTGGTGCAAACATCTACAACCACAATCCATGTGCCAAAGAGCTTATCAGTGACAACTGATTAACAGACATTTAAGTTAACATTAAATATAGGTGGACCCCTCACAGTGAAATAAAACAGAGTCATAGTTCAGAAACAAAGTCAAGTTGAGCATAAAATATTGTGGTCCAAATTCTGCTTTCAGCTATACCAGTGGTGTTAAGTTTTCCAAACAAAGAGCAACTTTATACCTTCCATCTCTGATATGCTTATTTTAGACTAAGGAAAACAACAAGAAGAAAGAACAATAGTAAATACACAGTGTACGCTTGATATTGAGGTCAGCAAGCCATTCCGTGAGTGTGTCCTCTGGAGCAAGATGAGTAAGGCAGATGCCATGCAGTAACACTGTTCAGCATAGGCTGTTTGCCTCAGCCTGCAAGCTAGAGACTCAGGCAGAGTTGGTGTCTCTCTATGTGTGCTCAAATAACGAGAAGTCCTTGTGGCACCTTAGAGACTATTTATTTGGGCATAAGCTTTCGTGGACTAAAACCCACTTCATCAGATGCATGGAATGAAAAATACAGTAAGAAGAATATCTATTCTAGCACATGAAAAGATGGGAGTTGCCTTACCAAGTGTGTGTGTGGGGGGGTCAGTGCTAACGAGCCAATTCAATTAAGGTGGAAGTGGCCTATTCTCAACAGTTGACAAGAAGAGGTGAATACCAAGGGAGGGAAAATTACTTTTGTAGTGCTAACGAGGCCAATACAATCAAGGTGGCCCCTTTTTTAAATTGGCCTCATTAGCACTACAAAAGTAATTTTCCCTCCCTTGGTATTCACCCCTTCTTGTCAACTGTTGAGAACAGTGCCACAAGGACTACTTGTTATTTTTGCTGCTACAGACTAACATGGCTACCACTCTGAAACCTATGTGTGCTCAGTAACCTCAATACAGACTCCTCCATGAGGCCGCTCTGTTTCTCAATATGGCTCCTTATCTCTGCAGACACTATCTTAGAGACTTAAGGGTGCAGCACACAAGAAACTTAAGCATAATAATAGTAACCTGGAGCGTGATTTTCAGAGGAGTTGAACACCTATGGCTTTTGCTGAAGTCAGTTGGAGCAGTGGGAGCTCAGTAACTCTGACAAATCAGGCCCATATGTTGAAATTTTCCAAACTGACCACTGATTTGGGTGTCTTAATTTTACGTGTTTATCTTAATCCCACCCACCCCTCTTCAGCTGCACAGGGCCCTAAAAAAGACTGCTTTCCTGAGGCACAATTCCTCCTTTACCTAGGAGTGGCCTGAGTTGTTTTGTAGGGTAGGACAGAAAATGTTTCTGGCGCCCCCTTTTTGGTGTCCACTGCCCCCCAGACAGCCATGCAATAACAACAGGGACAAAAAGGACCAACCAAAAGCCAATCAGTGAAGCAAAGCAAAAAAAAAAACAGCCAGCCAATCAGAGTGGAGGAGGGGGAAAAGGCAACTCCCCACCCCCCAAAAAACCAGCCTAGTGGCACAGCAATCACCCTGCTTATCTGCTCCTAGAACCAGCCCCGTCCCCGCCTTCCCGTGGGACAGTGCAGCTCTGACTTTGGGTACCCATTGTTGTCCCAGGTCTCACTCCAAATCATGCACTTTTAATCACATGATAGCATCATTCTGGTGCATGAACATTAGAAAGAGAAACCGACTAAACCGAAAGTGAAACCATCTACTAATTTATGTCCATTGTCGAAACTCAGCAAAGTGCACAAGTAAACAGCCAGCAACAATGGTGAAAGGTAAACCTGAGTTTAAAAATGATTTCACTTATAATAATCTAAGTGCCACAGGTAAGGAAATTTGCTTTTTTTTTTAAATATGATTTTAAACTTGACAATATATAATAGAACAACATTATGATCATGTGCAATGTAGCCAAGTTCCAGCAGATTTAGGGAACGGTCTCTGAATTTCCTGAATATTTGTGTATGTTAAGAAATAGTCTTGTTTAAGGCGCTAGAGTGGGACTCAAGCCATCCTGGTTCAATTCCTGGCTCTGCCACAGACTTTTTGTATTACCTTGAGCCTCAATTCTCTGTATATTTGTTCCCCATCTGTAAAAGGGGGATAATAATGCTTCCCTTCCCTTCCCTTCCCTTCCCTTATTTGTTGTGAGGATAAATTCATTAATGCTGAGGTGATGCTTCAGTTGCTATTTCTCCCATATCATTGAAACAAAGTGGATATTTGATTAGACTGAATAGCCTGATTCCCATGGAACCTATTTCTGATTTCTAAACTCTTAACTGGCTCGTGTATTGTAAAAGTACAGCAATAAGGGAGGAAAAGGCAAATTTTGCCAGAGATATTGGTTCCTCTGCTCTTGGCTGCCTTGGAAATCCACTTTTCAATCAGCTGATACAAAGCCTACCCCTATGTTGGAACTAAGCATGTCACAAATCACTAAGCCCAGTGAGACTTGTCTACATAGCTACTCATATTGTAAGTATTTGGCTTGATTTTAACTCAATGTATAAAACAATATGACTAGTAAATACTAGTAATTCAAAAAGAATGGAACCTGGCAAACCTATCTAACCTTAATTCAACATATCAAAACATTTAAACTGGCCACTCCTTACTGGAATATGTCATGGACAATGAAGATGGAGCATTAATGTCAAAGGCTGTAGTGACGTCTTACTCAATGACCATAGGATTTCCCCCTCCCCAGTAATCATGGAGAGAGAATGCTAATCTAATTCACTGGTTTGCGGTCGAAATTTCTCAATTAGCAGAAAGTTTAACTTAACCAGAGTCATTATGGGAGAAAGGTGGAATAGTCTAGTGGCTAGGACCCTGGCCTGGGCATTATGAAACCTGGGTTCTATTACTGACACGAGCCTATTGGGTGACTTTGAGCAAACCTCTGTGCCTCTATTTCTCCTCCTGATCTAACCACCTTGTCTATGTCAATTGTCAGCTAATGGGGCAGTAACCACACATAGGGCCAAATCCTATGAGAAGAATGGTAGTCCTGTGACTGAGGCACTGAACTGGGACTCAGGAGAGCTACATTCAATTTTTTTTATCTTTCCTACAAATTTACTGTCTAACTTTGGGCAAGTCACTCAATCGCTCTCTCTGTTATCCATCTGTAAAATGGGGTGTAACAGGGTGTCGTGGTCCCTTTAAGCTTAAAGGGGTCAGAAGTCCCCTTTCAAGGGAGCTGTAGTGAACAAAGGCCCAGCAAATGGCCTGTTGGTGGAAGAGTAGAAGTGGATTTAGGGAATTAGGAAGGGATTGGAGGGGAAAAACTCAGGACCCTGTTCCTTTAAGGGTCCTGCTCTGCCCCACCAGAACTACAGCCTTCAACCCTGTACCATGTGTCTGCAATAATAGAGAGGGAAGGAGGGTCAGCGTAGGGAGCCCTCTACAGCCCTAGTGTCATGGGATTATCTGAATAAAATCTGTTTTCCCCTGCTATTTGGATAATTGGGAGTATACGGTACAAGATAAAAATGATAATATTAAAATCAATGGCAAAATTCCCATCAGGCCCACACTTGCAACCTCTTAAACCTCCATACATCGCAATTTAAAAGCTATTTCTAAAATGCCACTAGAGCTAGAATCCAAAGTTTTATGCTATCTGAAAATGTGGAACTCTGTGCCTTCAAATGGGATAAAGCAATTGCCTCTGACAGTAGCCTTTTCTAAGATGCTAAAATTGTGCCAGTTAAAATCAGGGATGGTGAGATTAACAATCAGAATTTAAGGTCTGCAATTTCATACCCTGCTTAGGGATCTAAATATTTTGGCAGATCATTATCAATTCTTATGAGGCCATTAACTTCTAAGTAATGCAACTGTAATTAGAAAGCCAAAAAAAAAAAATTGATCCTTGCTCTTTGTCATCAGTGTATTATTTTTTCTTTGTACAAACTTAACACTCAAATTTTACCACAGGGCTTTCTATGCTGAGAGTGCACTGAAGTCCATAAAGATTTTGATACTGGCTGTGAACTTTAGGTAACTTTAGTCTTTTCTTTCCTGAAAATTATTGCTGTTCATTCATTTGCTTTACACCCTGACTCTTGAGTATCTCTTTTATGTTTAATTTTAGCTGTACAGTCCCTTTCAGCATCTAAGCTTCAAGGTCAGAATCAACAGCATCCTTTGTTCTTTGCCAGTCTATCCATGAAGTGCAGTTATTGGCTACCTTGGAGGAGGCCACATGCTTCATTCCACACTTGAGTCAACAGAAGGAAGGTTCCAGAATGGCAGCCAACTGTTAAAGGCAGGCGCAGGAAGGGAGACATATGGCAGTCCAGAATGAGGGGGTGGACCAAAGTACACAATGTGTTGGTCAGTGTGTGCTGTCATCATGTCAGTTCTCATTGCTAAGTCACAACTGAAATCTAACATGTAGGTAAAAGCCTCAGTTATTTGAGTTTCTCTTATTTCTATAATATGTTTGTTTCACTCTTTAGGGATGAAAACTATTGCTGTTCCATCAAAGGGGTATGGTACATTTTTTTCATGTACAACTCTGTCTTATCTCCTTTTTTCTGTTTGTACAGCACGTAGCATGCTGGGGTCCTGGTCCATGGCTGATCCTAGGCATTGCAATAATACAAATAACAAATAATATCATTGAAAAAATGTACTTGCTAGTGACAAGTCAGCAGAGCTGTCTGGCAAGTAGACAGGAGCTGGTAGGAGTGGAGTGAAATTGACAAGGATCTGCTTAGTTTCATTACTTCCTAATAGCTTCTGAGCAACAGCTGTGAAACAGAGAAGAGTCTTGTAAGTTTCCAGCTGCTGCTGCTCCAGAGACGCCTGCTGCTGGGGCAAGGGGGAGTGGATAAAGAGAGCCTTCCCCGCACTAGTAGCAGTGGAGGAGTAAGGCCCTGCTATTGCTGACCATAGCATCCAAGCAGCAGAGTGAAACTTAATGGAATACGGTCAGCTCATCTGCTGGTCATCAGTAGATCACTGGGCAGCTGGAAAGATACCGTACAAACAGCAGCAGATGCACCAATATGATCCAGGGGATATGGGGAGAAGATAAGGGTGACAAGCTTTATAGCATTCCCACAACCTCTCACTCATTTTCCAATGGAGCTGCGTTGCCAAAGCGTCCCACGGTTACTGCTGACCTCATGATCCCCCTTTAAGATGGATTTCCCCAGCGCTGGTGAGGCCACAGAAAAGTTAACATAGCTCCACTGTGCATTAATTTTCCACTGGGTTTTTCACAGGCCTTTGAGGGGACAGGGTGGATAGGCCTGTGGTCTGTTGAGGACTGCTTTGGCATTGCAAACAAGCACTTTAAGAGCAGGGAGGGGTGGGTTCCTGGTGCAGTCTGCAGGCTAGCGAGCTCTGCAGCAAAGCGTAGGAGTAAAGTCAGTCTGAAAAGAGCCAGCTTAAAGCAACGTGGGGTGAGTTGTAGCAGCCACTTCTCTCTCTGTCTCTGATTTTGGATTCTTATCTTGTTGTTGTTCTGAATTCTGAGACATACACTGGTTCTGCTGCGACCTTCCAGCAAGAGTGTTTGTTTTCATCTAACTTCTCTGTTTTTGTGCTGTGAACATAACAAGGGACAATGTGTGGGCTGTCCTCTGACCACCCCTTCATGCATCTGGCCTATCCCTGTCATCTGAGGGTTCCCAGCCCCATGGAGGATGCTCTGTAGGGCTTGGGGCAAGGGGAGATGTTGCCACACAGGCAGTTGTCCGCTGTGTGCAGGAAATGGGGCTTTGCATTGAGGGAACCATTAACAGTTCTTTCTGTCTCTCTCAGCTACATGCACACACAGACCCAAGCTGTTTTCTAGTGTTTGGATAAAGAGAGCCTTAGGCCTGGTCTATACTGGGGGGGAGGGAGGGGGAGACTGATCCAAGATACGCAACTTCAGCTACGAGAATAACGTAGCTGAAGTCGACATATCTTAGATCGACTTAGAATCACTTACTTCGCATCCTCGCGGCGCGGGATCGACGGCCACCGCTCCCCCGTTGACATTGCTTCCACCTCTCGCTGCGCTGGAGTTCAGCAGTCGACGGGAGAGCGATCGGGGATTGATTTATCGTGTCTACACTACACGCGATAAATCGATCTCCGATAGATTGATCGCTACCCGCCGATCTGGTGGGTAGTGTAGACGTACCCTTAGTTTCCAGGCTCCTTATGCGCTAGCTAGGAAGAGCTTTCCCCACAACATCTCCCCCTTTCCCAGCTCTGCTCAGAGCAGCAACCTGTTCTCACTGCTGTAAACTTGTTTAAAGAAACAATACTCAATTAGGCAACTCTCCATAGTGCAGCTGAGAGGCGGTGGTGCGGTATATGATGCACCTCTATGAAACTACTGTCTTGTTCTCCAAAATCTCAGCTTTCATTAAAAAAAAAGTAAGCCTCTAGCTTGTAGGGGTGCAAAGAAACCCTAAACATGTGAGCTGAGTGTACCAGATACAGGAACGTCTATGGGAGCCTGCTGAAAGCCTGGAGTAATAGCTCAGAAAGGGAGATCATCCTTATTCATTGGAGTGAGGGGGTTTGCTCAGATGCTGACTGATGATAGTTAACAATGTTGACATTGTGCCCCCCCTCAGTGCAGGGGCCAGATTCACAAAGGTATTTAGGCACCTGAACATAGGCACCTAGTGGGATTTTCAAAGGTACCTGTGTGAGTTTCAAAAGCACCTAATCCCCATTTGCTTTCAAGAGGTGTCAGGCACCTCCGCAACTTAAGTGCTTTTGTAAATCCTGCTAGAAGCCTATCTGCACCTATACCTTTGGGAATCTGGCCCAAGGAGCCTAGTGGAGCCCATGGGCAGATTCAAGCCCTTCCAAGGCGATGCCAACCTCAAGGAGCCCTGTAGAGCAGCACAATCATATTTTGAGCCTCTTGCACAATCACCATTGACCGACATCTCCTTCTGGGGATTCGCAGGGACGGAGCTTATTTTGTGGGTGGAGCATGAAAGCGTATCGCCAACTTTTTTCCTCCCCACTCAACCTTGGTTACATACTTTTTATTCATTGTTGATCAGTGTGCTGTGAAATACCTCAGCCTATGCCTCCTCCTTTTCACTGGCCACTAATAAGCCCTTCTTCCATGCTCTCCTGGACTGTTACCCTCGCTTTGCCTTATGTTTGTCTTCTCTTATTTACACGGGGAGCACTTCAGGGCAGGGAATGTGGCTTTCTCTCTGGTTGGGAAGTGCCATTTACAGCGCTAGATAAATGTTTTATAATAAAAATAATAAGCACATAAGCAAGTTAAACAGAGGAGAATCGCCAGCATTCATATTAATCGGAACAGAGAGAGTCTAATATCCGGTGGGGTGACTAGCCCATAATTTAAACCCCAGCAATTGTTGGCACTTTTCTCTGTGAGTGCTGAGATTTGCTTCCTGAAAGTCATGAAGGTGCTTGAACACTCATCTGTTCTTTTTTGGCACCAATAATCTTTATCAGCACCCCCCCGTCCGGGGCTGAACCACAAACAGCAAACAAACATCCAATATCTGAAGCATAAAGTTAATCCTGGTGTTTATCTAAAGTGTAAAATAGCTAAACATACCCTTATCCCTATGCTGTGGCAACAGCTGATGGATCCTGTTTATTGCTAAATATCGTGCTGCAAATAAAACTTATAAATAATAGATTGCCTTTGGTCCTAGGCTAATGTGTTTTAGGAACAGGGATGAGGAAGAAATTTAAGGCATTGGAAACAAATTTATATTCCTGTGTTTTGTTGCATCAAATCAGTACAAAGCAAATGAAGCCCCCGCCCCATTCCTGAATATTGATTTATGGAGAACATAATTAATAAAGCTTTTGATAATGGAGGATCTTTCATATTACCTGACAGTAACATCTGACCTACGAACAGGAATACAGATGGGGAGGAGGTAATAGTATACTTATCCTGAGATGACAAGTCAGATCCTCAGTTGGAATAAATGAATATAGCTCCAGGGATTTCAGTGGAGCTACGTTGCTTTACACCAGCTGAGGATATGGCCCAGGGTATCTAAATATATGCTGTAGCCTCTAGGGGTGGATAGTGGGGCGGGACATGTAGGGACATTGCCTCCCTAACTGTATACATTGATTTTTTTTCAGTAGTTTACAATTCAGATGAAAAATAAAAACATTTTCTACCCACCCATGATTCCTAATGTGAGGTAGAGCCCTGAAGTGGGACTGGGATCCCGTGGGTCCCACTGCCATAATAGCAGGAGTGGGATAAAAATCCAAGAAACAATGCAGGAGCGGGTGGGAGTGGGTATTGCAGGACGGGAGCGGGATTTAAAAAATAGTTCTCCTGCACCACAAACAACATGAATGCCCCGGCCAGCACCCATTGCTTTCTGGTCACCCAGCTCTGAAGTTCTGCGCTGCTGCTAGCAACGCTGCTGCCTTCAGAGCTGGGTGGCCGGAGAGTGGTGGCTGCTGACCATGGGCCCTGCCCCCCAAATATAGAAGTCAAACTATGTCTGTGATAGCCTCTTAAATGTGCCCATGCAGACAGTCAGGTCTTCTATACACAGATGGGGAATTTAAGAAGGACCTTTCCCTTCCCTTTTTTAATCCTTCTTCCAGGTGGAGCCGGCAGCAACCAGGACCTGGTTCAATATGTAAGGTTCCTTTTCAACAATACAACACAGAACCAGCTCAAGCTCCCACCCTGGGAAAATTACATACCACCCCCTGGGTGCCTCTAAGAGGCAATACTTCCCCTCTTGCAAGCAGAGAGTCTGAGTGTAGCAAAGAAACTTTTAATGAAAAGAGGGAAGTCACCTGACATTAATTAGGGAAAATGCTGCAAGCAGGATTCATAATCATAAAACTGTGAGCAGGACACCCACCCCAGAGTGCGTGGGGCAGTGCCTTCTGCCTCATGTTCTTGAGTTCTACAACCAAAATTTCCTTTTCTGTGCCCCTCTCTGCTCCCTCATCACATCTCACTCACAGTGGTTGTCCTTGGTCAGTGAGGACCCAGGGTTCAGAGATGCACCTGTGTGAGTTCATCTCCCACCTGGGGGGTGAGGGGGGAGGGAAAGAAGGCACCTTGCTTGCTCTGCCATCTGAGCACTTGCTTTTTATAGAGTCATAGCTGTACATCTTAGTCCAATAACATTCAATCTGTGCACTCACCTTGAACTTCTAGGTTGGTTTTTTTGACATAGCATCCTTGATCCATATTTGTCAGAGTTCTGATGATCAGATAACAGGGCCCATGAAAAAAATAAAATGATAGCATTCCAAACGTATTTTGTATCTTAATGTCCATTTCAATATGGTATATTATGTAATATACAATTGAAATTGTAAGCTCTCTGAGGTAGGAGCCATTTTTGTTATTTGTTTAAACAGTGCCTAACACAGTGTGGGTCTGTGTTGGTGCTACCACAACGCAAATAAAGAATTACCGATGGAGAACTCTCAGCAGCAGTTCACTGACATTTGCCAGTTCTTCACTCTTTTCAAAATATTGAACAAAAAATTAGTTTGGCATCAGTTTAAGTTGTGCATCTGACCATTCCTCTCTCCTCTTCCACAGTGCATGAGGACGTTCTGCCATGTCATTTAAGAAAGGAGTTTACACAGCTGGAAAGCTCCTCATTTTTTTCTGAAATTTGAAACTTCTTATGTGACACCCTGGAAACCTTTTTGACTGGGGCTCCAGAGCCCTATGGTTTGTGTAATAACTGGATGCATTCACAACCCCATGGTCTCAGGAATCTGTCAATGTTTAGTTCCATTAAACTACAGGCAATAGGGCACGAAATCATGTTCTCATTAAGAGTTCTGTTTCACACATTTCATGCATCAAAGAGTTGCAAGTATAGTTGTATCATTTTTTTGTTTTGGTTTTGTTTTCCTGACATTTTTAGGTAGTTTAAAATTCCACAGACTCTTTCCACTGCCCTGTGTCTCTGAAGAAAGCTGGTCATGTGTTTAAAATCAAACTATTGAAAAACCATCAAAGGCTGTAGCAGGCAGCTGATGACTGTTTATGGACTTTAGTCCATGAATTATACAGCACATTGTTTTCTTCAAATCGACCACTTCAGTAGACGAGAAGAACTCTGTTACAATGTTCTTGTTCAAGGTGACTAGGTCTCTTGCCACACGCTGGAAGGGCTCTATAAAAATGAAGTGGGCATCATTACTTCTGGAAGATAAGACTTCAATATGTGGCATGTGTTGCAATTTCCCATTATTCTTGCATTTGTGGGCTGAGTTCAATCTGCCACATGGCCAAAGGGCAGTGCCGGCTCTGGCTTCTTGGCTGCCCCAAGCAAAAAAACCTGCAGCGCGGCCGGAGCGCGGACGCAGGGGGACCGGCTGGGGGGGGGGGGGGGGGGAGCGGGCGGGAGAGAGAGAGAAGGGGGCG